>NW_019211454.1:73257494-73496031 GCF_002443255.2 Varroa destructor
ACATATACATATTAGAGGAAGAGATGGACTGATCAAGGGGAGGAACGGGTTAAGGAAATAGAGCCGGAAACCGTCGTTCGTTGGTGTCTCTCGCTGTCGTTGGTGTGGTGATGTAACTGACTGGAATCAGCACTACTGTCCCCGCGGTACAAAGATAAGCCATTACCCAACCCTACCTTCTCGCTGCCTTACCTATTCGTTCGGCTGCCAGACAGCCGCGCGGTCGCCTGCTCAGGCCGATCGCTTCTCTCAACTCTACTTGCTCGCTACGTTGCTAGCTCGACGGCCGAAAGACTACGGGATAACATAAGTCCTGGAAGTAGGCGTCATTTACTAAGGCGAATTAGCTTAGCACCTCGTACTACCCCTTCGTCTGTAAAATATATATACACATATATGCGGTCTTATAATCGTGTATACGTTTAGTAGCTAGCCGTACCACTTTTTGTACGTATCATTCTTCCATATCATCCAATGACGGAGGGAAATGGAAAAGGTATCGTTCATTCGTCCCAAGCATACTAAGCATATGGACATCATGAATACGAGAGTAGTACAGACAGAATGGATACAAACTGATGGGGAAATCCGAGGGTGCGCTTAGTACCAAGAAAGCGCCACAGTGAACTAAAGGCTGCCCCCGACTGAACTCCTGAAATCATCATTACGACCGCTCAGTTTCTCAGTCGACCCCGAGATGGTCGGCCTCCTTCGTTTAAGCCTCTAAGCATCAGCTATGTCAAAGACTGCGCAGAAGCGGTTTGTCTGAAACGCTCAACTGCCTTCCGGGTTGCCATACTGATCTTCCCGAACAGTGGCTATGTACTATCCACCCAAGGGAATCAAGCGCATGTCCGTCTGTCGCCTGCAGTGATAATATCCATTTAGTCCAAATGAAGTCAGCGAATAGCGTAAGGGGCAACTGCGGGCGGCGGGGGACCGAAGGAGGTCGCTGGTATTCGCCGGGGACCATTCCTAAGTTTACGCACCTCTTTCATACATTTAGGCTAGCCTGCTTGGCACCTGGCACCATCTCCGACCTACCGATTGTAGGAGACTATGCGTTGCCTGCTACCACTACTACAGTAACATATGCATCCCCCCATACCATGTGCAGAAAAGTATTACTCACCTGCGAACTTGCAATAGGCTACAGCAAAACTGTAGGACAACCGATCTCGGTTGTCAGCCCCAGGGGCACTGATATGCCCCTTCTCCCAAGGCACACCTTCCAATCTCGTCGTGGCCCTGCCGCACATGCATACCCACACACACACACGCGCACAACAGTATGAAGGCGGGACATGAGTGGGAACGAGGCGCAATCATCAATCCATTGAGGCAATAGCGGTGGAGAAAGAGCCCGCTTTGGCAACGGTAGATCGTACGAGGAGTAGGTGAGCAAGCGAGAAGTGAATGCATTCTGGGGTTTGTGGGCTTTCCTGAGACGAGTTCTCTCGTTGACAAGGGTGGCGTGATATCGCCTACTGTCACCCAGGCCATGTTTATGCACGGCGGCGGCCATAATGCCAGAGACTGCTTCGCCAGTGCTGCAAGGGGTTGTGCTTGCAGTGGGAAAAGATTTCGAATGGTTTCGAGGCGTGCGGTCTCCGCGGAGAAATAGAACGGGCCATGCGCGCATTTGAAGAACAACAAGAGGCTTCAAGCTGAGGTTCAAGCAGCGATACTGCTAAGAAAGAGTACACAAAAAACCTCTTCTACAAACGGGAATCAGCCCCGTTGATAATCGTTACATACTGACGACTGAAACTTGTGCTTAAGAGATGGAAAGACGCAGCAGAAACAAACGCAAGGCTGTCCTCAACATTGAAACGCACCCCAAATTTTCCGCCATTTTTTATTCCTGATGATTGGTAAGAGAAGTAGCATAATGCTTACTGGCTTGAGTGAAGTCATCCCGCGCTATAATACACCAAAATCAGGATGATATATAGTTTAAAATCTTATGAATCAATTAATCGTTTTAGTACTACACAGGCGTCGAAAACGTGTTAAAATAAGTGACGACCCAGGATAACCAGTAATAGGGAAAAGTGTGATTTTTAGAGCTGCTATGAACAGGCAGCACCACTCAAGATCTCATGTTAATGTGATAACTATTTTGAAACGATACAAAATTTTTAATTAAAAGAAAAAGATTAGTAAAGATTTTATAGATTGCCAATTGTCCTAATTGAGAAGAAGTAAACTATCGAATAAAGAAGAAGCCTATTGAAAAAGATAAAGGGAACAAGTTGAAATGTTAGGCCTGCTGCGAGTTTAGACCCTTTTCAGCGGGTCCGGCCTAAACCATACGACAATACTGATGATCTGCCTATATTTCATTGCGAAATATTCGTCAGCGCATAGAACGTAATATTATTAAAACTACTTCTAGGAAAGTACTGTTCATGTAATTAGACGTCTACTTCCTTAAAAATAAAGACCCCATAGTCTTGTATTATTTAAGTGCAAATTCTCACTTGCCTACAGCCGTATTTAACATGCAGAGTCTGGTGTATTTGACAGCCAGATAGTGGCTTTCTTGGGCAGCTAAAGCATGCCGTAAGACATTGAAGCATGCTTCTTCAGTCCTTCAGGAGTCTGTAGGGGAAACGGCTACCTCAAATTTTGATAGCATGACAACGCACTCACGTACTAATTAATATTTATTTCAATACTAATACTAATTAAACATTTATTGCGCTGAACCAATGTGCTTCAAGCGACACAAATAGCCATACGGAACAGCTATGTAGCGTGACCGGCTCCAATCAGACGATGGGTATGGTATAGTGAAATCCAGCTGTGTGTAGGCCAACATGTACCTGCACAGAAACGGAACAGGCTCAATGAGCGCAAACAAGTCGCGTGCACTGCCTATCTATATCAATCAAATAGTGGTCCTATGTACAATTATGTAGTATAACTCTGGATTAGCGCATATAACTTGCACATGTACAGACCGTGTTTTCATCCTGTCGACCCAGGCTGATAGACAGACCCAAGTACAAGTGACGCAATGTAGCATGCTTCAATTTGCTATTGTAGAAAAGGGATAATCTTTTAAAAGTAGGTGGCCTCAGCATGCGCTGATGTCAGCGCATCTTCTAGAATATGTGTAGCTGCTTCATACTTCATAACAGCAATCTATAATAAAGAGTGTTTGGCAATTTTTAATTACAATTAACAACTATAATTTCCTCTAGCTCTATGTTCTACTTATCTAGCATTAGCATTTGTCTATAACGCTAAGATAAAACATACTTTAATCTTATATATATATATATATATTAATGTAGTTATCTATATCTAAATTGACTGAGTGCGATCCCTCTGAGCTTACGCATGGAATCATTTCCCTGCTAGACCGATTTGCATATCCTGTATCAGTTCTGAATTGCTACCAGCAGCTTAATCTCTCTTCTGCTAACTGCCATTGCTACTGTTCTCAAACAATTAGGAAGACTTGTACTACTAGAACGAACAGCTAGTGGGGCGTAGCTTGCTTACACAACAACGAACAGATACAAGCACAGTAGTACTTCGTAAACGACACGTGGAACACTTATAAAACACCCACAATCGTGGCATCCTAACGATCGCTATTAAAGATTAATACTTTAACATTTTATTGATCATTTTTATTATAAGCATCGTCATGTATCATGGACGGCTGCCGTACACGACAAGATCACTCATCTTATCGGGTGTTATTTTATGCCATGGCTGTTATAGCTGTCATCAGCTCTCGTCTTTTCTTATCGAGTTGTTGGTACTGAGTCACGAGGCGACGAGTAGGCGCCACTGTCCCCCATGCTATTCCCCAGCTCCCCTTCCCTCTGGGACATGAACTCCTACATCTGATCTAGTAGGATACAACATACGACGCCCTCAGTCGTCTGCAAAGACGTCAGCAAGCACAGATTCAACGCGCTCAGACAGCGGCAGAAGAATAACACCAAACACACAAAAAAGTCACAGATCGTGAGCTTGCCGTGGGACGCAACAGTTGAATTCGGCAAACTTGTAACGTACCAAGTAAGCAGGCGTCGGCGACTTTTGTGCGATAGATCCTACGCAAATGTTTAAAGGGCAACATGATAGAAACGTTTATCAGAAACGAATATACTTACAATATGTAGTGCTTTTAGCTGCATTTTGATCAGTAGTAGTAATTTGTCGTCCACTAAAGCAATTAGTGCAAAGATTGAGCAGTTTTTTCGTCCGCATGATCATGAACTCTTTGTTTACATGAATCCATGTGATAGAAATGGCTGCTATGTCATCTGTATCTAATGTGGCCTTTATCGACCAACATCAAACACAATTATCGTCGCTGTAATTCTATAATGGGACTTATTACTGGGAAGCACGAGCACACACCGCGCAATACATAAAACACACAAAAAAAATAGAAAACATTAAAAAATGTGCCAAACAATACAGAAACGTAGATTAAAAACAAACCCAGTTCGAACATCAACGAGCAGCACTGCCTAATGGTCCTCGAAAGTAGCTAACTAAGCGGAAATAATAAAAATGCTTGAACGTATAACTTTTATCGTCATCTCTTCACTTGGTGATTTCAGCTAGATGAAAGCTAAATGTAATAATAGATGGTTCAAAAGATGGATATGTTCAATAGATGGATACGTTATCTCACGAATATGAGCGACGAGACGTGTCAAAATTTCACGCTTTCATCAACAATAACTAGAACCGAATTATGTATTAAGTTGTACAATCTGTCTTTAGTTGAGTAGATCTCAATTCAACATGAATCTTAGTCCACAGCAGTGAATTTTTGATGTTCCTGCTAACGAAACCATCGGGATATGACCGTCTTTATAAATTTCACGATATTTATCATTTTAAGTTATAGAAGTATATCCAGCACACAAAAGAGAGAGCTCAATGTACGCTGTACATGCAACAATTAGAGGTACACTATAAGATGAGTTGTATCGTCGATATATATATAGTTGGGTCGGACTTTATTGCAAAACAATCCGTCAATCGGTCAAGCTTCAGTACGGGGGCTTGAACGCTACTCCGCTCCCTGATATATAATTCAGCACAATACAGTTCAAGGTGGAGGGTCGCAGATCAGTTTGTATGTATTGATTGACATCTGCAAGGAGGCTCCAAAGCTAACGCCGTGGAATCAAACTGAGTCGGGCAAAAGCTATTTATAGAGATGGTGGCGGACCCGACTACAACTCATATTAAAACGACCGTTGTTGATGCTGCCTTCGATTGTGGGATTCACCCTCAACCGCGTCACAATGCGGCGCTGCCGTTCCGCTAATCCACTTAAGCGACTCCTGCGAAAGGGGGCACAATCGAGCGAGCTCCCGCGGAGATGGACGGCTTTCATTCCAAATCACCCTCTGACTATGCGGCTGTCTAACCGGGGCAACTGGCCACAGCACAATGCCCAGGCGGCACCGTTTTTTCCTATGACAGTAGAGCAGTTTGACGCTTTCGAAGGCGTCGAGCTAATTCTGGTAGTTCATTCTAGCTACTCGATAGTCCCCGATGTTACGACGCATCGCCCACTGCGATGAGGAATGGTATTGCGTTTACCGCGTGACGTTATACTGCTCCGTTGTCACATACAACAATATACACGGCAGCATCTATAGTGACCTGTTGTTCTAGGTATGGGCATCTAATCGTGTGCTCAGGCCCATATGGGCGTAATGGCAGATTTGCATGGGCACGTTTTGAGGATACGGCCTAGTTTATAAGTGAAATCTGTCGATGAGATGCGCTATGCGTTAGAAACGTACTACACTTACGGATAGAAATGTTTATATGTTGCGGTATGAGCTCAATAGTAATGTTCCAATAGAGTATTCCAAGTTATATCTGCTAACTTGCTGCTACATGTATGTATCTCTTGCTTGACTAAGGTGGGCAAGGAACAATACATCGGTACGAAATTTTCTTGCTCAGAAATAACTTGCCCCTCATCGTCGCCTTTCCCATACGACTCTATGCTTTTGCGAACGTTTTTAATAAAAATAGGCAAAGATATTATTTCGTTAGTTTTAAGTTATCTATTGCCCAGTGCGGTCATGTTAGATTCGAGGATAATCGTAGTTTCTGTGCGTAGCGTAGACGACGGAAGTATGAGATATAGATCACCAGAACTGTAAATCTATAGTCAGAGCTTCTTTTCAATCGATGATTAACTATTTCGTAAGTTCTGTTAGTGACTGACTAATTAAACTCGCAAATTAATGAAACGAGCTAATTTAATCAATGGCTTGCAAATTGGTCTCTTCTGTGTGAACTTTTTTTTAATAAAAACAGAGCACATATCGTCTGCACTATACGTTCAATATCAAATCCTAAATCATATTGTTGATACTGTAGCAAAAAGAGAGAGTCATATTTGATTAGTTTCAGCTGCCTATCATCGATTAACCAACAGATTTATCAACCGTCTCGGCCTTCATGGCCACTTACAGAATCTATCGCTGAAGGCCACCGCGCTCAGCCTTTAGCTCCAACTCCTGTGTCTAGTCTGAACTACACGTTTTGAAGTTACATCGCCAGGAAGCTGTAGTCGCGATGACTCCGACTACAGAATTTCTGACTGCTTTTAATTGGAATCAACGTTTTTAAATTTGTGAAAAAAACAGGGATTATCCTCGAATGCTGTTAACTTTATCTGCGTGATCAAGTTGTTACAAAGTTGTATCGCTAACATAGGCCCCCGCTTGAAGCCTTTTGAACAACGGCGCTTATCTTGAGTGCAAAGCGTTTAATTTTTGTTCAAAGTGAAAAAGATTAAATGAAAGGCGAATCCTTCTGATAAACAGGGTTTTCATATTCAACATTTCCAAGGCTATGTATGCTTTTGAATTTCTTTAACCTGTACAGGACCATATCGGGCTATTTATGCAGCCTTATTTTGACGTAATTTCATATAATTGTCAAAAATTTTCTGTCATGCTATATAATATTGCTGCTTTCCCGTTTAACAGCTATTTAGCAATCTATTTATTTTCAGTGGCTCACTTAGTGCAGGTACCGTGTGCCACGTGCGATCCGCTGTTCCGCCTTGATCTTGCGTAGATGCTTTGTTGTCGTTTCTGTTGTGGTACTTTATCAATCTTCGCAGCGGTTGAAAAATAGCGACAGCGAACACAAAGGAATCATTATTCGTACTATATACGTACACACTGATGCTGACATAGAAGTACACGTGACAGATCATGGATTGGCGTACATTTAGCGGCCGACGAGCGCTGCGTTCTTTTCTGTCCATTGGATGCCGGTACAGTTCAGTAGTCAATGGCATCTCATGAAGAGACGGATATGCTATAGATGCTGGAGACTGTATGATGTTTTTAGTGAAAATGGCCTAAAAGAACTAAACGGCTATTTGAGGCCATTTTCGGATTTCACACCGGCCAAAAATTCGATCTAATTTGCAGTACTGAATTTCTTTCTTGGCCGAATACCCAAATGTTCGGTTACTTAAGAACATAGAAGGATTTCTTTGCATCCTATGCAAGATCGCTTGAAGCAGGAAAATAGCCAAATGACTCTACTGTAATCGTTTCACCGATCCCAGAGCTCGATTTTCCACAGTAAACTAAAGGCAAATTACGTTACGTAAAAGTTATTGTATTAAGTTATATCACTTGACCACTTTGGGAGCCATATAGGTCCCTGTGGTTCGGGCACGAGTCAAATCGAATACCGTTGATTCGTAATTTTTTAGAGAAATTCGGAGAGCTAACTTGCCCCAGCATGCACTTTAGCTAAGCTGGAATGTATACAGATAAAGTGCAAAATTATGTTTCGTACTTATGCTAGCATATGCCGCTCTTGTCAGCGATCTATCACACGTACTCTTCTTTGAAAGAAGTTCTAATGGTCGTATTGGCACAGCCAGCCTTTCGTCGACACCTGCAATACGTTCCGACTAATCACGACCATGGATCACGATTGACCATGGCTTACACTGGTAACTCCTCGAAACACACAGAACTCAACGAAGTCGACTTCATATTGTGCTCGGATCAGTCGAGACCCTTTGAAAGTTTTCAGCAAAACTTCGAATGGATCTGTGCTAGACGAACTATGTCCGTTGACCTAACTCGTTAGTGAATCATAAAGTATAGATAGCTATATAAAGCAACTCTACGAGGATAAGTGCAGGCGGTGGGGTGGAGTGGGTACACGCTGGGATTAGACCCAGCAGACACAATTACACATCGACCGTGGCAATCGAGATGCGCCACACAAGAGATAGGGATCATCATCTATTAATACTATCATTATGATCATACGCTCTTAGCTTAATGTGGAAGGTTAATGGATGACCCTGCTGAAGCTAGTCAAGGCCAGCTCGTACAACAACCACTATCCTACGTGGAATATGTAGTCTGATTCATGGAAAGAATTGCTGGTAGAGTTGAATATCGTGGATGTTCTAATGTAATATGATGAATGCAAAAGATCTATCCGCACAGGAATGAGATTTGATCTAAATAATTATACTCTTTTAGATATGTTTCGATTTTGAGTACTCGGTGGGCTGTCCACAACATACGGGCATATGAGGGCATAGCACAGAAAATGTATAATCGTCTTCATGTGATTCAAATGGTAGCGCGTTAGGCGCTATGCGTCGTTCGACGGTACCCAACTCTGAGTCTATTCATTATCCAGACAGCTTGTACGTATTTGAAAACATGTTACTATATCTACTATTTCAAGGAAATAGCGTTTAGCACATGTCATTAAGCCCATTTAGCTTGATCAGAAGACCCGAGTTTAGTACTGTGGACGTTAGCACGTATTTATTTCGATGCACCATTAACGCGACGTACATATCAGCGGCGAAAAGCAGCGGCACCTATCCACTAATATTTGCAGATACTGAAACTGTTGTTGACTGCAATGGTTTGCGTTGACTTTCTATGCTCCTAGCACTATGATGGTAAGCCGCAGTAATGTTATGCACCGCGCCCGAGGGTATGATACGAGGCCGATCTAGCAAGGAACAATGTTTACATTTCGATTACCTTGGCTTGATGCTATATATGTCCATGTGTTTGTGTGCATCCATGTAAATAACAGTGCTTTACTGATCGCTATAGAGGTGTATCAGAGTGGCGAAGGCGACTGGGCACACGCTGGTGAAAGCGTTGAAGCAGCCAGGTATCGTCCATAGGGCTGGGGGGTATAATCCAGATTTATGACTGGACAGCAAGTAAAGGCTGCGTGAGAAAGCGCGTCAGTGCCTTTGCTTGAGGCAGCGATGGGCTGGGTTTCGAAGAACTGCTTGTTAATGAATATCATCTGAATATTTGCTTCTGGGATAGCCCTACCGTTAGTAAACACGTTCAGTCACTGACCATCACTAGCTATGCTACAGTCGTATCATTGGCGAGATCGAAAATCAATTGGCATCACCTAATATCACAAACACAACATCACCAACAATCAATCGGCCAATGGTAAAAGTTGAGTTTCTGATCTACTTTGGCGTTCTAGCCTCATGGCAGCTTGCTTGTTTTTTCTTTCAAGACCATGCTTGCTGACGTTCCGAAATGCTTCCCATCTGGTCATATAGTATGCGTATATATATTTTATCAACTGTATAATAAACACGTTATTTTTTACTATCTGCGTCCTTTTCAACTCAGTCAAATAAGCGCTACATATGGATTTCACCCTGAAATGATAATCAAAATTTTTGACATGTTGATAATTACATAGCTGAATAGGATAGTTAGGCAGATTTTTCTTTGCGCCAATGATAAACTGTGCCCGTTAGGCACTATTTATAGCTCATGGATACTACTAGAATTGCAGGTGCTTTTTTGTAATATTCCGCCTCGTCATATCCTGAACTATGGATGAAATTAACCTTTGCAGGGCACGCTCTGTTAAACAGGCCCAGCGGTCATCAATTCCTTTAAACGGTCCAATTGAGCTGATTCTGCTCCTACTTTCATTGGGCATTCTACTCCGGTTCGTCTGCATCTGTGACCTAACAACCTAGCAAGACAGGAATGATGGTGCGGATGGGGTAACCTTCGAAGTCTGCCTTAGTTCGAGTAGAGAAATATTCCAATAATCTCTGATGGCCACAGATTCCCACGATTCTAGACAGTTCAGAAACACCAATGGCCCGCTTTTGTTCCATTATGCCTAGGTAGTGTGTTATTTTTCTGCAGTTTCAAACCTATTTTGACCGGTTACACTTTGATCTAGAATATCACCCACCACAATTCGCTCAAAATATTAGAGCTGGAAGAAAGTATCAGACCGTGCTCGGTGTAGTATCGCAGATAGTATCATTATGAAGGTGGTGTGACACAACCTGGTGTTCCGATCGTGAGTGTAGTGGCCCTCAAGTGATAATTTAGTACTCGATGCTAAAATTGGATTAAGAAATATAGAATAAATATTATCAACATAAAAAAAAAATAACACTGGGAAGTTTTCGTTCATGGACTGAAAGGACCAAGAGTTCTTTCAGATATATCGTTTTTGAAAACGACGTCGAGGCAGTTACGTCTGAAAACGTTTGAGGTACTTTCAGAAAAATCACACATAAGGTGAACTACGTAAGGTTCATAGATTTTTCTCGATTGCGAAAACGTTCTAATATTGAACTTTATTTATGAACCATGTTACTCTGATCCGATAGAAAGTTCGTGTAAAACGTCGTGCATTACTATACATAGGCAAAACAAATAGCAATTAACATTTGGTAGCCAAATACCGACATATTAAACTACATAATAGAAATTTTAATTTCTATTGGTTAAACTTAGATCAGAGGTGAGGCGAGCTCAACATGTACATTTATGATACGAAATCTCGTTCGTTAACAGTGAAAAACGTGTAATTAAGAAAATGAGTAAAAAAAAATTATCTTCCATTTTCTCCGAATAATTATGTTCATATATATATATATATATATATATATATATATATATAGAGAGAGAGAGAGAGAGAGAGAGACGATACAAGGCCGCCTTATATCGTCGGTTATATAGTTGCTTTTGTAGTCACAAAAAAATGATATCTCCCATAATCCACACCATAATTTCGGATACAAAGACTGCACATTAAGCACGGATAGCCACTGTTGAACCAAACACTGTTAAATCGAGTAAGATTAACTTTGATGAGGCCGACCGCTCGCGTAAAGGGTCATTATCTCAACCTGAACAAAGCAGAACTCAACAGGAATTCTATCCCTCTAGGTGGGAGAATGAGATCAAACGCGGGGGAAGGTGGTCTAGGAAGAACATTTATAAATGACATGGGGTGCTCGTTGACGACAACTATTGAAGGGAGTAGTTAGGTTGTTATTGGTATATACCACCCTTAGATGGTGGTTCACCTAAGAAGGTGTAATGCTCTATACAGGGATACAGAATTATAATATGGGGTCACTATGTCGATTGTTCAGGAGCAGGGAAGACCATAGGGAGGTCATCAAGGGTGGTTGTTGCTACGAAACAACATATGGCAGCCTTTATTTCTTTTGGCTGTTGCCTAGAGAGATTGTGTATTGGTCAAGGGGCAGAGTCTGCCAGTCGCACGATCTAGGGTTTGCTCCGGGCAAGGCTGGAGCGCTAATTGAGTTAGCATGGTCGAAGTTGCATTGTCGATTGGCCGGTGTCGTCGTCTCGCATCAAGTTTTTAGTGATGGCCCTTCTGTTCTGCTTGATCTCCACTGCTAACGAATCGGCGCCAAATCAAAATGAATACAAGTGGCATGAGTGCAACTCCTACACTATCCCCGCTATGGCGACATGATGGTACCAGTGAACACCCATCGTGACGCGACCCAGTCCTGCTTAGCAAGTGTGGATAGTTTTACTATTCAACAACGCCCGTTGTCAATGAAGTCGGCGGTTCCGGTCTTGGACTGCCAACCTTTTGGGTGTAAGAAGCTTCCGAAGAGAGGAGGAGACCCTTCTCGTTCAAGGGTAGTAACTTGCGGGGAAGGACGAAGTTGCATTTGAGACAATGGCCGCGGAGCAGGTGTTATCCTTTGTTCATGGGTCTCACTCTAGCCCATTCTGGGCTTGTCGCAGCAATGTTGCAAAGTAGTGCAGGGTCAGGACGCGATTATGTACAAGCAGCGGGTGTAAGTGTCACAGCACAAGGCACGCGTAATCAATTTTCATTAGGACAATCGAGCGAATAGTGGGGCATGTATAGTCGATGTTTATATTTTCACTGCAACCTAAAATTTTGAAAAATTCTAATCCTTCAACCATTGTCTCGAACAGTTTCTACTCATGGATGCCCGGTGCCATGCCGCATCGTGAGTCAACTATGAGCCATTTTTCTATTATCCTTATAAAAATGTCCCCTATGATTCCAAGCTAAGGTACTTAGTTGAAAATCACTCTATCCTTGGGAAATATTCTAGTTCGAAATGTAATTAGCGAATAGCGTTAAAGAACAGGCGATACCGTGGGTTGGTACTGTTGCAGATGTGCTGTGATGGAATTGCGCGCGAGTGGGAACGATGGCATTTTTTCAGTTGAAGATAATAATTTACAATAATGCCTCATCACAAGCCCATGGTAATTGTCTGGTTACATACACCCCTTTAGATCTCTTTTCTTGCGCGATTTTTATATCTTACTCATGCAACGTGTATGTATTAGGTTTAGATTTAATGATTATATAAGATTTTCGATATTATAACAACGCTGTCCTGCACGTCCAATTACCAATTGTGTTTTAAAGTTCTACTTTTAAACTAAATAATCTATGCAACTGCTACACGATAATATTAGTACGAACGACAAGAGATTATTTCTGAAAACGTCAATGCTGGATCGTTTGCTTAGACCCGAACAGGTAGAGGTTCGCGTCACTCACAGTTGGCCACTATGCGTTCAGCGTAAAGATGATATCTTATTATAAACACATTGCAAACACTATTTCCGACTCAAGGCAAAGGGGGAAGCATGTTTGAAGGGGTTACGAATGAACGAGATAGACTGGGACCTTCTGAATCCAATATAAGCTAGTTAATTTGTTTTCGGGAGGGTCATCCCATCTTGAGCCGCTTACTAGGATTGAGTAACACTCTCTATTCACATGAAAATGTTAGAAATGAAACCTTTGATATCCATATCTTGCGTTCCCTGAATTATAAACGCTTGCCCTTGTTTAAATCGGCCAGCCAGCTAGCCAGCCAGCCAATTTTCTAGTCAGTCGACTCACGTGAAACGCGACGGGTTGAGTCAATTGATTACTATCTGTCTCGCCTGGACACGGTCGTTATTTACGACCTTTTAGGGATGTGGTAAGCTATGCTACTGGCTAATTCGAGAGCAGTACTGTTTCAGTATGATGACTATATTTTTGGACTGCTGTGAAAGTCAATACAAAGGCTATCAATAGTGAGTCACGTTTCTTCTAGGCCGCATTATGGTAAGCAATCAGTCGCTGAGTAGAACTCCATCTGAGAAAAACAATTACACAACAATGAGTAAATCTGGAATTGGTCAAAAATGGCTTTCTCGTTCGCAGGAAAATCGATCATTCTACGATCCCAAATTAAAAACGCGTTGTATATTATGCTACTTGGCGTAACCCATCGACGAAGATGATCATCCTTGACCTGTATAAAAACACCACATGATGCTAGAGGCAGCCGACTAATCTATAACGTACCTATTCCAGAACTAGCACACCACTGACTGTATGCAGCGTACGCCAGTGCCCGGTGAGACATTTAAATCAGTGTTCTTTTGTTCTCCGACTGTGTCCGGGTGTATGTGTTCTGGTGTCCACAGACCCCGCTAATCTAAAAGTTTTCCTAGATGTGTCAGCCGAGACGCGAGCGAGTTTAGGCGTTAAGGGTCATGGTTGTATCTGTGTTCAAGTTCACCTGTACGCGCTGCGACAAGCACCCCATCCATTCGTCGGAAGTAGTTAGGATAAATTTTGATCTGCTTAGCACTGGTGTATAATAGCTTGTATAATGAATATCTAATGTTTGTATAAAGCTTGTATAAAATCTATCATCAGTTTGCTGTTTCTGACGGCGTGACGCTACACCTTTGCAGGCGGCGGCAGCAACAGCAGCAGCAGCATGCCCTCACGCATGGATGCATAGGACTAGCACTGTGCCTTAGGACAGCGTGGGGCGTCGCACCAAATCCGCCTGCTGGAAAACCGCTTCCTTTTTCGAATTTATTCCAACCACCGCTTCTGCTGGTTGTATGTAATCTTAGCAGTGGTTACAATTATAGTATACCCGCAACTACCATATTACCCGTAATATCACCGCTGCGGTGGCGTATCGCCTCCACATCCTCTCGCAGCCCCTGAGTCTCCCGTCTTTCGACGTAGTTGAACTTCGTACATATCAAGCCCATATTAGCGCTTATCGGTTCGCAACAAACCACCTCACCAGGCCGACACCCACTGTCTGGCGCAATTATTCAGAAACATGTTCATCAATACAAAATGGCTGTCGTTACTGCTGTTTTGCTTAATCCTGTATCTTGAAAGAAATGGAGAGAAAGAGGGTGAAAGAAAGAGGTAACGATGGGATGACAAATAAGAACGACGTCAGCATTACCGCAAATGACTCTGTAGAGCCATGCACTATTACTGGCAGTAGTGATGGTTCCTGCTGCAGGCCAATGATTACGGTGGCATTTATTTGAGTGGATTAAGCATGCCTAAATATGAACAGATGTATTCACGTGATACGTAACGGGCGAGTGAAAGCGAAGACCAATGGCAGAAAAGCCATTGAAGAGGGCGGGAAAGGGGCGGGTCCCATCTGGTCTGACTTGACCTGCTTTGACCGATGTGACCAGGCATGCGTTCCCAGTAGGTAGACAAATAGATAGACCGGTGCTTTGGCAAAAACTTTCGATGCCGTTGCTGTTGCTACTCTATGAACGAGGGAATGTCCAATCCAACAAGCGAGAGGATAAAGATATTCGCAGCTTAAGACAGGCTAGACAAGTCAATGACCGAGACAATTATATTAAGCATGCTAATTCTGTATGGTTTGTTTCTATATCAATAAAATGGACGTTTTTCAAAGCGCACGCATTCAAATCTTACCTCATTCCAGATTAGTGTTGTTAGCCTAGAAGACTAAGTGGCAGTCGCGTAAATAAAGAAACCCCCACGGAACTGCTTTCCTATGAAAGTGTATTGAGGTCAACAAGATAGGTTTTTCTACTATTTATAGTCTTTATGTTGCCGACGCGGATATCCCCAAGCAAAACTGCCAAAGGAGAATGAGTGATAATTTGTTCTGCTCCACGCTATATTCGTCGTTGGGCCTGACCTCAGCGCCCGTGACTCGTAATAGCCAAAACGTTCCTTCTTTTATATACACAAGCGGAACTACCGTTCCTGTTCAGTCAGAGGTAAGAGTAATTCCTATAGAACAACTGTCATTTAATTTGCGCGAAGATCTACTTGTTCTTTATGAGACCAAATAGCTACTGTGCCTGGTAGTTGTTAGTCTGTCGTATTTAGGAGTAGTTCAAATTTACTTCGAAACGAATCAGCAGGACAAAGTGTGCGCTTCTCTTTTTGTTCACGAGACCGGTAACAAGTCTGTTGGCCTATATGCTACTGCCTAATAATATGTATCAAGCTCAAAAACAAAAAAAAGTTAAATATCAGCCATACGTTGGTATGATACGTATAATAGTATGAAGTAAGGGCACGTTGCTACTGTCTTTGAGGTGTTTCAGATTAGGCCAGAGGAACGTTTAAGATTTGTGGTAGAGGCCTGCAATTGTGTGGCTGTGGCAAAATTTGAAAGAAGAAAAAATACACTGGGACTGCCTGAAGCTATGTTGGTGTTTGGCCCGACAGGGTGAACGAGTCTAATACATTATTAGGGTTCCTGTATCCAGTAGTTTGCCAGCTAGCTGAGTCGTTAGGTGTCAAGCGGCTGATCTGCTTCACAAACATGTCAATGTGTCTCGGTATGTGGTACGCAGCTATGCGATGATATAGAGCGCGATCTGTGTGAGCTGCATGGATGTTTTGTTAAAATTTTCATCTCATTGTTGCAGATTTAAAGCGGTACCCGAGTCGAGTCCATGTCTTGACCCGCAAGTCGGTCTCAACTTGAAATCTCCGCTTGATACTGGCGCTTGACATCGGAAGGCGCTGATGTCGAGCCATGCACCCTGCTCAAATCCGACATCTAAACTATAACGCAATAGCATTGCCGGCGGCATCTCGCTTTGTCTAATATTTACACACATACGCAAAGAAATGTAAAAAACGGGGATTATTTTAAAGAGAAACATATATGATTACCCCCTTCGTCGTTCCTCGGTTATCGACCCAAGCTCCTGACCGTCGCTCTTTCCTCTGTGGGGTCTAGGCTTTCAGTTGCTGAATGCGACAGGCTACAATAGATTAGCAACAACTCGATCTCGTGCGCGCGTCTATTGAACGTGCCTGTTTGTGATTTTTCGGAATCTAATCTTTGACAAGACTTGTGTCGAGTTCATCTATCGAGCTCGGTAGTGGCTGCGTAGTCTTGATCCTTGCTTTTTTCACTATCTTTGTGTTCCTGTATTCCGTTTCGATTTCTTTTCAAACGCTTTTTTTCTCTCTGACCAGCTCACATCCTTGCTGTACTAGTATTCCTCGCTCTACCGATGGCAGTAGCACGATGTGAAGCGATGGAAGCACATGTGTGAAATTTCTTGAGTCTTAAGCCGATGCTCACCTTTGCTCTGCTAGTTTTCTCAAAGGAGATTTTAATCTTTGGCGCCTCAGGCTTCTTTTTGCCCCTTGTCGTGCTTCTTCCTACAGGCGATGATTTTTTGGCTGAGAGTGCTAGACCTATCTTGTCAATTGCATTGGACGTTTGCGATACACACCTAATTCTATATGTACACGCATGCGTACCACTCGTCGTTTTTCGTTTCTGTATTGTCATTTCTGCAAAAGTATTGTACGGCATGTTGGAATCGGCTCTAGATACGTTCTATTAAATTAGTTGTATCTAAGAAAAGAGTTCATTATGGTACCTTCAAGCAAAAGAGACTATCCCATTGTATTTGGCCCTTTAGTTCAATCAACCAATCGCGCCCAATGACGCGTTGCCTAAAAGTATTTGAGTAGATAGAAGATTCGATTCCCTTGACCTTCCAGTGAGGATGAGAGATGTATTGCTTTCATGACACGCGATCACATATAAATACACACCATAGGCACTCGCGTGTACATTCATTGAAGTACCTTTATTCAGCTATTTACATACAGCCGACATCGTCTGTATACAGCTGAGTCATGTTCTAATTTCACCACGAACATCCTGTGCAACGCACACTCTGCACTTATGACTTGTCGCATTCGTCCGATTTTACTTTGCTTTTCCTTAGATTCCGATTCTTCATCTTTGTCTTCTCGTTCTCCTAATGTAAGAGTACCGCCCGGTATAACGCAAAGTTGAGCGGACGGCCAAGACGGAATTTGGTAGAGCTGCTAGTGGGCTGCTGGAAGTCCCGCCGGCCTCCCGGGGGCGCCAGTGAGGATAACAACCGAGAACTCACCTTGTTTCTGTTCCTTACTATCATGGTCTTTCACCCACGAATGCGAAAGAAAGGCAGAAGGACGAACTTGCGGTAAAGGGCCGAGATAAGCGCAGTAGTTGTAGCAGCGGCAGTAGTACTAGTAGCTCAGGATATAAGCTCAGGACAGCTGAAGCTAATAAAGGAGTTTATTACTGCCATTGCATCCTTAGAGAGCAAGACCGCAGAGGCTGCTGCCGCAGAGACTACCGCAGCGCCATGGATAAAGCTGCCCGCATTCTTTCCAATATTATCCTACCCCTGAGCTTTGCCACTATCGCTGCTATGCCACGTTCTTTCGCCATGTTGTCCACGGCACTCAGTAGTAGCAGCAGCAGCAATGAGGACATTGCCACAGGGTCTCATACCCCCAATGATGCCCCTTTTTTCGCTTATGGTATCTGGCAAAGGCCAGTCAGGTTCGCTTGGCCTGGCGAGAGCCAATGTGTATCTTGATTGTGTCCAGATCACAATACACCGCCTCCATCCTGACCGCTTAACTGGCCTGCTAGCGCGCTCCTCGTCCGTCCATTCCGGTGGACATAATAGACTCTAATTGATACACCTCTCCTGATATTATATATATATATACATATATATATATATATATATATATATATATATAGAAGCACTTTCTGAGGTATTATTAAACTAGTTTGCAAGTCGCCAGAATCTTATCAGCTCATGATGATAACGTTAACAGCTGTTATGCTTTACGGTTGCCGTTATGTGTGTACTGCTGCATTTTCTTCTGAGTTTTAAAAAAACCACCAAATATTTAAAATGAAGGAACATTGGTATTTCAGATAGGTCCAACGACAGCTATTTACAGCAATTTAGAAGGATTGGTCACGAATTTTGATATAATGCTTTAAATATCAGATCCATACGAATGCAAAAACGGTTCTTTTCACATCAGATGATCTGCATTCGGTGTATAGTGTTGTGTATTGATCTAGCTTAGCGTTCGCGCGTTATTATTGTACGTGTATGTGCGTGGGTCAAGAAATACTTACATGTCTCAGGTTAATTATAAAAGGGGCGCAAAGAAAGAAATACTTCTTTTCGTTCTAGTTCGCTGTTTACAGTTCATAGCCTGCGGCCAAGTCTGACTAGGTTCTGCTCTGTTCCTATTGCCTTTCCTCTCTCACTCCTTAGCTTACCTTTCTAAAGGCTCTTTCTCTGAGCTTACTCTTTTCGGCCAGACGTACCATCTTAGGACCATGCTAAAGAAGGGGACGGGATCCGAACTTACTGCCTGCCGCTGCTGCTTGAGACAGGAAGTGTACCAGGAACCAACACATGCTCGCCAGAACCCCCGTCGTGTTCTTCAATGGGACGTTCGTCTTTCCAAGCCTACACTTCAGCCGAGGCTGCCTTTGCTTTAAGACTGATTCTTTCTATTTAAACACAACGTTCCTATAAAACTTAACTTTCTCGAAATCTCGTTCCGTTGAGACGAAACGGTGACCGTGCGCTTTAGGATATAATAGAAAAGTTAAACTCGTAGAAATTGAAGGCAAAGTAAAAAAGCCTCGATCTGAACTTAAGAGTCTACTGTTTAGCTTTTTTGGTCAATACTGTTGAAATATACCGCAACTCGCTTGAAGAACATTTAAGCCCCCCTGATGCGAATACCGGAACGGTTAGTATATACGAATGCAGCTAAAGTGAAATATAAAATTATTGAAACTATACTACTTCAGAGACGCTTTTTCCGAGTATACGACTGCTCTTTTCAGACTTCGTTTTTCACTGCTACTAAAATCAAATAAACGATGGGTAACCATTCCGCTTACTTCGGATTGCTTGACAATGTGCATGTTCTAGAATTTTTCTATTCTAGGAAATTTTCAATTGCTTAACTCGATCTGTTATTTCTGGCGTGTATTTCAGAACGTGTCATATTAGAAGGGAATACAAGTTCTGCCCACTCTGTGAGGGACCTACGCTCAATTTTGTATTGAATACAGACGACGTACAATAAAATTTTTGTGAACTTTATCTTTACGCAGACGATTAGACTTGATGTCTTAACCTGTTACCAACTAAAAAAGTAACGATTCAGCACAGGTCTTGAGAAAATGTTCTGTTAGGATGTAATATTCAGTAAAATTCTTGTAGACGCTTTATTTAGATCTGGCAAAATCCATAAGACGGTTGATGATAGAATGGGGTCTTTCGATTTTCAGCTATCATCGGCCGGATTTAGAACACGGTTCTCAACGCTGGAATAGTACAGAATGTGTTGGGGCACCGGATAATGCTGAGGAAACCAAGGTACGCGATGACCAGCGGGGTGAACGAGCGGCAAGGGAGAAATAACAAGGGACAAGTTGTTCCACTTCCGCCGTAAATTCGGATAGGTAATGGTAGGCAATCCCCGGGTACGGCTGGAAAGACGGCAGCACGTTGGCCAAAACGGAAATTGGAGCATTTCTCATGCAACATCTTCAGTACGGTTTTCAATGAGAAAGGGAAAATTCTTTCTTTTTGGGGGCTTGGCCCCCCACACCTCTTATGCCCTTCATTCCATGCTAAAAGCCACTCGTCTGTAGTAATGCCTAACTGCTCAAGCACCGAACATAAAACACGAAAACATGATATGACCTCTTATGTAGAAGCTACACACTGATGCAAAGATTACGCTTCACACAACAAAAAAATTAAAAGATGCCATGCAAGATTTTTAGAAATTCCATTTTGATCGACGATACATGTATTTCCAAATGGCTCTGATATATTCTTCATATGTCTAAATGTATTCCAATGCAGTTTTTAGCCGATCATTCATGTTAGTTTTTTTTGTAAATCTTTTTCTCTTTTAAAAAATAAAAAATTTCAAAAAATTATCATATAAAATTATTCAAATACGGATAAAGCGATCTGGACTAGAAAAGAAGTAATAATGACGAATATAACAACTGCTATAGTCACTATTGGTCTTTTGACTGTTCTCTCCGATTTATTGTTTTAAATTAGCCCCATATATTTTCGCTGCACCTAATCCCCGCATAGATGGACTACCTGCAACACAATATAAAGCTTAATCCTATAATTACAAAAACGTCATAAAATATAATGCCAAATTTGCCGGAAGTTTTCATTTTTTAGATGATTTCCTCTTTCTGTATTCATAGAGAACGTGTCCATTGACTAGATTAGTGCACGTAAATGTCTGTATGTGTGTGTATCGAGCATTTACTTCCGGCCTCTACTGAAATGGCACCGAATACAACACTACGTGATGCACGATTTGTTTGCATTATCCAATTGTCCGAGGCAGCACCATGGATCTGTGCAATGGACCCTATAAACTTCCTATGTAGTTCAGGGCGTTCAGGCCAAGTCGTTTTGGCATCTGGGTACCACAAAACACGGCAACGGGTGGCGGCTCTTATTACTAGCACTCATCTGGCAACCATACTAATAATAGTAATAATAATCGAAGCGTGCTCCATTAGAACGATAATATTTGCTGAGGTCACTGCGTTGGTATCACTGCACAACAGCTTTACGGCAGCCGCCTGTGACTGTATACAGTAATAAAGGGATAGGGTCTACCGTACACTGACCGCACGTACGCCGGGACATGCCCATTGCTTGTATCAGCTCAACTAAAGTTGATGATGTATTATAT
The DNA here is from genome assembly GCF_002443255.2 of Varroa destructor. Lineage (NCBI taxonomy): Eukaryota > Metazoa > Arthropoda > Arachnida > Mesostigmata > Varroidae > Varroa > Varroa destructor. The sequence continues at coordinate 73,278,717 of NW_019211454.1, forward strand.
GATAACGGTCCTTACGTCAAGCATAGGTAAATTTTCGCTGCGTGAACCAAAAACGGTCGTTTTCATTTGTTACTACGATGATGTCCGAACGCAGCTTTATGTTATGAAAAATAGCATCTACTCGAAACATTCATATCGTTCACGCTTTAACGTATAGAAACTATAATTGGCTCAAATATTTTAGAAGTCATAAAGCCTTTGAAGAACACGAGTCTATTCCACGAAACACACGAGGCGTAATAACGAAATTGCCTTCATATCAACTAGTAACAATACTAGTTCCAATAAATAGTTAAATGGAAACTTCTTCAGTTTCAGCGCAACATCTTTGATAATTCGATATTTAATTTTTTACTCAAATGGACATCTTTCTATTGGAGTTTAAGAGATCTTCAAGTTTCTTTTCTAACAAGAGGTAAGGGTTTCTTACGTCTGGATCAAGCTTGATGACCAGTGTTAGACGAACCGGTCATAAGGACAATGTATTCTTATCCGGGCGGAAGCAAGTACTCAAACCCTATGTCACGCCAACATAGGTCTCAGCTTATAAGTACGTGCAAATCAGACATTATTTGAGGACCACTGGTCAAGCATAAAAAATAAATGACGAGCTGACAACGATTCAAGTGCTTATCCAATGTCCAAATACTGTGTCTCGTATGAGAGTGGTGATAATCTGTGGTTAGTTAGGACCATTTATAATTTAGGTCGAAGTTATTTGTCCATTTTACAAAATACAAACTATTTATAGTGTTATCGTAATGCTGTAGCGTATATATATATGTGTGTATATGTAACCTAACCAATGTTATCATCAGTAATGTGCTAGATTAGATTCAACTCGGGCAATATTAAGGACCGAAAAAGGTACACATGTGATGGTTCAAAGTGATATTAGCTGTATGTGTAATAAATGGCGGTGCCGGTGTGGGCACTGTTGTGCTAGTAACATTTGAACTGTACCAGCCACGCCAGCACGCCTACGGAACGGGACGGTCCGGCGGACGGACGACCAGCCCCCGATGAAGATAGCAAGCCGGTCATTAGTGACATGTCCTATACTGCACCGCAACGGCCAACTTAACGTGGTTGGCCGACTGACTGGGTCGTCTTCAGTTGGATTGGATATGCGCTTGGAGCCCATCTACTCTTCTGTTATACGATAGTACGTGGGAGGAGGGCTATGGGCGAATAATGTTAGCAGCTTACAGTATGTCTAAGCACTTTGCTCATATGACCCATATAAACCGTGACAGCTTCGAGCGGTGCAAACTGCTTAGTACCCCCGAGCAAACGAAATAAAGAGAGGGGGGAAAAGGAGATAGAGATGATTACCATCGTTGTCGGAATCGTTCGCCTGTTTTTTTTTTTGTAGTTAATTTCTTCGTGTTTCCCCCACCAAAGCAAGGCGTTATTGACTTTGTGTCTTCCGTAGAATCGAAATTAGAGGGAAATGGTCTTTCTCTGTGTGACTGTATGTGTGTTTATGAGCTACGAGCAGCACTAGGAAGCCGGTCCCCTAACGGACGACGGGGTCCGAATATCGCGAATGCCATAGCGAGTCCATGCCGAGAGACCATGACTAGATGAGACAACGATGAAATGAGGGGTGGAGTTCTCTTTCTCGATGAGGATCATGTACACACATATCATTCAATGTTCAGTAGGTAGGCGAGTTAGGCTCTTTCGAGCGCGCTTATGCCCGTGGGGTACAGGACGGCACATGCTGCTGCCATCGCGCCACTAGCCACTCTTTGGTACATGATTTGCGGTGGCCAGAAGACAACGATATGAGCCGACAGGCCAACCAACAGGCAGCAGATAGAAATAAAACAAACCACGAAATAGAACTAGCCCGTGCTACTCTTTCCACCTGACCTTTTTCTCATTTCCTCGCTTCCATTTTATTAACTAACTTTACAAAAGTTCGATTTCTTAATAAACTCGACAACGAGAATTGTAACGCTTAGAAAAAAGATTTTCATTGTGGATTTCGTTTAAGATATTGTCGCAAAATTTTTGCCTTTCCTTCACTGTAAAACAGTGCCATATTTTTCGTTGGCAACTGCTGAATGTTTGGGAATTCAGTCGAGTAAGACAATTCAAAGAGGGTTGGCTTTGAGAACTAAAAATATATTACATATTAATTCAACCGTTATTAAATTCGTGCCCTTCTTGAATAATAGGGTTCTAATTATTTTTCAAAATCTTGATAGAAACATGAAAATAAATCTTATTTAACTGAGTCATCATACAGTGCGTACCACGTAAATCAAGGTCCCCGACTTAAATTACTTACGGATTCAACATATTGACTTCATCTTTTGATGAAAACGTTGAGTATTTTGCTAAAAGAATATTTAATATGATAAAATGTAAACGTTTTACTATAATTCCTGTTTATATATACTATATAGCTAGAACATAGCTAAGTAAGATAAGTAACAAAGAGCTTAACTGTTCCTAGAAAAAGGCGGTTCTACACTGCGTAACCTTACGGATACACTATTGCTTGCGTGTTTGTTACTGCTACATCGTTGTCGAACTACAAACAATATGAGAGCTGGAAAAGAAAAGCCTCGCTTTTAATAGAATAAAGTCGAAATCGATCGATGTCTGGAGTTGCAGTCGTTGCCCTAGGCGAAATCCGTAACAGACGACATACCCTCAACGTTCTACTCTAATTCAATCCTTATGCAATACACTCAAGTCGGAAAGCAGAGGCTATCTCGTCGTCAGCCGATACTCATCGGTACCCAGCTACCCCTAGAAGTGGTCTATCCGCCCTGTTGGGTCCATAACGAGCATATATACAAGATCCACACTCCTGGCCAAGTGACCTGCCACACACCTGCCCCTACGGAAACCCCTTTTCTAATGCATCCATCTCCTATTAACGGTCGCTTCTTACGAGTACAGAGCGGATGTTCGGCGGATAGTAACACCTCCTTGTTGTACCTGTACACAACTGTAATTAATTAGGTCCTAGGTTTTCTATCTCCGACATGCATGCTATTATTGCACCATACTGGACAGCTACACAACGGCCTCCGCCTCACCCACTGATCGACTTGTGTGAAGTTAATCAATCGACCCACACATACTAGATAATTTACTTCAGAATGTATCTATGATGAGTAATGTGCTTCGTGTATTTTGAAGCCTATCCACACGTACAGCGTTTTCTCCTTCTCTCGTTTGCAGCCGACGCCATATTAGCATTGGCGCGTTTTTGGTATGAAGTGAAGCTTCATAATCCTATATGGGTTACTTTCTCTAGCCCGCAGATAGTTTTTTTGGTAGATAAGTATGTCATTCTTGCATGTCCAGTAGCTTCATTCCCAATTGGCGCTTAGTTATCCTCCGACTTGACCGTATTGGAAGTGCTACTATGTCTGTATGTCTATAACCTATGATGAACCATATAACTTCATAGACAAACTCTAGAATCTAAATATGGACGTGTTATGGAAGTTTCAGCGTCGAACTCTGATTTCAGATGTTAAATTTGTCACTTTGCCATATATTGGGACTTTGTATAATTGTATGCCATCTTGTTCAATCTATGATTAGCGAGTGGTTTTACGTAGTTGGAAGTTCTTCATGAATATTCCATATAACATTATGTAGGCGCATTAAATCGTAATTTTGATATGGTTATCATAAAAAGTCTTTCCCGCTACTGGTATTCATGTGCTTATCATCATAATTGCTCTAATTTATAATCAACATCGCAGCCGTCGAAATCGTTAGGAGCATCAACACTTCCATCATATCGTCGTCATTGTGGTAAACGGAAGATGAACGAGTACCCCCAAGTTAGTCTTAGTCGTACTGATATCTGCAAGACGGGTCCAATTCGGGATATTAGACCAGGGGGGAGACAGACTGCCCCAGGGCATGCAATAGGTGGATAATTCCACTTCTGTTCCCAATTCCCAGCAGAGAACCCTGGACTTCACGACGGGCGGGTCCAGATGTCGATTGTTAACGCCTGTCCCGAAGCATGGTGGTCGCCGATATTTCGTTACATCTACTGTAGGAGCATCCTGACGCCTTGCCGCTACTTACATGTTATTCTCTATTTCTGTATCGTCATCATAATCTGTAACCTTGAGTACGTGGTAATGTTAGGCGTACCTGACACACTGGACTGGTCAGTGTCCTGTTCTATTGCGCTTAGATCGTGCTCCATTCTCGCGCGCTGTTAGGAGTGGCCAACCAGTTTTAAGTTGACATGGGATAATTCGAAGTGGATAATGGCTGTCGTGAATACGGCCAACAATAACGTTACACAAATATATGTATATGCGTCCGTTGGAAACAGCCAGCTACTGCATCAATACTGCCCCCAGGTAACTATCATAATATGCCTTCAGCGCCTTTCAAAGTATCAACATAAGACAATATCGAAAAAAACGTGTCGAGACGAGTTCAACTAGGTTCTAGCGTTAGTACTACTTAAAGTAGCTATACAGTGGGAATTGAACTTTGTTAATTGAACATATACTTAGCCGTCATAGTATACGTGTGCAGCGAATATTCACAAGCAATGTATATATAGCAACATAGTGTAACTTTTCATCCACACGTTTATGGAAAAAAGTAAGTATAACACCAAAATAATGCGGAAATTGATATCCATTGATGTTCGTATATTAAAAATGTATTATCAAGTCCAACGAGCAAATTATAAAAGGAATTACTATATTTTACACCAAGCGGAATATGTGATTAAATCTAAAATAACCCCCAATGAATAGAGTCAAACTTTTTCATACTCATTAGTGTTTCATCCATCAGACAAATACATATGGCTTGTTAGAAATTGAAAACCGTCTGTAATACCTAGTTTCTAAGGGTAAACTTTATGTGAAGATTTCGCACGCAAGCACACCAGCCTTACACATCCGTAATGAACGATTAAATCACTGTAAATAACTATTATTCAAAACGACTTCAGTTCAGTTACATAGAGTCATTTTCTTAGTCTAAGTGAACAAAAGAGCGGACAACTCGAGATACTTGTAAAAATAGTCACCTCGTAAGAGATGCCTTAAATAGTCATGACAAACGAAGCCCCCCACAGAGCCTATAGTATTCGGATGTACTTCAAAATGCAGCCCGCTCAATGGCAGTCCGCCCTTGTCCATACTTCAAAGTACTTTGCCCGACAGATTGTGGGTGAGCATACACATGAAACAGACAAACAGCTCAAGCAGAGGCCTTGCTTTGATAAAATTAACCAACATACGCATTTCTTCGGTAAGGATTGCACAGCACTCATCCGATGGTGCATTGTTATAATCTGGATCTAGGTTTTGTCCGCTTTCTCTAGTTATATTTTTCCCACACTCACTATGTTTTCTCACTGTTCTGGGTTACTCAATTCCACCACGATCTACATTAAAGTATATATTCCAAAAGATGGGATTCGTGTTCGGGAGCACGGGACTACCTGGCTGTGTGTGGCAATGTTTGCGGTCGTGCTGTTTTGAATATACGCGCTTTCATTGCTAGCTTGTCTAAACTAACGCTACCTCTTATTTTAGGTCCGACCCTGTCGCTCTGCTCAAGTGGCTAAAATCCTCTGATGACGACCCCCAGCAGTTTCTAGCCGCCAATGTCGTATAGGGGGAGGCACTTACCCCCCTACCGCTATATGTGTACTTGTCCACCTACATGTAAGAATGCATGAATGTCTTCTACGTTTCCACTATGTATGTGGTACCTTTGGTTTGTACTGTGTCAACGAAGGCAGCATCACAAAGCGGCATTTATGCATAGCTAGCCACATCTTGTCGGTTTATTTTTCTCCTCTCTCTTGCCTTGGGTTTGAGTGCTTTAGGTAGGTACATACTATATCGTAGTAAGGAAAGGGAAACCCCGAGTTTTTAAGCGTTACGCCGCTAGATCCCACAGACACTACTCACTTGGCCTACCATACTTACCTATGCCCTTGCGTGTTTTCGTGATGTGTACTTAGTCTTTGTGTAGCTCACGGGGACGACAGCGCCTGAAACAAGAGCAATAGCAGTACCAGCGTAAGGGGCAGAGACTCTACCAATGTCCAGATCTTCCACTGTAGCCACGGCTCATCCCCATTCATTGCCTTGGATTTAATGTAGTGCACTTGTATGAGGGGAACAGTAGTTCAAATGCTCAACTTACCTTCTCCCAAAAGTATGCACGAGAGACGATTTTGCTGTTATTCGATTAGGCCTGGGGAGATGGGGGCACGTATACTTGTATTTTTGTTGGTGCATCATCGGGGAATGCAAGAGGCAGATGGAGAATGTCATCATGATTGCTCAATCAATATATAACGCTAGAGCTTGAGTGACGTTGCTTTGATATATTGATAAGCGTCGCGGCAAATCTGACATGACAGACTTAGAAAGCACAGGAAAGTCCTGATCGATGAAGGCGACCCTATGATGATTGTCACGTTAACCAAAGGACGTTTCAGTGTATATGTTCACTGCTGTAGCACTTCAAACAGAGAATGCTCATGCAGTGATGCAGGTATAACCGGTCAGCGTTTGTTGTGCGTAAACGTGAGCTTATATGATACGCCGTAGCCACTTGAAAGCCAGAGGCTGTATTGCATGTTGTAACCTGAAAAGAAAGCAATACATATATCTACAAATATAACTTTTCTTTTTTTACTTATACAGGTTACGTGGTACGTGTTGTTAACGGAACTTGAAGCAGCGACTCCTTGTCTTTTTCGGCCAAAAGCCTGGCCGTTTAAGGTATCGCGCCCACGAATCCGCAAATATGACATTGGATTACTTTTGTCCATGTTGGAAAACGTTTAGTTTCGAGAAAGTAGGCCTGCTACTCGAGGCGTTTCAATACAATATTCCAATAAACTTCAAAAGATTCAAGACATGTGATAAAATGCTATTTCAGCTACGTCACTTGAATTCAAGCAGATGGTCATATATATCCACCAATGGTCATATATAGTCACCAATGACCTTACCAATCTGATTAGATAAGTGGTCAAAATTGTCTTCCTCTTAATATATTACAAAATCATGGTTAAATCGTGGTACATTTTGCATAAGAGATTTACGGTCAGTTTTTAGACAATCCATAGCAAAACCGCAGAATCGTCGTTTTCCATGTTTAAAATTATCAAGATATGAAGTATAATCGATTATCATACTCTGTACTTAGAATAAGGCGCGGAAATACGAGGAATGAATCCACTTATGGGTTTTTGTACACTCCGAGTGCAAGCTTGTGTTTTCAAAAACCCGGGCATTTGTTTCCGTACTTGACATCGCTGGTTTTGGGTCTTCCATGAGCTAATATGACATTTCACTCTTCTAGTACAATTTGCCATATGTGCATCTATATCTCATGTCATAGCAAAATGACTACCTAGAGAAGTGTCTGAAAATCTATCAAATCCTATGAGCTGCATATACTTACCAAATGTTTTTATTTTCAGAAATACCTTGTGGCACTTCATTAAACGATTTTCTTTTCTACCAGCCTTCTATATATATGTATATATATATATATATATATATATATATATATATGGCATGCTGGATAATGTATTCCTCGATAAACTTTGCATAAATAAAGAGCTTTTTTATACTGGAACCGCTAAAACGCGAGTGTTCGGTATACACAGAATTACTTTTTGGGCTCTATGAACGTCCTGTTCCTGTTGTCCTTTTGCTGTTTTTTAACAGCAGAAGTAGTAAAAACATTATACGAGAAATAGGTTTTCTTTTGTACTGCTAAGCTATGCATAGACTACACGTATTCTACGAATCAACTAATTTACTTACCCTTCGGACAAGAAAGGTTAATTCACAACCTGTTAAATTCATAAGGTGTAGTTAACACCTTTCATCATGAGCACAGTGAGGGAGTAGATTGCAAGTACAAAACGGCTCAATTAGGTTCCATAGAAACTATAGGTAGCGTTTATTATTCTACCCGATGAATCGAAGGGGTCGTCCAGGTTAGAAAGTTTACCAATAGCCTTGGCTTGGCTAAACCATTTTGTGCTACCCTAGCCCAATCAGCCCCAGTTGTTCATCCACATAAATTTAACTCCCTGGGGGCGCGAGATAGCGTCGCCTATGGCAGCTAGACGCAGCTTAGTGTCTAGCTGGCACAGCTTACGGTGGCAGTCTGAGTGAGAGACGACGGGTTAATGTGTGAAATTTATTCACCCCCTGCTATCCCCTCTTCTTCATTGCTGCCCCAAATGGACCCGATGAGATTTGAGCTTTCTTTCTTACCCTCTCACTCTACTTGACGGGTGATTGTCTCTTGCAAGGAGAGCTTGCGCTCGTTTCGTATGCCATCAGATTCCACGCACACCGTCGTTGTTACCGGAGTAGGCTACTTGTTCGAATGGGGTAGACGAGCAGGCAAGCAAGACAGCTCGCGCACAGACAACCCCACAGATCTGACCGTGTGAGGCGTTTCGTCTACACGACAGTAGACATTCTACAAATAAAAACTGATCAGAATCACAATGGGCCATTGATATCGGAATGAAGAAACGATCCCAGTTGTAGTAAGAGAAGTAGTCGTGGTCGTAGTAGAATGTACACTTCGTACTCTATAGTCCTGTATTCGGAGTAGCTCTCGAGTGGCTCGTCCCCACTAAGCTTCACACTGCAACTTACTCACGTACCTAGGTGAGTGCGAAGACGAGTTGAATATGCCTTATGTTTGTATACCTTATTGTATACTTTTTATGGTGGTACGAAGCGAATGATCCAGCCTTAGGCTGTTTTATTCAGCACCACCCACGCTGGCAACTGCACTTCAGACGTGTGTATACTACTAGGGAAATATAGCGTTGTCGAACCAGGTTGATGGCCCGCAACTGGGTTCGTCAACAGAAAAGTGGGCGCTTTTTTACAACAGCAGACGGTAGAGAGGGTACGGAAAGGTCATTTACGAAGTGATGAGAGCATGTTTTTCGACCGTCCTTAAGCTATTGGACGACAACAAGAATATGGCTATACATACACTCGATGTAGCAATGCGAATACAGCAAATAAATGCCTTCGCTCATTCACAGGTGGTTAAGCATGACGAGTGAAGAAGGAAAGAGAAGTTGACAATTAGCTAAAAAAATCTCCTTGATATATTCAGATAAATTAGCCATCCTATTGGATACTTCGAATATCGAGGTACCTTGATTTTTCCAGGGCATATATAAAGTGCTGGTAAGTTTTTGAGAAAAAAAAATCAAGACAACATTCCGACAAAAGTGTTTCTCATTTGTTAATCTAGTTATTGTAAAGTGTTAATAGACAGATTGATAATGTATAGCCTGAGAACTTCAAACTCATAGTTGCGCCATGAACGGGATTAGTTTTTCTGTTGTTTTCGATAGCGTCTAATTTTAAAGCGTACTGCTCTCGTTCGTATTCATATGTAGCGTCGAGAACGTCAAGAGAGCGAATATATACTCAAAGCCTATATATACTAAATATATACTCAAAGCCAAATCGTGCCGTCAGCCCCTGTTGCAATACGTTTTCAGTGATCGATCCAAGCTATGGGGAGACATCCTGATACAAATGGGGGGCCATCTCTCTGTGATGTCACCCTACTACCAAAAGGGATCGTCACGAAATACATCGACGCTGTGCTTACACTTTGTAGTAGAAAAGGTGTCGCGTGGAGTTGAAAAAGGGGCAAGGAAAATGGAAAGGGAATGGCATGAGAAAACCGCGCAATTTTTGCCGGAGCCAACGACGTTATCAGAAGCGGCGACGATGATGATGATGACCACGACAAACGAGTACTTCGGATATCGGTAACCTCGACGAGGAGTATCTCTAGTCACACTGATAGTTGTTAGATGCTGCAGCCACAACTGTGTTCAATGACATAGGCCACTCGCCAGAGAGACTATGAGGCCGTACCATCTACTACGTAACGTCACGCACTGAAGCCAGCTAGCTAGACACTGCAGAGGAAAAGAATTAGGAGCAGAGAGCAAAGAAGCCACGTCGGCAGACACTCTTCACTCTGGTCGACGACTTTGCTGGAGATGGAAACGGAAGTAGTGACGAGGAGACCGAAGTCCTCGATGGCTGTGTGCGCCCACTAAGACCCCCTTCGCTGGTTGAACGTGCGGATGTGTGTCGCTTGGTGGTAAACGTTTGTAGTGCTGCGACAGACGAACCATAGGAGGGTGTATAAACGAAGGAACAGAGAGTTAGATTACAAAGAATGAATGAGATCAGGACTACAGGCAGATAGCAAGGGCAAAACGGGTAGTCATTAGGGACAAGCCCTCGCAAACATCAACTTGAAAGGGGCACTGCTGCCTGGGGCAGAAATGGAGATGAGGTGATAGCGTCAATGGCCGCACCAGCCGTAGTTGTAGCAACGGCAATGGAGGAAGTTCATGCGTGACTTGTAATGAAGGTGCTTGTCCACGGCCATCAGCACCGCCGAGTCACCTTCAGACATACGCACCCTACATAGGCATACACATACCTTACACCACCCATCTAGCAGGTTGTCAGTCGGTTCAATCACGTACAAACAAACACTCAATGCCTATACGATTCGAACCTGCCATCTTTCTACCACAACTATCTTTCATTCCCTATTCGCCGAGACTGCCATTACTGCCAACATGGAAAGTCCGACTGAAAGCCGTTATTGTTCTCCCTTTCCACCCGGCACCATAACTTCATTCTCGTTTTTCCAGTAAGCTGGCGCCCACCTTTACTTGGCTCGCCCCACGCCTGTTTTCCACCCCCTGCTTGTTCATGTACAAACGAACTACTCAATCCTATCGACTTTTTCTATACAGCTAAACGTGTGCTTAGTGGACGACACTCTGCGTGCACGCTTACACACCAGGTGAAGAGGTGCTAAGCGTATGTGTTACTGCGTGTTGTATGAGAACGACCGCGTATTAGGTGCAGTTTGTCGAGCTATGACGGCCACCTTCGGGGTAGGATGGGTTCAAATATTGACAGAACCAACGGCGATGGCAGAAAAGATGGCGTAACGCCTGACGCGTTCATATAATTCGCGTTGCAGTGCAGACATCGATAGAAAGCGGGAAAGAAGAACGATAGTTATAGAGAAGATGATGATCGGCGCCGCTCGAGAGGAACCACGAGATAGCGCGATGCGTCGCAGTGTTCGAGAGAGCCAGGTACTGTACAGCCGCTGATGGCGATGCTCCCGCGGAACCCGAGTTTGGCCAAATACATTTAACATAAGAAAGAAAGCAGCAAAGATCCGCATCTACCCTCGGCGGTGGCGTTCGGGCACTAGGGACGCGGCAATGGCGGTCAAGTCAGTCGATCTATGAAGTGCCAGTATTATAGAAGAGGCAGCGGCATTAGAGCTAGTGGAAGAAGTGCGGAGCCGGCGCACTCGAAGCGTTGACATCGAACGAAGGAAGCCAGGAGCCTACTGCTGCGCACATACACCATACACGCACACCGAGGTGGTTTGTATACGAGTGACTCTCGAAGGCCAAGCCAAACCGCCAATGTGTGACTAGCATCAGTGTTTGTGTGCGCCAGAGAGAAGATGAAAAAAGAGAGGTAGTTCAAAGTACATAGGAGTGCAGTGAGATGAGATATTAGCATTTTAATGCTGCGCTAAGAAGAAGCTGTGACAACAACACGCTTCACTTTACAGGACCGCCGAAGACTCGCTCTTCATCGGAAGTTGACAGTGGGGTGGATATCGATGTCAGGTACGCTATCGATGCAGCGGCTGCCGCCACCGTCGAATGAACTCGGGAGGATTCTTTTCTATTACGTCGCTTTGTTCTATAATTGAAAACATCACTGCCACGACGAAAACCAAAGAAAGAATCTCGCTTTTCATAGTACTTGGCTACTAAGCAGAAACATACAGGACATGTCATAGAGCCTGTTTAATAAATATCTAAATATAATTTTTTGTTTCGCCCGTACAAAGAGAACACATTCTCTGCAACCTTTAATAAATTTAGAAATGGAGAAGTTGATCCCGCCAAGAAGCTGAGGTAGTTTACTTCATTAAATAGCAAAAAAAAAATACGTCAATTTAAAAAGCGCATAACGAGCTCTTGGTTCCAACAGTGAATTTCTACCGTCGCAATCATTTCCTCCCTATGATCACTCAATTTTTTTTTTCACTCAACGCTAGAGATATCGAGTTCCAAGTTAAACTGAAGTTCATGCGGAAAGCACCCAAGGTTAGTTTGTCAGTACAATCCAAGCTGATCGTCATTGGCTCGTCAGTTTAAGAGTAGCAATCTAATCCTTTGTCTGTCTTCTGCTGCAGCCGTTTGCTAGGCTATGCAAAAGGTTAGATGAAATATTGGACAGTGAAATGGGCCTTTGGGAACTCGGTGTCTGCTCACAAGATGGCTGGTGATGTGTGTTAGTTGCATATTAGTAGCCATGTGATTGCACGTACGGATATGCGTCTATCTGGCCGTTGGTCTGTGGCTGTAGATGAAGTAGTACAGTTAGTCCCCGAAGCCGTCCCCTAGAATTGTTTGCCAAGACCACAGCCTCAGGCGGGTAATATACCACCGCCGTTGCTGCAGCCGTTACTACTGCGACTGACGAACACCTCTACCCACCACAGTACTATACAGCTATGGCAAAACCGGCCTCGTCGTTCTTCGGGCCTGTTTGAAAGAGTGAGTTCAGCTCAAATGAGCCTCTGAGCCTAGGAAAGGAACACACGCCGAGGACAAGCCAGTTGCTTAACCCCGCACTCAGTATCCCCCACGCAGTGCAGCACTACCAACCAACGTTAGCTTCGGTACTGCCCCAGAAGGCTGACATACACATGCACATACATAGCGACGACAAAGAGAACGATGAGACCAGCCTCCTCGCAGAAATACGACCACGAATTGCTGAGAACCAAGAGGAAGACAAGGATGTGGATAACTTTAGGTCTGGACCATAACTTCAGTGGGCGAAGGGGATGAAATGAAATACTTGCAGCAGTTGCCGCCAAGCACTTTGTTTGACCATTTGACTTACCCTATGTATACGTGGGAGCCGTATACACGTGTGTGCACAAGACAGAACATACCCATTACTGGAGGAGCTAGGCTAAGAGGGGAGAAAGCACCACACGGAAACAGGATAGGCATAACGGCGACCAAACCTATGTGGGACATTTTTCAAGTATTGAAACCAATAATATATTCATTATGATGTGTTGCTCACCATGTAGGATTTCAAATAAAGAGCTAAACTTAGAAATAAATAACTTGCAACCGACACTATCGTTGATATATATTGAAACGTTGCCTTGTGAATTAGCTTTATTGTGCACTACGATTTACGCATAGATACATTAAAAGTACTAGATGATATTTACCACACACGTCCGGGTGCTAGAAGTCATCGTTGAATGGGTATAGTTTTGCCATATCACAAACGTTGACAAATACCTCATTTGATGGTGTAGGGGTTCATGCTCAACTGTAATTTTTAAATTCTTTAGTGTAGGAAGGCTTTTGACTGTAAACTTCATTTTTAAAGTACTTCCACAGAGCAAGTTCAGTGGTGTCAGGTCTGCGAAACGGTTAGGATATACCGTGAGTCCTTTTCGGTCAACCCATCTGTTTGCAAAACTCTCATACAGCTGCATTCTCTTACATTAGGATGAGGGCATGTAGATGCTCCGTTCTGCTGGAAGTGAAACTCGCCATCGTTACTAAAGTTATCCCGAACATCGAAACAAATCTTTGTAGTAAGCGCAAGCAATTAGCACCAGTTTCTCTACCGTAGAAAAAAAAGAGTCCAATCAATACTTTGCGTGACATGTCGCACTACAAAGGAACTCCTGATGAATTTATATGTTTTTTTTTTGCAATGCATTTACGATTGCTTAGTAAGTGCGCCTATATTGATTAATTGTGCATTTCGTTTCATTTCGCGAGAATTGTGTATTCTATTCAATATTGTTTTTCTGGTCCTAAGGTGCGATGAATAATCGATCCTCTCAGGCCAAGGCTTGATGATCTTACAGATTTCTGCCATTTTTCGCTATAACTTTCCACTGTTATTCGTTTGATAAAATCTGCTTATGCTTTCAGTCTTCCCGAACGTTGCCTATGGACGTCCTAACTAGTTCCATTAGTTTCAAACTCATTTCCTATTCAATTAGTAGCAAGTTGCAAAAATACTTTTACTTGAATTACTGCGATGTTGCCTTGCTACTCCTGCTGCATTTTTACACTTACAAATAAAATTATCTTGACTAAAAAATGTTTTTGGTCTATTTATTATTTCAAACTAAGGATGAACCTTAAAAGGTCAGAAGGGGAACTAACCTTGCCCATTATCCATCGTTTTGATCTAGCTTTGCCGGTCTTTGAGCCACCGGCTAGGTCAGTTGGAAATTAGTAGAACCTAGCGCACAGAACAATAAGCTGGTCTTTATTAGAACCGTACCGACCATAGGTAGTGTACCTGTGTGAAAGAGGATAGGCTAAACTAGCGGCAATCGCAATGATTGCCCTTCTCTTATTACCTTGTCGTCGTCGACAGCCCTTCCGCCCTCATCATTGGTTTTACTCCTGTTGCCACCGTTTCTTCGCATGCTGCTGTTCATCCAAGTCTGAAATCGTTCGTATACTTTGCTTTGACAAATCTAGATAGGGATGCACAGGCGAAGCTTGTACTAGGGACAAATGTCAAGCTGCCAAAGTGCGAAAGTCCACTAGAGATCTGAAGCTTGTCAGTTATCATTAGGTCGAAACCGCTACTGGATTGATTAGAGGCCGCTGCACAGATATATAGCAGAATAATGTTGGCCGTATAAAGTAGCTAAGTACCTACATATTAAGCCAACCAAGCGTATCGGATATCATCAGCTTGTCGTACGGATGTCTATCGTCCACTCACTTGGGCATAGGCCATTATCGTATCGTGAGTGGCAAGTCGGCGTTCGGGCCGGCTTCGGCGCCTACCCTAGCTACAATAGCGGGACATTCAGACAAAACCCACATCGCGGATGCTGCTTCTGCTCCAACACAGAAAGAGGAACAGCCAACTACAGCCGCTTTGTGTAGTCGCCGACAAGCTAGTGACGGGATCGCGTGTGTGTGACTACGGCGATAGTGACAAGAATGGCGTACCACAGACGATACGTTTGTTGTAGGTCAAACCCAGAGAGGCTTAGTAAGCATACAGATAATCAGGCTAGAGTCACACACGTGGATCCACTCAGACATGTCCGTGTATACACACATGGAGATTCATCCGTACTGCTTCCTCTCGTCGCTTTCTCGTAGTATCATGCGCTTGCTCATACGTATGAACGTACGAAGAGAAGCCCTACACATTATACATCAGCGTACCCGGATATACGTACTTTTATACAGTGAAGAAAGAACGCAGCAATTTGTAACGTGCTTGAAGTAGGGCGTTCTATGCACTATATTTATTATGCGATGCAATAAGTAGCATCATCATCATCAATAACAGCAACACACGTAAGGCGACGCAGCATTTAGGACCAATTACTCTTTTTACTATGCATGAGGTGACGCGATGCTGCACAATAGTACTAATCAATGCAATTACTTCGTTTAAGTATCAAAATTAGAACAGACGTTTCTTAATAGCGATTATAGCAATTGCTGCACGGGCTTACATATTGTACAAGATCTATATAGTATAGTTTGTGTTAATTAGAAGGTTAAAGTAGAGTCACACTGTTGTTCTATTAATACCGAATTGAACACATTTATGGTAACGGTTTCTAGTGGCTGACGTTTTCCTCAAGCGATTTTGTCCACTCAGTCGGCCTTTTTCGTCTCGTGTGCAACTAGCCTCGTCTTCTAATCTCTGAACCGTAAGTCTCATGGGATCCCTGTCGGGCGGAGATAGGTAGAAGATCCTCTTCTATTTGCGACCCCTCGGCGCATGCTGGGTCGGTTGTCTGGGCCGCGCTCGGTGGACTGTAAGTACCTGTTCGTGCCTTAGGGATCCTTCATCAAGCGAACGAGCGCCCGTGACCTTGCGTCCTGCCCTTTATTTCCTGTTGGGCAAATGGTCCGCGACCCCGGGAACGCGAACATTGAAAGGGACGTTCTCGTTCCGACCCAACCGGGAAAGTAATAAGATCATAGAAATCTTCCCCAGCTTGTGCAGGATTCAAGAGAAGACCGCCTGGTTGATGCTGTTAAAACGGCTAATGGTCTAACAGCTGCGGGCACCTGCTGCGCACTTGCTCTCCACTGGACTTTAGGCCCACTTATTTAACCTAGCCGACGCGTATTGGTCGCCACAGCTCTTATTTTTTTTTGTGTTCTCCTATGTTCCGTGTTCTTTGGCGTATTGCAACCCGTGCTAGACGTCGCGATGGGCGAGACCCTTGCCAAGTGGGAAAACTCGATAGCCGGAAGGGAACCAGCTGACATCTTATGACATCAGTTCCTGCTGGCTCCGTTAACCACAACCGCAGGACATAGCCGCTCAAACACGAACACATACCGGCCTGCTAAGGCCTTTCCTTCTGCCTGCATCAACACGGAGCATGCCTCGAAGCGAAACTTAGGCCTCTTAGAAGCATTTGCCGTTTAGTGTCGAAGTCCACCACTTCTTCTCTGCCAACGTTTATAGCGTTGTCAAGCAAGAAGCAGTAACATTTTCTTACTAGCGTATCCCTTTAAAAATAAGACTAGTTTTGAGCAAGTGAGTGCTTTGTCCATCCATGATGGTCATGTTAATTGACGTTACGGTTTTCTTATAGCGGCCGGAAACGATTCATCCATTAGTGTTGGTCAGTAGGCATCGTTGACCCCAAAGCGGCGCAACATGTTTCTTCAGTCACTCTCGCACAGTACCCAGAGGCACAAAGGCTTATATGTATCTTTCGGGTGTATATTTGGCATTAGAATTGTCTTCATTATAGCGCGTAACGTTGTCGTATCTTTGTAGTACATTTACTTCGGCTGCATCGACCCCCCGGCGCTGACCACAGCTGCGTTTCATGATTAACTTAGATCGGCTACAACAATAATTACGGTCCTTATTCAGCACCATGGCCATTGTCATCATCAAGAACGACAGCTCTTGGTCGGCACAATTCACTCACTATTCCCGATATTGCCAGTATTGCAAGTAAGAGAAGCACCGCCGCTATAATTATCTTGTGGGCGGATGCTGGTAGGCCACTAATGTGTCACCTACCATTCGTAACTCAGCCTTTGGCTTAGGGTTCGTGTTCCTTTTATACCCATTGTTTGTCCGTTTAGGTTTTCTGCTATTAGGCCTATTTTTCGATTCGCATGCTATCGTAGAGTCGCTAGTCCTGCGGTGCACTCGCATACAAACACGCATTAGTGGGCCCTTTGAGAATTCATGGAACAGGCCGCAGTCTACAAAGATCGAAGCTAGCGAAGGAACGATACTAGGGTCTTCTTTAAGGGGCTGAAAAAGAAACGCTGAAAGTGGCAATGCACTGCCCAGACAACGATGCTACTACGGCTGTACATTGAGAGAACCTGTTCTCTTCATTGGACCCCCATTTGTTCCCTCCTTAATATTGCAAGGAAGGAGTAGAACTAAACGATAGTCCATTAACTGAGGCCTGCGCTTGCCAGCCAGTGCTCAACGTAGAGTTCATCTAGACACTTTTATTATAATAGCAATTTTTGAACTTTGAGTTATTAGCAATTTATCAAATCGGTGCCAGTGACGAAATAATACCTTATCTAGGCCCGTAGAGACGATTTGCGGAAACAGGCTGTTCAAGCCTGCACCGCTACAAAACTTTATTGATCAAATAATTATTAGAGGCTCTCTCTGTATTCGCTTCGTTCACCGACGGTAGCATTTCAGTACTGGTAATCTTGTTTCTAAATAGACTTATATTATAATGGTGATACAAACATCATCGTTGCCTTTTTAGTTATTTTATATTTTGAGTTCCTCCTCCGTAGAGGCATTGTTCTTACTTCAGAAGAAACAGAAATCTATCTAGGCGTTTTGCTAGAAGTGGCATTTATTCATTCCTTCTTCGTGAAAGGCATTCTTCACTTTTAACTATATCCAACACAGTTTACATTTTAAAAATCAGGTAACAGGCTATCGATTTGGCACAGCCATGCGCTGTAAGTTTACTAAGTAAAAATACCTCGTATATATGTTACTATGCCAATTTAAATTTACATAAATGTTAGTTGGCGTAGTTCGTATGTGTTCTGAGGTACTATCGCATTATAGAGAACGCTTCAATAGACCTTCTCATATTCAGCCTTAGCCTGTCGGTGCAAAATCTGGATGTTTTCTAGCGTTGCCGTTGGCCTCCGTTTTCACCTTGTCGCATACAGGAAGCCCTCACGAAACTTTCGAGCACCAAAAAGATGTTAGCACGGCTTATCTAGGGTACGATTCTAGTTGGTTCATCGATGATAAATCGAAGTCGGTGAGGTTAATTATATCGTCTCCACTTATTTTACCTTTTGGCCACTGTTTTTTTGTGATTAGCTTTATATAGTGCCAATCAGTTATGCAAACAAGGTCCTCCTATATATATTCCTTGGAGCTATTTTCGAGAAATTTTCAACACAATCTCGTTGTCGCCTTGTTGACAGGTTACGTGCTATGGTACGTCCTTGAAAATGCCAAGTTTGTATAGGCATCGTTAGTCGAGAGTTATTAATCCCAATGCTCGTTATCACATGTGACCTCGTGTTCTCTAGTAGTTAATTGAATCACACGTATATCTATCTATCTACCAATGCATTGTCGAGCTCCGGCAGGGCTGTTTTGTCAAGCGGGTGAGCTCATTATGATGACATGTTGTACTGATACTGCCCGAGATAAGATTTGACAGTATATATATATATATATATATATATATATATAGATAGATGGTATAATCTGTTGGTTGTCAGTGGTTTAATGTTAATTTTGCAGCAATTGTGAGGTGATCGTGTACTTGTCGTGACTCGCTTGAGGCCACTGTTATCGTTACGATATGATACGCTGTTATTAAAGATAGCGTGTTAACGATACCTAGCATTAAGTCAACTTATGCTGATGACGATAGAATTTTCGACGATCGATAGGTATGAAGTATGTCTAGCCATCGGGGCAGTTATAGGGAAGCGATTTGGTACGAAAAGTTCAACTTTCAATTTACTCCCAACTAAGAACTTTCTTTTGAGGCATTCACTGCCAACATTACTAATAATTACGAAATTCAGTGACTCCATATACATGTAGTTTCCGTGTAGGAGTTGTCAATAACGAAATTGCGCGATGTGTACGATGACACAATTGAAACATAACGAATGAAATTACGTTAGTCATTGAAAAGCCAGCATAACAAAGCTATTTCGAGTCCCGGCAACAACTCGTCATACACAACCCGTTAGAATAGAGCAACTTGCTATCGTTTATATGGGAGAGGAAAAAAAGTGGCGACTTATCTGGTAAAAAAGAAGAAGTAGTTTTTTTCACGACGTTAGCCTCTTGCTAACCGTCAGGAACATCTTAAACAATTCAACAAGCTGCGTATAAAAAATCAATTTTCAAAAACGGTATTCTGTACCAGTATCCGGGACTGGATCCCGGGCCGCTAAAACGGTAACAGGTCACAATATTCATTCGCCGTCTCCATAGGCAATACACGCTCATCTCGTTAGGGTAGACATATTTAAGATAAACATATTTATCTGTGAGCGAGGTTGAAATTTTACTTTCAACCTCGTCTCTGGGAGAAGCGAAAGAATTATACCTAATCACATTGTCCCTTATTAGGGGATGTGTCTCGTGTGACCGCTTGGATTTGGATTTCGGCAGAGTTCGCAGTAAACGTTACCGAAAGTATAGTGGTACTATCGGAAAGTTATTATGCCCTTTCCTTATTGTCTGCCTATGTAATGACTGCTAATTAGGATGTCTAACTTTGTGTAAAAGCCACCTTGTTACTCCTGCGGTAATCGCGAGTTTCAATCTGCATTTGCTTTGCTATCTTCATACGGGTATTGATAGTCGAAATCGTATATAGTTATTACGCGGACGGACGCACACGTACAGCAGTGCCCTGTTTATCAGCCCATTTTATCACAGCATCGAGAAGTGAAATCAAATTGGAACATATCTATGGTGAATGAAAGCCAACTCGCAACAGGAGATCCTTTCACCTAATGGACAAAACAAAATCCCAATGAACTCAACGGTGGACACTGAACGCTATTGGTCGTAATTTTTTCATTGTGCCGTCTGTTCAGATGAACGGGGGTTGAATGATATATGGATGATGACCCCCACGGAGCTAAGCGCTTTTGCGGTCGCGGATGCCACATATAATATTGGGGCAGTTAGCTATGCCCGTATTGTTCACTGCAAGCGATTCCAGCAGAACTTTCGGCTGAGATATGAAATACGCAGTGCGCGACGCCGGTCAAAGCAGCATCAGTACAACGATGATCTGCCAATAAATAAGTGAAGCACTTGTACATTACGGGCCTCCGCGGCCCCGTAGTGAAAAATGAATAATGGCTTATGGGCTTTTACAGACGCATATAATATAGTACAAAAAAACGGTAGGAACATTGAATTTCTACAACGAATGAGGTGTGGACGATCAGATCAACAAGTCTCTTAACCGACAGATACGGCCATGCAAGATTGGAACGAACCAAAGAAAAGGGAAAAAATGCATTAAAAAAATCGTAATAAAACATTTTTATCGAGTTGTTCAAGTATTGTTTTTTGCGAATGATGGTTAGAAAGCAATGCGTAGGTATGGTGACTCTTCCTCGTGTCACCACCTTACGCCATTGTTCCAGCGACGCACGAAAAAATATAAGCGTTAACACAGCTGTGCCACATCAGTAGATTTATACAACTTAGCTAGCATGATATTCATCTTGGGATTTACCGATCATTTTCTTTGCATCTTTTACACTCCCAATATAGAGAACCAAGTTTACCGCCTTTTAATAGTCACTACACCCGAACTTCCTAATAGAGGAAATAAACAGCTTAAATCATCGAGTCACTTGACTGCCGTGATGTCACGCGGCTATCATCTCACGTACACGAATCTGGTCATTTCGGGAGCACGGTCCACTCTGTCCTTGATTCGAGGCGATTTCTCTACCTTGTCCTTATATCGGTATCGGTTTTTTTTTTTTCGTCGCGTACAGAGAGGTAGCTGAAGGTCCATCGATACGAAATACACGCATTCACTTACTGAGTCTTATCCCCTTCCCTAAAAGACACGAAAGAAAGTCGTACGTCGTCTCTACAGGGACATGGTGTGCCTCCTTATTTCTCGACTTTTGAATTGCTAAGTGTATCCACGCTAGTTTCTGGCAAGGTTGCCTTCGCCAAGCCGACGTGGAATCCTTAGCAAATAGCTTTTTGGATGTTTCTAATATGTTTCGAACGTTTGGACTTCGATCCACCACCTCAGCCTGGATTCTTTCGATGAGGAGCGCCATGAGATGTTTTTATCAGCCGTAATGATCGTTCGGCGTCATGACGGTGCTCTTAGCTTTCCTACTAAAGTATTCGAATTCATTCATGAGTTGGTCGCCGCATATGTGCGGAGCGCAATATGAAGCGGGATATGGGCAAAGTTTCGTCATTTAAACATACAATATATGCATAACATAAAGCAGTGGTCGAATTCAAGAAACACGCTTGTAACGGAGTAGTAGAAATATAGTACAATATTATCAAAGCTACGGCTATCGATCTTAATTTAGGTTGCCAGACTTTATCTATTCATCCACGATTGATAACCACAATCTGCAATATGTTCTTCAGGTAACGTTTATGGTTAACACAGAATTATACATGAAACCTTCGTGATAAACATAAACTTTAAGGATTATTCTGTCGACTATAAAAGCTGCTAACCTTAATTTATTTAGTGTAGCCCAACATACTAAAATATGTTTATCTAGACGGCGTTTACAGAGACGGACAATTCTGGGTTAGCCTTTAAGGTTAGAGGTCTCCTTCGAGCACTACGTCGATAACAGGGTCGGCCAAGCGTTTGGCTATGCGTCATGCTGCTGGGATAGTGGCAGGCCAATTGCGGTGATGTTGCGCCCTGATTAGAGAGGACGAAACCTTTTCGGAACCGTGGTGGGTCCGTGACCTGACTACAAAAGCAACATTGCAACGGCAGGACCTAACCGAAAGATTCCAACAAAAGCGAAGTGGACCACACAACGGCAATGCGACATAATAGCATAGCAGCAGCAATAATAATAAAGACGTTAGGTTATTGCAACCTTCTTACGAACTATAATAGCACGACAACTTCTTGCTACAACAACTAAAATTTCTTATAGATAATAAAATTGGCTTCGATAAATAAACTAGCTTGACATTCGTACTACGGTAGCTGACTGTACGGGCCGCGTAAGTTTGGTCGAACGCGTAATGAACATTATATTTGGTATTGATTTACTGGCAAAGCAGGCCTCTGGTAAGGAACGGTTCTCGTCCTAAGTGGACCATCTAATTACTAAAAATTACCCATTCGATCATTTCATTCAGGAAAGCGATCATAACTTGCGGATTTCTGACTTTAAAAACGTTGCAGCAGTTATCATGTTTTAAGATTGCACTTCTAAGTAAGACTAAGAACTAAACAAACGTATCTCTTAGTTGAATCTTGCCACGGCTTTTCGGTACAAACGGAATGTTTTGCCATTCAAAAAAGCTGATTGACCCTTCTACAAAATACGTACAACTAAAACGGAGACATACAAGAAAAATAAAAAAAATTCAAAATATCGAACCAGTTCTTACGATGCGCGTTTTGTAGGAAAAAAAAAAAAGGTGTTTCTAAATGGGATCATCTGCCTCTTTTAAAATTTCAAGTTTTACATTATTTACCCCTATCAAAGGACAAATAAACGGTTTTCAAGTCTCGATGTGACCTGTAACTAGCCCGAACCTTCCCTGCGTTAGCAGGTAAGGCTCGAGCTAAATCAACCAGCTCATCGACTGAAATTGCTCTTTCTTGTGTATTTTCCATTGGTGCTTTTCCTTTTTCTGATACTTCTTCCTTTTTTTACTTTCTGTTTCATAGCATAACCAGTTGTCATTACAAGGGACTCAACGTCTCCCTATCTTCACACGAACGAGGAGGCTCTATTTAAGCCAGGTTTCAAGAAAAAGAGGCAACTCAGGGCAAGATGTGCACCCGAATGTGTAGTTCGCGCCGTTAAGAAAGTGGTAGTCCGGAGCAGAAGGTATAGCACCTAATACAATCAAAGCGGCGGAGTTGGTCAACGCTAGGGACAGCTGTATCTCTTCCCGTCTGTTTTACTCTGTCCACGAAGAAGAAGCAGACCCGCTGTTGAACATTCAGGGCCACAATAGCGTACCGTCACTCGTTCACACGTCTCGTCTGCAAGCGTGCGTTTCCTGCACCTTCTCTCTTTTCTGTATCTGAGTCTGGCTGAGTGTCCATCGTCGAATTTGGGATGCCCACCTTCTCCCCTGGCCGACTGCTCACAGCTGTTCGTGTTGCGCATTCGGTGTCTTTCACACTCTTCCAGCAGTGTGTTCCTCCCCGAAGCTTCGTCCTCCTGAAGCGCCACACGACGCCCTTTCTACGAACAACTGTGTGGTCTCGCACAACATTTCTCTACCTCAAACAAGCTTCTCACGGGCCGGAACTCTGCTGTGTCGAGTTCTTTCAGCAACACTGCCCCTTAAAACGACGAGCCTCAGTATCTCGATTCGTCTTTGCTCCACCCGCCGACCAACGGCCGCTCTACAGTCTGCCTTGCTTCTGTGCTTTTCGCTACTCTCGAAGTCGCTTCTTTTCTCGACAGGGCGACTCACAAAGGCGAGCGTTGACAAGGAACGCCAACGTGTAGAGAAAGACGGACATCAGGACGTACTACTTGCTGGTTAGAGTTGTATTAGCTCCAACCAGCTGTGCTGCTTCACCCTAAAGGGTGTTCTGTCCACCAAGGAAGACAATAAGTCAGCGGCGGACTGCAAGCCGCGGTCACCGACAAGAGCGTACGAAGGACTCATTGACGTAGTTGAGTGGCGGTCACGGAAGGAGCAGCAGCAACTAAGAAATAAAAGGGTGGTTACTCGTATCCCCACTAAACTGACTCGTCGCAGAACAACCAGGCCCGCGACACCAACAACGGCGGGATAAAGCGAACTATGTCGAGCGAACAATAACCTAGCTAGCTAAAAGGTATGTTGCCAGCCTCGCTGGCTCACTAACAGGCCTGGATAGCCGACTAGTAGGCCTGTTGCATGGCCTGAGTTCGACCAGACCCTTAAGGAACCATGTTGACGACTCTAAAAAGTCACTGTGTTTTCCAAGAGAAACTAGCACACATGAAGTGCGAAAGGGGCTAAGCGAATGAAAAGTGGATGTACTCTGGATGTTGATGGGCAGGCTTGGGCGGGAAAGCAGAAGGAAATCTCCCGCAACTATTTGGCCCTGCACTTCCAACAGCCGGTGAACACGGACAAAGCACACTTTGTAGTTCCGTCGATTTCTATCAGGGACAACTGCGTTGCCACTGCTTGTGCTTGTCGCCCGCTACGTTAAGTTTAATAATAGGTACATGGGATTGGGGTGCCGGGGGGGGGGGGGGTCTGAATAGTAGGCGAAGGGCAAAGAAGGGAGCACGAGGCAAAAAGCAGTGCCAGCATTGGTGACGATTATAATCGCATAGTAAAGATCGAGCGGATAGATAGTTGTACTTTTACTTGGCCAAAAAGCGGAAAAATGACAAGCTTCTGGTTGGTCAACGGTTCAAGAGTATGTATAAAAAGGAAATGAAAGGATACACCATGCCGATCGGTCACATTCGGAAATGTCGCCCGGCAACGGACTAGGTCACACCTCACGTACCTTAATAAGCTGGCTTGAAACCGACTCGTCGGTTTCAAGATACCGCTTAATTCTCGAAGTGATAGTAACTTCCTGTCGCTTCACACTTGAAAGTGCCGCGGTCATCTTTGCGTAACTGGCCAATGAAATTTGGACTCGAAAACTCGTCTGCCTTACCTGGATGAGCGGAAAACATGAGGAGGTGTTCAGTGTGTTAGGAATACATTAAGCTGAACGACCTTAAAAAAGTTCCAAACCTACTGTTGACCGCGATGCCTGGCCAACACTTTTGCGCACAAACTTACTGGCGCTTTTAGCGCTTACAAAGACGGAATGTTCATCTAGAAGTTATGAAAGCATGACGTCTCATCTACTTGGTTAAGTAGTCAGCTTTTCACGTCGTTAACAACTTTAACGAAAAATGTTTTGATATATAGACCTGATATACCATACTATTCAGACAGAAGCAGGAAATGAGCCTTCAATTATAGGTGTAATCGTATATCCTGGCTAGTGTAATAAGAACACAAACCTTAGCTTATTTCCTTCCA
The DNA here is from genome assembly GCF_002443255.2 of Varroa destructor. Taxonomy (NCBI): domain Eukaryota; kingdom Metazoa; phylum Arthropoda; class Arachnida; order Mesostigmata; family Varroidae; genus Varroa; species Varroa destructor. Next base: position 73,304,102 of record NW_019211454.1, read on the forward strand.
GCTTATTTCCTTCGTCTATGCTGCGATCTACTAGGTGGTACTATCTATACTTTCCTATATATAAAGCACTTCATTTACAAAGGATTTGGACCTTGTCAACACTGCATATAATTACACTTCTGTAAATAGCTTGTTTGCTAGCTGCCTGCTAATTATCATTTTTCTGTTTCCCTTTTCCTAACAAATAAGGGTAACGTTAAGGCTGCACTCACGTCTTTTCTCCTGTCACTCAATCAATATATCAGTTGTAAACGATTATCGACCAGATTTCGACATCATCATTACACAAGCAGAAACGAGTAGCATAATCTATGTGCGACTGCGTACGCATGGTTTCTGCAGGCCGGCTTTTATTATAGCGGATCTGTATGACTCATCATTCCTTCGTTTTCCAATGCTCCTACCTCTTAACCATGAAGCTCCCATGTTGCCAAATCGATTTCGAATCCTACCTCTGTTATTATTATCTCGGTTGTCATATTGGTTCCAGTAGTAGCAGTGGCCAGTCGAACCGATCAGCTCTTCCGATGATGATATATCCTTCCGTATTTTGCCGCTTACCTCCAACTGGCTCTTCATCAGCGCTATCATTTAGCTCTTCTTATGTATTCATTATCTTCACTCGATTATCCTGTTGTCCGGCCGCCGGTGCTGCCGTCGCAACGCTCTAGTGTTTTATGTTAGATTCTCCCTGCCTCCGTTTATTCGGTTCTCCTCAATTCGCTCGTATCTGTGCGCCAGTAAAATGCTGGAGCACCAACTAGCGTCGCCCAACTCGCTGTTGTTTCTTTCGAGCTTAGTTGATTCAGTGCCGATGAACTCTGGTACACTGTACAGGAACAATACCGGCCTTCGCATCGACATCTATAGCGTGCTTAGTTTTCACATGTACCTATATGGGGCTACTAGCGGTGTATAATACATGAAATTAATGTCGTAGCCTGGGCTCAACGGAGACCAGGAAACCACCATGAGCTTCACCTACTCGGCACTCATCTTACGAATTATTTGACTGTATGTTTAGTTGATTGTAAATTATCCTTTTGTCAAACGTTATGCCGCATTTGTTGCTCGAGCGTACACTCCAAGAACACTTACCAACATGGAGTAGAGGGACAGGCGTTTTTACTCGCCGATTCTTTGTATTGATATAAGTAAAGATACGAGATTTGACGATGACAATTACGATTCAAAAGGAGAATCAGTGAAGTGTTTTCAAATTTAATGGGATTTTGTATTCGCGAGGTATAAGAATCCTCTAGAATTGGAGGTGGGCGGATCAGCGGCGCCACTGTAGGCACTTTCACCGCTATTCTCTAGCTCAACAAAGAGATGGGCACAAAACGAACCAAGCTTTCCCGCCTTTCCAGTAATATTATATACATATAATGTTGACGATTCAAGGGGTGCCCGGTACACCTTAGTAGTGCGCTTTCCATCTGCTGGCCCGTATCTATTTAGGGGTGTACGTTCTAGCCTGCTCAGCCACTCAGGCGGCGACTATTCGCGATGCGTACGAACTAGAACTGATGTTGTGTTCCTATTGAAATATTATCTCACTCATCTCATAGGGTATGAACGATAATATGTAGACGCACTCCACTTCTATCTGGGTAGCTTTCATTTACCTTGAAATTTTTTTTATTGCCACTTCGCTGCCGCTAACAACAGCGACCTTACAATCGTAGGGATACCGACACTTCGCATTTGCTTGAATTTGCCGCCGATCATTTTTGCATGCAGCAGATCCCGTACTCTCGACCCATTATACTATGCACCCAGAATACCGCTGCTCACAACAGCATAGATTAACACCTCGGCTGCCACCCAGAGTTGATTAGGGGACTGACAGCTACTCCCTAGATTTTTTCTAGCTTCTATTGTTCGAGGACTTTATCCTTAATTTTCGAATTGTTTATGGCCATATTGAAATGTCAACTTTTACCCTGGGTCTATCGATGAGGACCCGCAAAATGCAACAAAAGAGAAACCATACTAGAGACGGTTTTGCGCCTGAAATCTCTAAAACACCACCTGGTATCATCGCTTTGTAGTCATAGTCACAACGGGTGAGTGACTGTTGGCCCCCGTTGCCCTAGGCGAGTCCCAGTGCGAAACATTTTGTGAGATTGTATACTTGAGAAAGATGAAGACTGGACGGGAATGGTTTGTGTCACCCCTGATAATAACAACATCGCTTTGATATGAAACAGTGCGACAACTAAAACTACAACTACTAATGTTTCAGCAATTAATGCCTGTGATAAAAAGATCTTGTGTTTTGAAGTTCGCGCCGGATTTGATAGTCCGACTGCTTGTTTATTGAAGGGGTATCTCTGTGTTTTGGATCTCATAGTTGAAGGTAGTTGCGTAACACCATTACCCGATCAGATGAGTGGCTACTAACAGTCATATACAAGCTTCAGCCTAGATTGCGTCATGGCGTTGGCCATTTAGGGTGCATTCGGGTCGAATTGAGTGACAGAGGGATAAGTAAAAGTTTTAAGTTACGATCAGCTTTAGCATCATGAGTGTGTATACAATTCATGCTTATGTTTAAACGTACATAGCACGTCCAGCTAAACCAGTTGCGAATTCAGAATTGGAACTTTTAGATGGCTATATCAGAAACTCAATTACTCGATGTAATGAACACCTGAACTTCTACTATACAGTTAATTTCATACCATTGTAATATACATCGTAACGTTGTATTATCGTGCATATTAATAAAGTATAGTAAAGAAAACCACTCTCGACTTGCAAGAGTTGTTTCCAACGGGTCATTTACGCTGGCCGTATGGCGTGACTTGTTAAAGAAACCCAATGACTCTAATGGCAGCAACTGCATGTATCCATCACCGGTTACGCCGCGAGTATCGGCAATACGAACATACTGCTCCTGTTTGTGTTATTAACGGTACTCAGTTAAGTACCTTATCGCTATCTGAGGCGAAAAATAGAGGTTATTATGAGTACAGCCAATATGGTGGTCAGAACGACGGAACTATACTACCGCCCTGAACAGTTGTAACGGAGTCACTTGGCCTGGATTGCATCCAAGCCGCCACTCATCATTGCAAAAGAAAACATTTCTAGCTAGCATCTATTTTGATCATCACATTTCTGTCTGAGCCTTTAAAAAATCGAGTGCCAAGCAATGCTAACCTGCAGTTAAGGCCACTCAATGTAATGGCAGAAAAAGCAGAAAAAATAAACCATCATAGCGTATATTTCCAAATCAATTGAGTTTGTCTATTGTATGTTGAAATATATGAATCATAATACCCATCGTGTTTTAGTTTACAGCCTCTTTGTTTATCTAAAATTCAACGAATCAGAGCCAAAATTAGTAGCGTATCTATTGACTATTAATAGAAAGAATTTTTTTATGTACGTTAGTAGGCTCGGTATTAGGATATTTCTATGCAAATCGACCCTAAATCAACACTATAGAAAGGCTTCTGCTATAATATATTGATAGACAGGTCTGTTAACTCGAATCGTTTAAATAATTGCCACCACTACATTGGCATCAGGAGAAAAAAACTCTTCGTTGATACACATTTTTTTAGTAACAGAGCACCGAGCACGAGTAGCAGAGAGTTGACCCAGACTTCGAAGTACAGCAGAACAATTAGACGATTATTTTTTTCGAAAATTATCATAGCTTAGATAAAATTCAATGCACGTTAGTGTCTTCAATAAAGTGAGACCCTGCTCAAAAGAGACTGCTCAAATCTGTCAAAGAAAGCTAAGCAGATTAACCCTTTCACGCTTAGTTTTGAAACTAATTTGAATGTTATATTTATCTCCTTGTACCACTGGTTGCGTCTTGTCTTATGAACGCCAAAATCGTCTTGCAGTTAAGGCTTCCACTGTAAATACGCGAGATCCTGTCGATACTTGCCCTTAGTATTCACGTCACTTATACGGTCTTTTTGAATTATTTTCATTTCAATCAAATGCAAGGGACCTCAAAACTACCCTTCACACGCGCTCCGCCACTTATTGGACACTAGTTGAAAGCGTCTCCCCGTAGATGACGATACTCTGAAGCGTACAACTCTTCTCTAAATATACATATTCCTGCCACAAGCAAGCAAGACTGAACAATATTAACTACAATATTCAATTGATATAATTCAGTACCTAAACGGAGAAGCGGTCCTATTTAGTGCTGTAGATACGGTGAGCAAGTAGAGCTTCAAACAATTACCTGTGCTTGAGTGACCATTCAGTCAAGAGCTGCCTGCTGACCCAGTTGTGCTTGCCATTTACCATAAGAAAAATCTCTAGGAATTCTGGTTGACTCTTACTGTTGTGGAGTACCGTCCGACTCGGTAACAGACACACGTTCCAGGGCGGGCGTTTCAAGTGCTTTCGTTCCTCATAGATAGAGAAAGATAGCTCACAGGATCTCTGAACTCGATTGGCATAGTTAGCCAACCATAACAAGATCTCTCACGCCGCAGCGGCGTCGATGGTGCCTGCTCGGTTATGTAGTGCCTAACAACACTAATAATTGTATGGATGGAGTGCTTGACTTACACGATAATAACGGACTTGTAGATGTGTGAGCCGCAGCGGCAAAAATGTTTACTGTTTATTGTGGTACCCAGCGGTATATGGAAATATGTGTGAGTTGTAATGGTGGCAATTGGCCATAAACGAAAGTGAACGTCCTGACATGAAGCTACTAAGAGGGAGATGCCCGCTGTATCAAGCTCGATGACAGAACAAGTCGTTCATTCCGGGAATCATATTGATGCTCTCGAGCATTACGCAAGGATAAACAGACAATCTGTAACAGTTGTCGATTGCTTAGTTCTTGGGAAGAAAGGACGATGGACTCCGTAGTCGCGCCAATATTGTTTGTTTGGAGATCACTGCAGAACGCAGCACTTATATCTAAGTAGAATTTAACCTGACGAAAATTCAAGCAAAGCACACCGGAAGTTCTTCCAATTATTAACTTTCCATTTTCCATGGATACTGAAGGATCCATACGAGGTAAACATTTTTGAGCGCAAGTGGGGTTGCTTGATCGTAGCGGAGAGTTAAGTGGTAGCGAGACACCGGAAAAAACAACTGCCCTTAATTTAACTTGTGATACACCTGTTTCATCTATACCAGATAATTATTTTAGACGCGCTGAAGTTCTATAGCGTGGGTTCACTAAATGGTGTGTTAGATGGTGCCAACGTGGAATGTTTTACCGAAGCTGATCTCGTGTTTTTTACGTGGTCAGATCTAGTGGAACATCTATCTAGATTATGTTGCATTACGCCATTGCGCTCTTGATGAACCGATATTGTTCCTATTTCGCGCCATCTGAGGTACTCTGCTCTGTAACGTCTCTCTGTCGTTCATCAGACAAACATCTGCTAACGCAGGAAAAGTATCCAATTTCGGTGTCCTGCAATCTTTTTGCTTCCTGGTTTTGTTGAGATGTCATTGCCGGCGACGGGTTAGAAGACATTAGAAAAAGTGTCACCGGAAACATAAGCACCGGTTTATGTTCGTCTGTGATATACTGACACAGTCGCTTTAGTTCTATGACAGGCCAAGTGAGAAAACAGCGAATGCAACAACGGAAAAATTGCTTTTCTGCATGTATACCATGCGTATTTTTTTCTTTGGAAAACAGGATCACGAGATTTCTCCTCAACGGAGCAGGAACAGGGAAAGAAAGGTCGCAACGTCTATTGCTCGTTGTGCGAACAAGTTTGCCTGTCTGTCTCGATGTATGCGTGTGTATATGCGCGCATATGCGGGTGTCCGTCCGTATGATGCGGTAATAAAATCTTTGGCCCTCTGTGTTTGTTCTCAGCAGGAGCGCAAAACACATCTCAGGACGTCGATGAACCGGCAGACGTCAGGGCGGCTGTATTACAAACGTTTTCCAGGGACGTTACACTACTAATTTTACCGCTATCACTGCTACAGCAACAGAAGCAGCCGCAGCGGCCATTGACACAGTCCCTGCTACTATGACCGCTTTGTCGTGTTGTAGCCAGCCCTTTGGACGGTATCTTTCAGCGTTCGGTAGTGCCTCCCGCTTCGAGTCGACACTATTTGTGTTAAATACATTCATCCAGTGATTTTATGAGCGAACACACACACACAGGCAGAGACATACATACAGAAATGCACACGGTCGCCCACCAGGATAACTCACTCGGCCGGTACGCTATTGAAGCCGCGGGTCGCTCCGGTTTAATGCGCGGCATCCTCTATATCCACCGAATGCACACTGGTTATTCTTCTCTGCCGGTTTGTTCACGAACCGTTGCCGATATCGCTGGTAGTGATGTTGTCGGTGATAATGATAATGCTGGTGCGACCAGCCTCCGTCGTCGTTTTCTTGCGAATGCCATCTCTGCCGTTTTTCCTCTGAATCTATTCGGACCAAATAGGCCAGCGGGCAACAAACCTGCGAACAGGCTTTCCTTCCTCGTTTTCTCCGTTGTTCCCTTTCTGCCTTCTTTCATTCTCAATTTTTCTGCCGCATCCAGCAGCCACTGTCGCTATCCCTGCCGGTACCGCATGTGCGAACAATTTCGCGCGGCAAGCAATCAACTAAGAAGGCAAGCGCCACTCCTGTCTCCCTCCAATCACTGTTTTCTTCTGCCGAGCTTACGCATTGTTTTATTAAACGAACGTCAGCTAAACCCGCCAGCAGGACGCTGAAGCAGGCTTCTAATCTAAGAATAGGTCTATCAATAGGGAACGGATTCGGATTGAGAAAGCAACTCTTAAACTCTGGCGGGTCAAGACTGGGCTGATCATTAGAATAGGCCCAGTCGAGGCTCAGCGCCTAATCAGGGATACATAAACTTGGTTTAAATTAGCCCTTATTTAGGAATTGAACAAGTATCCTGCAGCAACGGAGCGTTCAATATTAAATGTATTGAGCTCGGTTTTCAAGCTTTGGTCCACGAAATTCAGCTATGGCTACACTAGCAATGGCGCTCAGATTTAAAAAGGTTCGACTTTTAGGTCAACCTATACCATGTTCTCGTTTTGCAACATGAAAATGTGGCTATTTTTCCATCGTTTTGTAAACACGATATTAGCAAAATTAATAGACGAACAGTGTATATAGCTTTATTAGGATTGTGCCGTTTAGGACGTAGGCAAATAAAAGCTATGCTGGTCTCACCGTCAACATCATTTCTCCGATTTGGCATCTTTCAGTCGAAGTGGTCAGCGATGACGCTGTTTCAAAGGGAGGGAATCGTCGAAAAGCTTTCCGGTGAAACATTTCTACCATGTCGTTGTCTAGTGAAATCGATGAATTTGATGACCTGCCTCACATGACGGTTTTCGTTGGCAGGAAGGGAGTCTGCTATGCAATTAGAGACGTTTCAAGCTATTTTACGACCATCTGTAATAGACATTCGAACAATGGTGCATGGGGGCCCACCAAAAATGAGGAACGTTTAAGTGCGCGTTCTAGCTACACACATACCATATATAGATATATGCGTATAGATAGATCCGAGTTACCAGGACTGTTAGGAAAGTATCGTTTCAGCTCAAAGGCTACGAAGTTACTATGTGAGAATCAGTTGCTACTGCAGACAGGAAAATCCACGCTATACAATAACGCTATTTTGTCAAGACAACGTATGCATATTTAATGTGATAATTGATTTTACAGGAAAAGTTCCTAAGTTTGTTTTCGAAGTAACTTACAATCTATGTTGCAATAACTCGACTTGATACAACGGTTAAAACCTTGAAGTAGGCTTCAATTCTATCTGCTTCAATTTGGTAGTTTTCGATTTACTGCTTTGAATAAATTTTTGTCATCCACACATCGTTGCTGCAAGCGACTTGTTCTACAATGAGAGTAAAAAGAACTTGTGTAGCCGCAAGCCATTAACAATTTTAAATGATGGCGTACAGAATCGCGCTGGAGTACGGGTAGGACATAGAAGCGTTAACGCGTACGTACTTATAGGTCTCATTTCATTAATATCTAGCTATGACAACATCTGGGCTTGATGGATCTACCCATACAAGGTTACCTTGTGTCTGTAACTCGCTGGAAAACCCCCTAGCACATATGCCACTGAATTCCGCCTTGAGCGTAAAATTATTCGATAAGTACCCCCAATTTATTCGTAGAATAAATAAAAAAATACATTACAGTTCAATAAATTATATTGTCAAGAGATTCATTTTGGCAAATATGCTACAAAATATCTATGCTAGTTACAGCTGCAAGCTTCATAGCACAACTTCTCGGTAAAAAGAATCGACATATAAAATGACTAATGAGTTCTAATGATAAAAGAAAAAAAAAAACATGATTTTGGACACGTAGATTCAGCTGTAAATTTACCCACAATTAAATGCGCCTATACTGCCAAATACTCCCAGACAAGTTACTAATCTCTTTCCTTAAACAACTTATAACTCACCTACGATTCTACTGAATCAGATACGCCATTTAAATAAAATCGGGAGCGACTAACATAATGACTGTGGTTGTAGTTATTTAGAACACCAAATGTAAATGAAAACAATACATCAACTCAGATGGGATGGAACCCTACTTAAAAGCCCACACTATGCCGGCGGTTAGGGCTGGTATCTTTAAACAACATGTGCTCATTGACTTAAAAGTTCAGAACTTATTTTTGGAAGTCACAATACCGTGCATAAGGAAAAAGCGTTTTGCTGCCTTTTTTTTTTTTAAGAAATATTAACAGTTCAGTGTCTATATCGGCATTACACAATATGTTCTCAGCTGCATGCAGCTTTGTGTATATTATTATATCGAAAAAACATCAATAGTTTCTAAAGCGCACCTATGTACCGATAGGTAGGTTGATTTGTGACTATGAAAGGACTACGTAGCGTTCCTTGATCATTCCGAAGGGGCTCTAGTGCGGAACAGCAAAATCAACAGCTCACAGGGAGACATTTGTACATACATAAAGCTAGTGTTAATTTTTAATGTACTATTCAACAGCTTTGAGTTTCGTAGAATCTGTCGTTGTCACTATGGCTGGCGTTACGTTATCCTCGGTATAAGTCTCGAATCTATCTTGTGGCCTGGTCCGCTTGAGTCTAGCTAGTTTGTCTGTCATTTATGTATCGGCAGTGTTTGCCAGACAGGGACAGAGACCCGCTATAAGGGCAACTCTATTGCAACTGCGAATTTACGTTCTCGATGAGTCATTTCGGAAGCTGTTACACGCACTTGTGCATACATATACAAAACGCCAAGCACGAACTGGATGGACCTGAACTAATTACCTAAAAGATTACTTTTTCTTCACCAAAACTGCGCTGTTTTTAAAAATATTAGCCTTTGTGGAGAAATCCCGAAACAATACGGTACAGCATGCTTGAAAATGTAGGAACAACTAAACCGTTATCGATTGCGGTTGTTGGCCATACAACGTTTTTAGGCGTCGTGTTGTGGACGGCGCATAATTTAGAAAGTAGGAACGTTTTGGCGGAATATTTTGAAATACGGTTAAAGTTCATGGATATTAAGCTACGCTTAGTTAGACATTTGCTTGAAGGCGGTGGGGACGAAGAGGACGAGATCTCACAACTTTTTGGGCGGATCCTATTTATTGGACTCACGAACTCGCGAGTGCCACCGATGCTCTCATAGCAACCAGCCATACCAACAAACGGGTAACACATATATTTTTCGCAACATATTATGATAAATCGTCTCCTAGCTAAGTACACCGCATAAGTGGTCTCCTATAGAGAGAAACGAGCTAACAATAATAACCTTGATAATAATTGCGTTTACGCTATGAAGGGTATATATCAGCGTAGGAACAATTTTTACACTGTCAACGGATGAATTAGCTTGCCAAATTGTGTAGTGCAGTACTGTTATTTTTTGTATCGTTCACCCTGACGTGCCTGCCTTTCCGGCCTTCATATAGTCTGATATGAAACAGATTAATCTGAATATTAAAATATCTATATCTAAGTAGAAAGGGATCGCTTCCTGATCTGTGCATAACATACCTTTTCTTTTCGCAGCTTCAGCATATCACTTGTAAATATGTTTTCTGGTCCAACAAAGCTTTTCCAACTTACCGGAATAATTTGTTTGTTGTTTTGAAGGCGCATTAACCTATTCAGTCAAGAGTTATCTGTGGATTAGGGTGGATATGGTGACTGTTTCCACTCGAACCGATATTTTCCACCAGCCTATCTAGCACCCTCCCTAACATGCTATTTCCCTTGGAAACAGAAGCGATTGTACCACATTTTCTTTCTTATAAAAAGCCGAAATAACTCTGTATGCGTTCCATTGAGCTACGAATAATTTCTTTTCGCTTTCAAATTTAATGTGATCTTTATCGTTTTATATGCGCAATGGCTATCAAAGGTCTGTTTTTTAAGAGATAAGCTATTGTCATTAAACGGAACATCAGCTCTAAAGAACATTCTATCTATATTTCACACTGGCCTTACCCAACGATGCCAACCCGTTTCATAAATACGTACGGAAGATACGTATAGCAAGAACAAAGGCACGTATATTCAAACAAATATATAATACAAACCGCACGCTATGTAGAGCAGCATGTATACAGCTGACCGAATAATGAGCTGATGCGTCATCAGAGCTGACGTTATTGGCGCTGTTGTAGCTTTTGAAATGGACATGTTTGAATTATTGATCCTATTATTATTGTGTTTTAATGCTAATGAGTAGAAGAGTGACTTCTGCACCGCTTAGAGGTATCGAGGCAGATGTTCTGAAAACAATTAAAGCTGCCCGATGATGGCCATACACGCTGACCCGTCTACCATACAGTCGCCTTTATACGATTCTTCGCTCTATAATCAGAAGACGTTCTACATCGAAGCTATTGGAAAGGGCCTAGTCGCAGAAGTTCTATAGACATTTATTCGAGTGCAGTTTGTTACTTAGCTACAAAATTCGCTTAAACTTAACAATACGTTCGGTGTAATACGTTACGCTCGTAGGCTAGAAATGAGACCGTCCTTTAATGGTCTAGGGAACTAGCTAGGTGGCAGTTGGACAAAAGGCACTTATATCTAGAAACTTCGGCCTCGTTGAGCGAGAAGGCTGCATTTGTCTACTCTGCTCTAAGCATTATGTCACTTGAAGACGCATGTGATAGCAGCCTGTTCCCTATACAAATAGAGAGTGCTAAGTTTTTAACTTTGAATTAGACGTGATCTATATATGATCAAGAATAATAATTTTTTGTCCACTACCTGTTTGCCATTCGAATTTTTAAGTTTTTACTAAGAAGCAACCTGCAGCGCAAGCCGATTGTAACTTCAATAAACATCTACAATCAGCATTCTATGCATAGTAAGAACTTCTGCAGTTCTAGCAGTGCCCAAAATTGAGCTATGGTAACTTACGTTTTGCTTCAGTATACCTAGCTAGCACATAGCTACCAACACACCTGATATTCCCGAAAGGTTCTTCGTTTGCTTCGCACAGCTAAGTATCAATGTTCTTTTCTCATACATATATATATATATATGCTCGCTATGTTTTTCACTCTATGATAACCAGAAAGCGAGAGCTGCCCGGACGCCAGTAGTGGCGGTAGTCTATTCTCTGATAATTTTCGTCGAAATGCTCAGTCGTGACGATCCGAATGTTGACCATCCACCCACTCAAAACTGATGCTTGTGACTTAAGCTTCCTACTGCTGGCACACATGCCGCGGGTTCTTCTCTTTGGTCACCAAAGACTAAAGAGAAAAACAAGGAAAGATGTATAACAAACCACCGAATTCGAGGTAACAACACGCGTACTCGGCGCACAGGAGGTCATACTGGTCATAGGGGCCATTTCGCACGACGTCGGCATCATCATCGTCATCGCCATCGCTATCGTCACAATCGGCCGCAACTAACAACATCAACAAGAGTAAAATAGAAAAAAAATTCAAGTGAACAGGGGGTAACACGTTGGCGAGGACGCTACGAAATGTTTGGTTGTGTCTTAGTGCAGCGGTGGCTACGATTGAGGAAGCAAAACGCTGACTGAAGTACAAGAGGTGTTTGTATGAAAAAGATACGAGCGAGTCGAGCAGTAACTTCTCTACGAGTCTGTGATCTGAACGAATATCTGAGCCTACACAGTTTGCAAATAAGAACAAGTTCGATAGAAGGATGCGTTTATATGAAAAAAAAATAGTATTATCCTTTGGCATTTACAACAATTGAAATCTGCAAGTAAGAAAGTTAATCTAAAATCTTCTTAGGTGCTTGTTAAAAAAAGATAAACATTTGGAAAGAAGTCGCCACTTAAGCTACCACAAGCGATTTACAATACAGCAAAATGTGTAAAGCTACATGTAGTGAATATAACAACATACATTACGTGCTTTTTGTTTACATGGTTGCATATAGTTACTTGCCAAAAATAGAGGTGGGATAGAGGCAGAACACTAACTACCAAACAAATGCTGACGACCTTGGACAACACTAGCCAATAAATAGGTCAATCAGCTATGCATCAATAGCGATGCCTGGAAGAAAGTCGACCAAAAGGTGTTCATTTAAAGGGATTCGCATCAATTCGCTTAAGCTTGATGGAGAATCACGAGAGCAAACCCATCCTACGTCTCATCTCCTACCCATATACCTACCGCATCGACCCGTATCGCTAATGAAGTTAGTTGTTAATCCCGATGGCCAAACTTCCGGTATCGATTAGGCTGAGGGAACCACCTTCGACGTCCGTCGGAACGAACATACAGGTATAAACGTAGCTTGAAGCACTACTATCTGAACGGCCGAACCGCTTACGAAGCTCCACTGTAGAGTGTACCCTTCAGAAGGTTCAATGGTAGAAACAGTGAAGCGATGCACATTGCGGCTCCATCGCGCATAGTGGACAAATATAGTATTCGAGTTTAATCAGGATGACGGCCACGATAACGACAACGTCGTAGTTGTACTATACGCATTAGTAGCGTGTCTACAGAAGCTGGTGGCTTCTGCCAATGCCAGCGATTCCGTATGATTTGAGCAACGGCCTATATAATTAAATAAGCGTGAGGGGCGGGAGGGGGAGCAGGAGTTAGAAAGACAAAAATAGACTAAGCTTCTATACAGTTTCTCCGGACGAGAATGTTTTCAGTAGAAAGGACGGACGGAGTCAGGACCTGTCTGCTGACAACATGATGCTAGACAATACATTTATGAGACAAAATCGTCTCACTTAGTATTAACTAGAATTTATCTAGACAAATTTACATTCATTACCGAACACGCTTTATATCAAATGTATGTGCTTTAAAGTTAATCAAGGAAACTAACGGCTCCAGAATGGTATAATACAAGGCCAGTGCTCATTTTAGTGGAATCGGCCTTGTCAGGCCTGCCTTGAAAATGGTTCGCCTTTCCTCGATGGCCTAATAAACGATAGTTGATTAATTGTGTCCACATTGCAGCAAGCACACTCAGACCGTCAATGTAAATAACAAGAAAGTAGTTCATATGTGCACAATTGCAATGTTTTTTTGGCAAAACCACTGGTAAAATAGTTTATTAGAAAGCTTGTAAGCCTTGCAAAAATTAACTGAGCTTTGACTGGGCGTGTACACGCATGTCTGCTTGAGGATCGATATAGTAGTATATGCCAGAATGGAACTCTGCCTAGGGTTAGTCAGCTGTAATGACGCTTTTTCCCTTCAAGTTAACTAGAATAAGATATTGGGTCCTGTATCCCACTTATTATTGGCAAAAACCCAGTAGCGAGCTTATTGTGGGCTATGAAAAACTACATGGATACAGTAATACCGATGTGCGTAAAATCGTTACAATCTCGTTGAAATATACAAGACATAAAAATTTGATAGGTTTTAAATTAAGTTAAAATTTAATAGCTAAAAATCTATATATTTCTAGAGTATAAAAAAGCTAAAACATCTAATAAGTGCAGGGAGGCGCGAAAATTTTTGAGAAAAGTCTCATCGCTTCGACACATCCGGAGACTCAGCTAAATACAGCTAAGTTTTTTATCTTTCAAACCAGGTACTGCTTTTTGCATTAACATTTGGGGATTGTCATGGCAATTGATTTTCGAATCTTTTCAATTATGTTTTCGTTGTGGATCCTCCAGGTGGCTCACGGAGATTTTCCCGAATTTTTTGAATTTTGGCGACAGCGTATATTGCCGGCTTCGGGTAACTACAGAAGTTTATAATCTGGGTGAAAATTGTAAAAATATTAAACAACAGTTGGTCGTAACTCGTAGTTCAAACATGAACCTGTTTTCGCAATTCTGAGTTAATAGCTGTTCTACCAAAAGCTGGGTTTCTTCCGATATCAGTAATACACGCTGGTTAGGACAAACGGAAATGAGTTATTTTGTTTCTTCCTTCGAACGACCGATCGAGCGTTAGACTATTCTGTTTATATGCCTTGATTTCTTACGATGATACTTGTTGATTACATATTGCAATAATATATTATATTGATTGCTATGATGATTACATAAAGTATAGGAAAACAGTTGTGAAAGCCCTGACCTAGTATCGAGTACATTATGTCCTTTCATAAAACATCCACAAACATCATTGACGCACCCGAACGCGTATATAAATGTTTGTTTTAGCTTTGAGTCTTTTATCTAGCGCTTTTCACAAACACCAAATTTCGGCTTTGTCGACTTCTTCCAAAAACCCTATACATAACTGCTAAGTAAGGAGCCGCGAGGCAACATACGGATCCGCGTTTTCCAAACAAAAAAAAAAGACGCACATATTTGATATAGTTGCTTTCGTCATTTCCACATATGTATTTACTTATCTGTTGCCATGTTCTCTCAACATTGATCCTCTCACGAATATCTGCTTAAGACTTAGACTTCAAATCATGACGACACATGCTGAACTGCAGGATACTTATTTTCTATTTGCAGCTCACTTCATGCTAGCGTGCATTTCGTAAACTTAATCGAACAGCATCTTCACTATTTCACGGTATTAGAGGGAGAAAGAGATACAACCTATGTATATCCGTAACGAACTTCTGTGCCTTTAGATTTCCTACACTGGTCCCTGTCTTGAACAACGCATGAATTTTTTAATGTGCAATTCACTTTTATATGCAAGGGGCAGAAGTTTTCTAAGCTTGTCCATGATCACCTGAATTCAAGATCGGCTGGGCTCCATTTGTATTTTAGTAGCACATTTAAATTGCGCACATGTACCCTGCTCCAAGATAAATGTTCTGTGAACCCATTTATTGAGGTCATCTTTAGCGTTCGTCCACGTAGAAATACTCATAGAATTCATTTACCTTTTATGGGCCGTTGCTGTTACGTTTTGTTAGACTTCATATTTCTATGTTAAGTCCACGGCCCCGCGATCAATGCGGCCTCTACTGGGTCAATACAAGACTCCGTTTGACCTTTACGAATTTTGCACCGACTCAAGTATTTCGAAATAGTTCTTCATGGCACTATTGGACGCTGCACTGACCCATTTCACAATATCAGAACAGAACAGTACAGATCGGTAAATGAGCGCTAATTCTGCATTTGCACGGTAAGAGGAAAACAAAAAAGCGACATCGATCAAAAGCCAAATTGAGCCAATCCATAAGTGGCTTTGCCTTTAATGCCATCAGGGTTCCTGCTTTTTGGAAAGGAAGCTTCGCTAAATTTTGCTGCTAAAAAATGAAATAACATATTTTATTTACATTTAATTAATCTAAACTATATAACGACGTTAGCAGACGAGATTTGGTTTAGTACTGTGCCTCAGAGCTTAAAGGTTACGTTTCTGTTTATCGTGGCTGAGCATGCCGATTGAGTCCAATAAGGATTGGCAAAACAACAGGTTGTTACTCGTACCATCAACTTGAGAACAGAAATTGGTAGATGAAGGACGTGATGACAGTCTGGGATCCCAAACGGAAGAACGAGTTGCTGAGATTCCGTGTGAAGCATATGATAGGAAATTGTAACGAAAACAGTAAAGATCACAATAATGAGCAAAGAATGGATTCCTCACAAAGCGAGTCCAAGATAAATGGAGACAGGTCGCTTTACAGGCAATTTGTGCAATATTATATGCAAGCAAAACATCCGGAGCGCACCACTGCTATAGACCAGAAGTGCTTGTTCTTCCACTTGAAATCATGAGCTGTTATAGGCCTTCAATCCCCTAATTTGACTGGGTTAGCAACTGGTCGCTAGTTGAGTGATAAGCTATTTTGACAACTTTTAATCTTTGGAACGCCGTTACATGAAGAAATTAAATATATAACTAATATTTACAGTATAATTAGAACAGGATTCTATCCAGATATTGGTGCAGCATGAAGGCGAGACCCTGGCTTTCCTTTTTTTTTTCTCTTATTATCGATATCTCTAAAAGAATAGGGCCAGGCCATCGAGAACAAGAAGTCCTCTCAAAGGTACAACTCATCAATCGAACTGCTGCAGCCTGCCGAAATCTGTTAGTGTTTTTACGTACACGTGTTCATATAGTTGCTGGTGCTGTTTTTGCTCTTCGACGTGACTCAACGAATGAACGACCCAACGAGATCGAAGGCTGTTTGAGACCTCGTATACCAATGGGTAGACTGATTGCCTTACATGGACGAAGCGGCATGACTAAAATGAACAATCTATTCGAGTCCAATAAGAATTTGATCATCGTCTTCATTGGCCACCGCCTAACTCGGACCACTCATGCAACAGCATACAAATACTTAGAAGCCTCGTGCGTGCCTCTCAGAGACGTTCTTTATCTGTATCATTAGCGACGACGGCTGGCGCAGCGATGCCAGTACAATACCATTAGCAATAAAGCAATACCTTAACCTCAGACAGTCGAAAAGTAACGAACGTACTATAACAATGATCAAAATTACCTGCCATTTTCGTTTGCGCTCTTACTTACTAGCTGTGCACACATGCACATACATACATTAATAATCTGTTCGTTTAGCGTCACGGCACAGTTATTGTCGCTTTTGTTATCCATGATATTCCCGTCGTTGTTACTAACGTTACTCTCTGTTTTGGCGCTGTTGTCTACCGCCGAATTTTTCCTGATCGTTGGCTTGTCTCTTTACTTCTTCCATTTTATTGTCGGTTGTAACGGGCGCTGCTGTTGTTGATCATATTATTACGGTTATGGCTGCTGTTGTTGTAGCTGAGTCATCATCATCTTTGAGTTATTCTCATCACTCTTTGTTTCTCTGGCCTACGGAGCGGCCTGAATCAAAGCATTGAACGGACGTACGTCGTGAACACGATAAGCAGCGTTCTGACTAACAATCGAAAGCGACGCGCCGCAGCGTTATGAAAGCAAAGACTGAGAAAGGACACACAAGTTGCAGGGGGAGGCGGCAACACAAAAAGATTAAATAGCGAATGATCGTGAAACTAGGGGCAAGCGTTCAACTTAATAACGTGTAGAATATGTGCTCACAGTAGCGAATCACTAGTACGGTTTTTCTGAATGCTTTACCTGAAGTTTAACATAATCTTGTTTGTCATGGTCCATATTGATTCGTTGTGTTTAGTATATAACGCAGAACGCAATATACTGTAAACATACGAGTACGTGCTAAATATGAAGTTAAATTATTCGAACTTAACTATGGCTAGGGATAAGTACGCTGCGGACGATCTCGTCGTTTACCTTAAAGATAAATACTTCGAACTAAAACACCTTCAAACTGCATTTCACCTTTAATCTGACTTATAAAGAGGCTGTGTTGACTAGACAGAAACCCTGTCAAGCGTCTAAAATAATGGCTTATTTGTGTCACCTTATTTGTGTGAGAAATCTCGTATCTATATCAATGTTAATTAACTGGTCGATAGACTGTTACCATTGACCCTGTGATAGCTTAGTGGGTAGCGTGTCTGCTTACGAAGCTTAAACATGTTGTGGTCTGGGTTAAAACCCGGGCATAGGCATACTTTGTTTCGATGGTAGAAGCCGTCTGATGGAATGCCTAGGGGCGATACCGGCCGTAAGACTCGAAACATTATGACTGCATCCATTATCGAAATATAATGTTACCTATCGACGCTTAGCAGCATCGATTAAACGTGACGGTGGCCCCACGTCATTTAGCTGCTCTACATATTGTACTTACTATTGTACAATTTCTGTCTGGCATGATCTACTATCGATGCAGTTTCATTGGCTTGTGATGAAGAGCCACCGAACTATCAATAGCTGCTGATCCTTCGTGTGGTACTCCTTGTCAATGGGTATAGGAAATGAAGAACGAGCGAAGGCACAGGACTACGCGCAGGTATCTGAGTGACAATACTCAAATACCCGGTGAATTGTGAATTCAACTAATCGAGTATGATCTGGGATATACTTCAGGAGGAAATAAATTACAGTTACATATTGATGCGTACACTCTTCTTTCCTAGCAGAATTGATATTGTATCCTTAGAGAGCTCGTTTCTTATCTGTATGGTTTTGCCTATCTCAAAGAAACCTGCAGGCACCCATTTTGAACATTGAAAAGGGTAAAAACGATTGTTTATGTCGACCTCTTATTAGATAAAAGGTCGCATAGTATTCATGACTTGCAACGGTCGTACCAAAGGCGTCTGATATTGAACCCCATGCTGAGTGTTGCAGTCCTACACCTAACATTTCTGCACACAATTAGAAAATGCGTATACATTTATTTCTACACAATTTAAGTCTCTAAAATTTTTGAAATAACACGATCTACTTCGTGGAGCAGAAATCTCGGTCGTGTCAAAATCGGATTGATTCCGTCAAAAACTTAGAGAATTCAGAGATAATCTACACTCGTCGATGTTGCACGGAATGATCGAAATAAGTTTTCCTAAAGTCGCCCCGGAGTAACCGTAATTTAAAGTGTAGAAATGCACATTCCGAAAAACCCCAATATAAACTTTCCTTGTCCTGAAGAATGTATGAGTGTATACGCAGTTCGCCTCGTGGATCTGCATCGGCGATCCCTGCCTTTTTATACGGTAGTTTAGCCTCTTGAGCAATACCGCTTACGCTGCGCGAAAGATAAGTTCTATGATATAAGAAGTATGATTATAAGTTCTAAAGGTCAGATCTGAACACTTCGCTGTGTGAGTCGCACACAACGTGGCGACCTTTATGTGTCTAAATGAAAAAAACCAATTGGCGTATATCATACAATATATCCCAAACAAATCAGCCTGATTTGATCCTCAAAAAACGTACCTTAGATCACTTCTAAATTATAGACAGGTAAGGTGAATAGTTTGATTTCCTAATCGGTGCCAAAGATCTTTAATAAACCATTTCTAAAATGTATAATCTGTGCGTCGCTTCAATTTTGTTCTAGGTTTTGCATTCTATTACCTGTCTGCATTTCCGCCCTATATTATTGATGTTTCGCAAAATGCTAAGTGACTGTCTCCGCCTGTTGGCCTGTTTTACATAAAAGGAACTCTAAACGCGTGCCATGAAACAAAGCGATCATCTTCAACGGTACCTTCTTCTGACATAAATTAGACTTTAACAGGATATTTGTACGCAATCAAGAAAATGTAATGTTCGAAGAGTGTTTTTTGGAAATGTCGTCAATGCACTTCAATCCAAAAGTCATAATTTTCTGTCGCGTAGAGATTATTCCTAGAAATTACCGCGTGTTATTTGGGCCAGAAAGGTACTCTGTGATTGGTAATCATTTCCTGTTCATGAGAAAAATTTAGCAGTTTATTCAAATTTTTCAATTCAGATCGATTTAACTTTAATTCCGATATTCGTATAATCGAAATGCCTTTGCGGCAACAATAAGGCACGACCTATACTACCCTGAATTGCTCTGCATAAGCCTATCACGGTAAAGAGCCTTCTATCTATCTCATGATTATAAGCCTCTATAATTGGCTATTTACTAGACTCATTAACAAAGTACTTGATTGTCTTTAATTTTACTAAAAATAACTAGCTTTATTTGGTTGAGGCGTCAAATGGTATTTCCCAGCGTACGGCCAGTTATAGCGTACCACCCGTGGATTCAGTGGGCATTCTGCATTGCTACCGTTGATCACCTTAGTCCACACAAACATACGTACATACAATTACTGACAGAGGCGCTTCCTATGGAGGCTACCGTTTGTTTTTAGGCGCATGTTTCTCGGTGGTTCCAATGCTTCCTAATGGTTTTTTACATGCTTCAACGAAAGGCGTCGTGTTGACTGCTGGCGAGCACCTTCCATTCCCGGGGCAAATTCAGAAAGTGATCAATAAACCGAACCCCAGCAGCTGATTTCGTTACGAGGTACCCGCTACTGGCGTTTAAATTAAAGTGAACAAAAAGGTGTCCAGACGTCTGAGGATTTCGAATAAGGCGAAAATGATTACGATCTGTCTATTCGTTATCTAAACTTCTATTCGTTATATAGGCATCCATTGAGTTCTCCTGGTAGCGTCACTGCCCACTTTCAACAGTACTACTTATTTTTGCCCGCAACCCAATTTCGTTTTCTGTACCATTACACTACAGAAATAACTATAGAGCTAAGCTATGATGAGTCTGCTGCAACAAATCAACAAGAAAAGTTTTTTGAAGATATTGGTGATACATGCGAGTCTTATGCGATAAGGATACATCTTTTAATTTTTTCTTCGCGGTAAGCGTAAGATTGTTGTCCTTTCTGTTGACACGATTTGCTGTCATTGTTCAGCTATGCTCTGTTTCATCTTCTTCTTTTACTTTCACCCTATTCCTTTTCTTGTCATAATATAATATATCTAACCCCATAACATGATCTTCCCCACGTCGTTTTGTTAGAGAAGCAGCTTAAAGAAGGCCAGAAAGGGGCTTATTGGGGTTGGCTATGGGCGGCGGCCATTGTTCATGGATTGCCGTCGGTTTGGTTTTGGGCTGGAACATATGGGCTTGGTCAATGGCCATTTCTCTTCCCACGTCAACGTCGTCGCCATGTTGTATCTTGCTGGCTCTTCTTTCGGTTTTTTGGTCGGAGGTATTTTTGGAGGCTCAAAATTGGTCAATCTTGTTTCTGGTGTTGCCGCTGTTGCGCGGTATATGTGTACCGTTCCGTCTTGTCGCTTTCATCTCTCGTTCGATAGCCGAACGGCATACATGAACTGGCGGTCATTCTTCGTTGACGGCCAGGGACTAAATTGTGAAACGGGGGACGGAGTGCGAATTTGAATCGTTGTCGGCGAATACTGTCTTTGGCCAATCGCGAACTGGGGTAACAGCGACAATCGTTGCTTGGTAATACCCACCCATTCTGCCATCACCCATTTCCTCCAAACCCCAGCAGCTATTGTTATGGGCAATTTTAAAAGTGACAGCAGCAATAGAAGAAGGCTAGTGAAAACCCAGAAAGCAACAGTCCACTACGGGTTGATCGGTGCATTTCTATTCTTTACCCACTGAGACGGTCGTCAACACCTAAAACCGCTAAAGATAATCTAGAATTTGTCGAGTAGTAGATGCCGCAGCTAGCTGGAACAGAATCAACCCTAAGACCACGTGTTTAGTTGAGTAAAGATAGCAGGCTCTATCGCCGTGTATTGGGACGCTTTACACCAACTTGGCCTTGAAGAATCGGTCCGAAATTAGAATAAGTGTCGATAGAGAACATTTTCATAAGTATTTTGATCTCTCGAAAATATGTATGCAACTATCATTGAGAACTAGTCCTGTTTACCTTGTTGAAGTTAAGTGAATTTTTTCATATGGGTCGCTTAGCTGCTTATTAATACTATTAGCTTACTTGCAGTTCCATCTCGTTAAGGAACATGTCTATGAGAGTATTATAAAAAAAAAAAAAAAAAACAGGCGAGTCATAATACCTGTGTGAACGTGGCATCTTACTCTAAGAGAACTATCAAAGGTCACGGGCCACCCAAGGCGATCTCTGCGCTCGTCATTAATTTCAGTCTAAACCTAAGATAACATGAGGAAAAAAGGGACCTCTGAGAGGCAACTGTACATCTTGTCGAAGCAATCATCAAGCAATCGCGGTTGATTCAATTCCTTCGCTATGTTGACGATGGCAATAACAACAGCCGTATGCGTTTAAGTCAGGCTATCAGCAATAGCTATAGTCTGAACTGTTCGGTAGCGTTTAAACAATGCAATTGTTGGTGCTCGAAGTGACAGATATATTACGCCGACTATCGTATCGACAGATTGATCTTCGGCAGACTTCATGCTGTTATCTGCATATCTCAATTAAAGATGAATAAAACGAACCGAAGATTACGGTTGTAGCCAAGAAACGGTGTTATTCAAACAAATGTATATGTTGCTTTTCGATAAATGCCTCTTTCGTGCTAGAAAGAGGCCAATATCTGGATAAAGGATCAATCATATAGCTACAAGACGGGCGGCTAAGAAATCAACAACTCCTACAAAGGTCTTACTCCTTTGGTATATTGCCTTTACCTAGTGATCATCATTTTCTCTAGTATCCAGTTCACAATACTCCATGTTGAACTATATACGTATTTAATGTAACCTAATCTAGCTCTGCGTAACTATGAAGATAAACCACTATTAAGATTTTGTCATCAGCTTGCTCGTGATACACTTTTCGAAAAGCACCGTCCTATGATGAAGATGATCTGTGACGCGGGGTACAACTAACACATCTGAAGGCCATGTGCTCGAAATGGTGGACAGTTGTTACCGCGGAGTAATTGTACGTCTATTTAGTAATAAATTATTGTTCAGCTAGCCGTCTAATGGTTTGTGTTTAATTGTGCACATAATTTGAAATGTTTATAAATATGCTTCTATATCCTATTAAAATGTATGCTGTTTTCAGCATTAGCTTGACACTGTCGTATCGCCGCGAATCCGTGGGAACGCATTTCCCTAATTAGAGTAGGGAATACAACATGGTCTATGCAATAGCAGCTATTGGTTGGCTTGTGCCAATCGATTTTTTCACGCTAAAGCACAACTTCAGCATGGCCGCTGTCGAGATCATGGAGCCCTCCTGGCACCGGCGATTATACGACGGCATTTATTCGAGCATTGCCAGTGATTAGATTCGACTTCAGAACTTACGTGAAGCATCAGTAGTTGTGCTTAGCGCTCTGCCACGCTGCCAATCCTCTTTCTACCTGTTCGTAATATTCCCGCCGCTTCTGATAGCTGACAGTAAACAGCGGGATAGCACGACGACAGCGGCCGCAACGTCTACGTTAATAACAGCAAAAGCGATGTTGACAACGGGCGACTACGTAACAGTTCAAGACATAAAGGCAGAAAGCAGCAGCATTCCCAGAGAGCCACGGTGCCGCATGCTGACTCGTTTTTGACAGCTTGGCAGAGGCTCAACAGTTTGTACGAAAAAAAAAAAAGCAAGGCAGAGCTAGGTAATCGCCATCTTTACGTACGTACGCTAACCTGGCGTGGTGTCAGTGGTAACAGCAACGAGTTATACAGTACAAATTGAGCTCTTGAGATCGAGCTCAATTCTCGAACTCGGCTATGTAACAGCTACTGGTAACCGTTGTTGTTGCAGCAGTATCCGCATGGTGGCGAAGATGTTGATAGTGCGTAGCTACATCATGATACAGAAAATGAGGGCAGCAACACGACAAACAGTTGCGACATCTTCAAGTTGACGCGTCCACACAAGCCAAAATCGAGGATGCCTTACCGAAACAACGCTGACGATACGCCACGCACCGAACAAAGCCATTGTCAGATCGCGTGGAGAGCTGCAGTTTTTATATGATGGATTGATGACGGTACAGATCGTAAGGGCAATGGTCCGAAGGTGGACACGATCGATTATGTCGAGGAATGATCGTTCGCCACTGCTGCTATTGCTCTGTCAAATAAAATTGTTACTTTGCGATAATGATTGATTTCAACACAACAGTACCAACAGCAAACGAACGTGTCGACGATAATTATGCATAAGACAAACAATAAACGGCTATTTAAATAAGTCACAAATTTATTGTGGGCCGTGGATTCTAAATTGAATAACAATAATCTCCTACTTCACCTTCCTTGAGGTCACATGAAAAATGCAGTTACGATGAGTTCCATAAACATGTAATGATGGCGCCATTGGGCGGTTCATAGTTCTTTGGTAACTGGTTGAAATAAATTTGTAGGTTAACAAGAGCACGGCGTCTGATCGTCAGGAAACGATGCAAAAACCAAGAAGCACTGCCTGCTTCCTGTATCCAATTTAAATAATCCGCAACAAATCGGTTGAGGGAGGGAAGTCTAAGGCATTAACTTACGACACTTCGCACAAAGCGA
Organism: Varroa destructor; assembly: GCF_002443255.2. Taxonomy (NCBI): domain Eukaryota; kingdom Metazoa; phylum Arthropoda; class Arachnida; order Mesostigmata; family Varroidae; genus Varroa; species Varroa destructor. The sequence goes on from NW_019211454.1 coordinate 73,328,354, forward strand.
TATAGGGACTGCGTTTTTATTTTATCTGCTCGTCGCAAATATCCTGATTGTTCCCATCTCGAGCCACCTTCCATCTTTCTAGTTTTTGCCTTGTTGTCTGCGTGTGCTTGTATAAGGCGTCGTCGTCAGCATCCTGGAGGCAACTATCCACAAGCTCTGTTGCCAGATGTCTACCGTTCAAAAGCACTCAGTTCTGCATTTACTCTTTGAAGAAGCTCTTGTACGAAGTATCACGTATAAGTGGTGGGCAAGCTCTGGTTGGTCCGGTGAGAAGGTAAGCATTGTCCTGTAACTCTGACTCGATCTCGGGTTAGGCTGGTAACAGTGGTGCGGTTAAATAATTTTTCCGGCGACCGTCGTCGCCGGGAAAATTATTTAACCGCAACTAATGAATTAGTTCGAACAGGACTATCGTCGAGATAGCGCAACCCAACAGAAACAGGTCGAAGTCAGCCCTCGTATATGAGGAAAAGACAGACAGGAAGAGCAATGCGATACTTTTTTTTATCCTTCTTGGATGACACCGAGATGTGGTGGCTGCCCACATAAATAGACCAACACGCATCCAAAATGATTACATCATTGTAAGCTTCTGTTGCTAATCCAGTCAGCGCATGGTGGCCATATGTTACACACACCGGATCATCGAATGTTGCCATTGCCGAATGAGGAGATAATCGGGACAAAGCCAATGGGTTGATTTAACGAGGTCGCGGTCGTGGCATTGATCTTTTTGCTTTTGCGTTTCATACTCCGCTTTGCTTGGCGCACAGCGCAGACGCTCAGCCATAGATGTAGGAAGATCTTTACAACTGTTCATTACTGTAAAAAGTAGCGGGACGGATATTCTGTAGCTACTTCGTATTATCCCTTCAATTTTTTGGTGTACGTGTAAAAATTCGGAACGCAAAAAGCAGGTGGTGACGTCTCAATATTAACAACATCTCATCTCAAGGACGTCTCAATACCTCAACAAGAAACCATACAAATTGACACTTTTACCCCTTAGGTATGATAATAAAATACTAGGCTGGCATGTTCAGATCGAGTAGACGAGGCACATAGCAGCGTCTAAAATTAATTAATTTCACCCTATGATACTATACGCTGCACTCTGAAGAACAGGCACACACCGTTCCGCTGACGTACTTTTAGGTTTGGTTCAAAGCAGCTAAATTTCTTCGAAATTCGTCATATTGCAACTATGAAAATAGATAAAGCCTGAATATTACTGCTAAGCTGTATTTGGATCAATGACTTCCCGCTTCTGTTTCGAAATACTTCATTCAACGACCCCTGTGTCCACGAAAAGCGTTGCTTCTGCAGCGAAGTTGTTCATTCATTACTGTTTTTACTAAAATTATTCCTAGATACGATTGTCATGTGGGTTAAAAAATCGAAGGGTAAAGTAGAATAGCCAGCGTCGTAGCTGTGCTACATGAATGGCTTAGAAACATAATACATGTACAGAGTGCTATATTCAAATTGGGGAAAAAGCTGGCGGGCTGCTTGTCGTAACGGACAGCAGACGGAAGCCGGTTGTTTCTATAAGGAAGCAACAAAGATTTGAGCTAAGATCAACGATTATCCCATGTTTTGGTCCGCAGCAAAATTGAAAGTTTTCTTTTCGCCCGAAACCGACCGTCTTCGTTATCACAAATTTTTTGAAAAAATACTAAAAGGACATTCATCGGGAAAACCGGCAGACTCTTAATAAGATTTAGATTTAAAGAGCTTGAAAGTTAATGAAAGCTCAAAAAGCATCTTTTAGTATATCAAGGTTTCCGATACAGGAATTGGCGGCCGTTTTAGAGAGTAAACCATCAACTGTTAATTAAGTGGTCCAGATGAGCACCTAGGCTTAGGCCTGATTTTTTTCTTAACCTTTTTGGCGATTTTGAGCCCTTAAATTTATTCAGTTATTCATTTCACTATATGTAGCGTGAATTTTCTATATGTAGCATACTTGATCGACACTGCGATATTGCGAAAAAAGCTTGTTATTAATGTTGTTTGAAAAAAATTTAAAAGAACGAATATTTACAGTAGACTAGTTAGTGGCATAGGTCCTGAATTAAAGTTGCGCTAAGATGGATAGTGATTTTGTTAAATACGTCAAAACGTAAAAGAACGTCAAAAGTGACGTTTCCGACCCATTCGAAACTAAACCGTTGAAATATAGATTTCTATTAAGATAGAGTTTTAAAAACACTGTAGGAAAAAATCTCAATTTAGACGCGCGAGATTATAGAGTTTTTTTTTTTTTTTTTTTATAGGTTTATATAGCGTTATTTTCTTTTGATCGCGCTTTTCGTTATCAGAATGTTAATAGCTGATTTCTATTGTTAGATCATTAACAACAAAGTATCGCCATTTGGACCGGCTTCAAAAATGTTTCTTCTTTCTGTTAGCTTTTTTTGACATTCTTATAGTTAGGAACTTGACAGTTTAACTACGCTCTTTTGTGCATCTTTTTAAGTCACGATTGAAGATTTACCGCCGATACTCAGATGCAGGAGTTAATCACCGTCAAGTGCCCAGATATTTATATTGTTGTTACTTTGGCCATCGGGCGGAGCTAATAGTTCTGCATTTGATAGAGATTTGTGTAACAGATCACTCAGTTTGATATGAGAACGTTTGTTCTAATGTTTGGTCATTAAGTAATAAGGCAGTTAGAGCGAATTTCCGTGCTCGGAGGTGAAAGTTAATCTTCGCTTTAAAACTTCTCCCTTTCCTCCTAGTACTGATCAGTGAAGATTCTGCTTGATAGCTGTATCAGAATAGCTAGTACATTATATGAGGCTAGGTAATATATTTTGGAACACTCTTGCGTAGTTTTAGGGGCAGATTTTTAGGACTTAATTATCATAGCTTTCTGCAGTATTCAAGCATTACAAGCATACAGTCTACAACAATAGGGTAGCCCTGTCGATAGCTGGCCTGAATAAGCGATTCTTCATTTCCTTTCTTGCGTCTCTACCCACAATGCATGTGTGTATCTATATAAAAATGGACAGAGATTAAACCCAGACTTCCCAGTGGAAGCCTGCTATGCAGCGTTCTTGAGGTATCGATACTTCGCAAAACGCTATGTATCTAGCAACGGTGGTTAAATTAGTCAGTAGCGAGCGTACCATATATTCGAGATCTATCTCTATGCCAAATTGTGTTGATTAGTTTACAAAATAAGTTACTTAGGAACTTACATATAAATAACTGTATTAAGATAGCGTGTCACTATAGCGCCCACCATAACCGCTTCAAGCTTTCCAGTATTTGTCATTTGGAAAGCATAAAAAAAACTAACTAACTGGATTCTATTACGTATTATTTTGGTTGTGCCTAACAAAATTATATACTTAACTCGTTGATACCTATTGATGAGGGTATAGTTGGGCATATTATCTACTTAAACGGCTAGTTCAAGACGAAATTTGTGTACAAGAAATAGAAAAGTAGATGGACATATAATGTCAAGTCATATATTATATAAACGCCCTTCCGGGATCGCATGGTTGACCTGGTCCAATTTTTTGCGTGTCGTGTAATTTGTTCCAGTAACAAACCTTTATGGTATCTGAACGATTTCGACGGCAAAGATTGTGTGATGTTTTGATAAATACCTTGGTCTTCAGATCACAATGAAGTAAATGTAGAACAGTTCGATTAGTACATCACTGGATTTGTAATAGAACTTAATAATGGCGAAGTATTCGTTTAGAACGAAAATGTTTTGTTATCATCGTCGCCGTGTGATCAAAAATGGTAAAGCACTTTCGTTTTTTGATGCTCCCAAAGGATAAATGAAAAAAATAAGGCCGATATGCTAGCTTAGGACCAACCCAAACATAGACACCAATTTTTCACAACAAAGGTCTTTTACTATATCATTTCTAAGCAAGTAAGCAGTGTAAGTACACACACTTATGTATATTTAGACTACGCCAATTAGTTTGCATTTTCATGTTAGTTTCATTCGAAGGCCAAGGGTTAAGGCAATCATAGGCCAAACCAAAATCTAATAAATTATTTACATTCCGTTCAACACCAACGTAGCTTTTTGAAATAGTTCAACTATCCTGTCAATGATAGTCGTTCACTTAGGTCTGGCCTAGCATCTTACTCTAGTCTGTGATTTTCTGGAGAAAAAAAAAATGTGTTCAAAGTGTGTATCGTCTCGACTGGAGTGACTTGGTACCGCTGTCAACCTAAGCACTATTACGCAACTGTTCGTCCGTTAATGTGCACCTCACTAAATGAAAGGTTCTTAAGCTTAGGCCCAATGTGGGCGTCAAGGTCTTGGATTAGTCGTCCTGCTATCTAATTTCGTTAGACAGTGGTTGATGTATGAGTGTTCGATCAACTCTCATAGGTCTAACTGTTTGTGATCTACAAAGAGCAGAAGCTATTCCCTCGTTCTGGCCCGCTTGCCCGCTTTCACTTGCGCTTCTTGGCTTGTGGCTACAGAGCGGCAGCGTTCATCCGCGACGCTCGAACTATAAGACTAAATTTACACGGATCATCTAGACGGGTCAACGCGTCTTCGTCAAACACGTACAACAGAGAACATATTAAGAGATAAATAAAAACAGCTTAAAATTTGCATGAAGTAATATTTGCCAGCATGATGCAGGACTGCCTTATCATACATATCCATATGTATGATATCTACTGTAGAAGGTAATATTGGAAGACCTAGAATTGTTGGTTGCATTAGGGACCTCATCACAAACGTAACAAACTGAACTACTATCACTCTTGTCCAGCTTTCCCGTATTTAGTTCGTAGAAGGTTCATCCATTCTGCTAGCACATACAGCGATCACGGCGCCAGTGCGGGCACGCATTTCTGATCCTGCGGCCACGCTCCGGCGCCTAACTGAATGAGTTGCCTTTCTTTCTATTTGGGATACATGGAAAACAGACGAAAGCAAACCCGTCGTTGTTATTCATTGCATCTCTCGCCACTCGATGCTCTGTCCGCATTAAGTACAAATACAAAACAGTCACAAAAATATTCACGGTGTGTCATGGTCTACTTCTCTCAGCCTTTGCACGATCTTACTACATGCGTTATTACCATAGCTGTATGAAAACTTCTAGTACATTGGGTTATGGAATCTATTGCCAATACGGTCGTTGGATCACATAGGACTACTATCAGTTCGCTACGTTCCAGTGCTACGGGAAAGTTGAGCAAGTTCTTTCTAGAGAAGTTACCTGGGGTCAGTGGTCTGATAATCCACCTGAGTTCTATAACGTGTAAGTATTTAACCTACATAAAATTGTCTAAATGTATATTTCTAGCTGCTGGATGAAAACCTTGGCTTGTCGGTTAGCAGAATAGGAGTAACTCCAAAATGCCCGTTTTTGTTACTTGTGATGCCCCCGTTTCAGGCGAAGAGTTTGCATTGACACTGACGATGTAAAGCTGAGGGTGTGCGAATCGCATCATGGGTCTAGCTCGCCACCCACTGTGAACTGCGGGAGGCAAATTCGTCTAAATACTAAAATTGAATCAACGAATGCCGATAGACGTCGTAATTGTGGCAGTACGAAGGATTACGCCAAAAGAAAAGGTAAAGGAAACGATACTATCCGCATCAACCTATCAGACTAACGGGTCGTCAAGCGGCAGCAGTAAAAGAAGCGTTCTCATTCGTTTTTCTCACAGATTTCGATTAAAAAGCGATAACAACGTAGTAAGTAGTAGAGGAAACAGGCTGATGCCAGGAACAACGCATGGTCTGCACGAGGACGTACTTATCTTATTTTTTTATTACTGAACAACATTTTTTTTGTATTCTCTAAAGCAATGGATTAAACCTCCATTCGGAGCTAATCAGTTTTTCTGTGTTAACTTAGTGTAACTTAGTTTCGTTTAGAGAGTCTCGATAACTTAGACCTTTTTGTTCTGTGCACCCGATAGCACGACCTTTCGAAAGAGCGGTGCGAGTATTCAAACCACTCTATACCGATTTAGCTAATATGGCCATCGTTGACGCAAGCAGTGGAGATATTCTATAAGCTGCTAGTCATTAGGGCTTTGATTTAGCTGAAGTTCGTACGCCGCCGTCTTATTTTAGCACATAACTATGAGTTCATCGCGTCCGTGTGTGTCGATGGCAGCACACCCCAGTATTTAACACTCTCAATGCTTACGATGATTCTTACGGCGAAAATAATTTACTGTTATTAAACCAGCATTTAAGCAAATGTTTATTTCTGTTTTAACGTATAATAAGTAAACTAAATATATAAACTATTTTGATCGATGACCTTTTGCCATTTTGGTGGTAACACCATAATCCCGTCACCGTAAAACTTCTGGAAGCGAGATTGTAGAAAGTGAGTTTTACAACATTTACTAGAGTTCTACAGAGATCGAAGCACATAATAATTGGATGGTGCAAGACATGGATTATATAGCCGATGTATTCCTATCTCGCATCCGAACTATTTAAAATTTTGTAGGCTAGCTAAAGGAGTACGTGGTGTGACGTTTTCATTGTAAAAAACGACGCCCTTCATTTCGGGTCGATTTTTCTCTATGGCTTGTTACTAGTCGTTGTGAGTGGAGGTTCGAATCGCTTGCTTTGCCAGGCGACAGATACTCATAATGGACTACTCCTTTCCAGTCCTACTAAAAACCTAACATCACCTTCTTTGGGTCAGTCTGGACGTTGCCATAAAATTTTGGACCGCGCTTTTTTTTGTCTATTATTGTCGTGTATCATCCTTTTTTTCATCAGCCGTCAAATGATTCGACTGAATTCTATTACTACTCGATCAAGTGAGCTCTTTCTGTAGCCCGCTGCATTCTCCAAATGGTTAAAAACTGTTTGGTGGTAAATGTTTAATTCCCTGCCGATACCATAGCTGTCGGGCTTGCTTAACTTTCGCATGAACTTCTTCCGTAGTTGGCCGACCCCCACGCGAAGCGACTTCCCTTTTGAAATTTCGCGAACCAAAACCCTCTTTTGGCCATTTCCTCCGATAGATAGCAGATTCTCTTATGGATCCGACCAGCATTTGTCTTTACCATAATAAAATTGTAAAAGTTTTACGGAAACTTCACTCTTCCTTTCCTCTTTAAGGTGTTCTGTCTTAGGTCCGAATAAAGTCATTCCAATAATTTTAGAACAAAACTACTGCCAAATGTCAGCTTTAAAATGGTATCGACGCCGACCCGACGCGGCGTACGTTGTCTGAGAGGTGTAACATTAAGGTCACCTAAGCTAGAAAGATGGTTGTATCATATATATATATATATATAATGTTTAAGTTTGCAGTCGTGTGAATTTTATATTTCATTAAGTGTATAGGAGTTACTATTGTGAGCTAGGCTCGAGGTTGAAATATTCATGTACGATCATAATGATCTAGACATTTGTGATTTTAGAGTTTGAGGGTTACATCTGTTCGACGTGAAGGGTCTTAGAACGACAACGATTAAACGGGAAGAAGTAGACTTGTGGATTACCAATCCAATATTCCAAATTAATCCAATATTGTTGCAATAATACTTAAGCACTCGCGGAACATTTATCCTGTTCTGCGATACGATTTTACTGCACGAAACAGGCCCTTCGTGAAAAAGGTCTTTCTTCTCAGATATATATATATATATATTATTGCTTCCATGTTGATCTGTTTCTAAATAAGTGACTACCTAATATCATTTGAAGAAAGCATTTGAACTATGTGCATAGAGCGTTTAGCCATAACGAAAAGTTTACGCCGTTGCGGTGACCCATACACTTACATCGTAGTCGGTAATATTTACGTCATATGATATATATATGAGCGAACACTATTCATATTTGCAAATTCGGTACGGTTAGTATCACAACAGGGATCTATATAGATCTTGCCATTAATTTAATTAGGCCGTATTTTTTTCTACAAGGATTATACTATAATGGGTGTCAAATCGAACGTTTTGTAGCTTGTATTTCAGGACTATCCGATTGTCCTTATCGCTATGCAAAGTAACTATTCGAACCGAGCCGAAATTGTGTCGTTTGCCGTATGCGGTCACTTCATCAGCGTCTTATATATCATTGCCTACGTCGCATATGTATATGTATAACTAATAAAGTACGGAACTAGTCGCGGTTTGTGTTACGTTCTTGTAGATCGCTGCCTACAATTCACCTATGGAGAAGTTGAGGAGAAAACTGAAAGTACTTTTCCTACTACGATACTATAATATAGCATTAATAATAACACATCTAACAGAGGAAAGTGCCTTTACGCTTACTGATTTATCCGGCCAAGATACGAATACCCGCTTAAAGGTACACACTAATTCACGACGCTGGTATTTACGTGGCAAAAGACAGCCACGAACGGGAAGTGTTGACGCTGAAGGTAGCGCCAGCGCTTCCACACAATCCTGAATTGGACTACGTTGGCGATCGCTCCGGCGGCTGACTGAGCCAAGCTACCAGATATACTGGCTACCACGATCTGTGACATTAATAGCAATACATGTAGAAGTAACGAAGCCCGTGAAGATATGGCAGGAAAAGAATGAACCTTTATGTCGTTGCCTGCCATAATAGCGGGTCAACGGCATGTACCCATACATAGCAGTAGCAACAAGGACAAGCGAAGACAACGGAGGTCACAAAAGTAAAGCCACGTTTCCTTCCTTTATTCTTTCTACTTCCACTTCGAAAGTTACTTTATGACGACAACGATCGCGGCACCATTGGGCTGGCATGGCGTCATAACACGATTGTTATTTGTCATCTCATTTATTGTACCGTCGATTCGTAAGGTGTCGTCCCCTCCCACGACGACCCAACCATGGACCTGCCATCTTTCTCATAGGTCGAGCGGGTTCGATTGATCTGTTCCTACAGACATGCATATAGGTTTACAACTTTTCAACTATTAAACCACAACCGCCCATGTATGTGTATATAGCAATCGCGTGCGATTATGGTTATTTGTCGTGGCTATATTTTATGCTCGTTCAGAGATGCTAAGCATGTGTCTATTGGGCTTTTACATTTGTATAAAATAATAACAACAAAAATAGGGAATCGTCTTCACGCCTTTTTGCTCTGTGATAACGCCGTTCGTGAATGACAAACGTTGCCACTGGCGAATGTCTGTGTATAGTCATAAGGTCGTACAGTGCCTATAAAAATGCTATTTCACAAGGTTTGCGAGTACAATTACGTTTCACAAATTGATTTGTCGTTTTATTATTGCTACTGCATAATGTAGAACTACTTTTTCACTACTAGATTGTTTTTATGCTATTTTTTTTACGCAAAACACCCCCCACCCCACCCTGCTACAATCCATATATTGGTCTAGATAGTAGATTGGTATACTACTGTCAAGTAGTATCTAACACTATAAGGTACGTTGTGCTCGCCGAAGAGCAGCTACCCTGTATAAACTCTATTAACTGCTGTAGGATCATAGTAATATCGACCGGCCATGATACGATTTGGGAAGTAATTGCCGTGAACGGGGAACGGATTACGGAAAGAAAAAGGCCTAGCCGAACATTGGTCGCTCGTGTATAGCAATGGTGTTTTATCAGAACTAAACAGGTGTTATGAATTGCTAACGCTGCTACGGTCTACGTATACAACAACGCTTGGACTTCACTAGAAAAAAAAAAGTCATCAGAAGTCAATACCGTTTCGTGTGAAAGCTTGATCCATCCCCACCCATCATCGCTACACATCGGCAAGCATCGAACGTCTTTGTGGCCCCCAATACCGAGTAACCCAACGAACGACTGAATAAAAAACAGAACTAGACAATAGCACTCTCATTCTACCCGACATACACTGAGCGAGTAGATCTTCTCAATCGTGCCATGGTGTAGTTGTAACAAGTAGTAGCAAGGCGGAACGTCCGTTGTTAGCCACGCTGAGTGTGGTGCGGTGCGGTGCGGTGACGCCTTAAACCTCCGCCATCAGCGAGGTATCTTGGGTCAACATAAAGTAGAAGAGGTGTTAAGCTTCCTCGGCCATTGTCTGAGCCATTGTGACAACTAAAGTAATCTAAGGCATGTTTGCTGTGTGGAAACGGTCGCTGTCGTATTTTCAGTTCACTGGAATGTGTCTCCCTCATAGACGATCCTGTTGTCCCGTTCCACCTACCCTGACATTTTTGCGTATATCTCCTTGCTTTGTTTCACATTGGTTGATGCCGGTGCTACGATCTCCGCCATCACCACTTCAACGGGCTTGGTCGAGGCCGTTAGTGCGAACTGCTAAGGCTGATAGCAGTACATCAGCACGACCGTTCGTTCCTCTGCTATAAGAAATGCATTCAGGCTCCATAACGGAACAATATTCGATTACAGTATTTACTAGCGTATTGCAACATTTCCCTACGTTCAAGCTTAAGATTGTTCGCCTCGGCATTTCCGATTTTATATATTTCCCGTATTGTTTGCGAGCAGCTGGACTAGTTCACAATAGAACCCGTTCCATTTATCCAGTAATGTTAATAAAAGATCTACGATCAGTCAACATTGCACAGGGATTCAGTTTCCCGTTTCGCAACATTTTGCACAAAGAAGGTTAACACATATTACAGCGTCTAAATGCAGTTCTAAGTACATGCGACTGCTTACTCCATTCGACGGTACGGATAGCGTCGTGCGGCCTGACATATTACACTGTCCGGATGGGCGAAGATTCAAATAGATAAAATCATAGGACGAAACGGCTTTATTTCGTCTGAATAATAAATACATCCGCACCGAAGAAAACATGTACTGGGCTGTTGTGGCTCTCCATCTACTGGCTATGTTATGTTTCAAAAGCTCGATCGTTCGCCCCAAGCAGGCAAATGCGGAGCGCGGCTGAACGCGTTTGACCGCCTTTAAGATTCCCCACGTGCCACGTTGTCTAACATTGTCATTGTCTGCCCCGCGTCAACCGTAACCTTGAGACTGGCGATAAGAATAATTTGTCTATGGTGTGCCACTGAACTTTTGCATTACGAAAACGAAAAGTTCGGCTAGAAAAATCGAATTATAATTTCATCTACATGGGCTGTGATAGATCAGATCAATGCCTACCACGGTAGCACCGCTAATTTGAACTGAACAGACGAGGACAAAATCCTAGTTTGGCCAGTTTGGCGTAATTTCATTCGCCTGCTTTGCAGTCTTCTAACGTCAGCTACATCAATACAGATCGAAGAAGTTATGTAGGCGTCAATATGATGTTTGGTTGTAATGTGATCGATTCCTTTTCCTATGGTCCTGAAGGGCAGTGTTTCTCCTGCTAAATGCTACACATTTTTGTCTAATGACCAAGACTATTGCATTCTCTGAACGTTTTTCAGATCGAAACACATATGATGAATGAATATAAATAGCTCAACGAAATGATCTCTGGATTCGAATTTGCCCCATATGTTTTCAGTAGCGAAAATTTAAATCAATATATGGCGGACATGTGCCTCCCTGGGTGATCTCGTATTGCAGCACACATCTTCGACACTTCAGTAAATATGAGCCAATTGAGATCAATACTTATTTACTTATCCTGAAAATAAGTAAAGCTTATGTATGGTACAGATAGTTGGAGAAAGGCACGTCATCAGACGGGCGCACTATAATAACCAGCAACTGAAGAAGCTTTGGTCGTTGCTTTCTGCCCGCCCTATCGTTTGATTTGTTACGCGAATGTTCCTTTCAGCCACTGCGTTCTACATCCTTCTACAGATGATCACATATACATATTAGAGATATCGTTGTTTCACTCTTCATCTATGCCGGCAGGACGGGAAGCAACGTGTTCGCATCGAAGCTATAAAAAACGTTTCCTCATTCTGTTTTCGACCGAAAATTCCATTCGCACTCGTTACCATTGTCGTTGCAGCGATGATTCCTGGAATCAGCCAAATACGAATGTGTTCAAAGGCCTTTTCGCGATACAGACTGTCTCATGTGAGGCGACACCCGAACGCTTCTGGACCGCAACGCCGTTTATGCGCGATAGCACGTGCCTATGGCGCTCCTATGGCCATGAGCTCGGAATCGAACTGAAGTTAGACTTAATGAGCGATATGTACCTGCATGTCGCTAGCATATCGTAACGCCATTACTGCCGAAATACATGTTTATATGTTATTTTTTAAACTACTATCGTTATTATTCAGAAGACCGCTGGAGACCAATGCTTTATTCTCTAAGGATTCTGCAGGGAACAAACTCCTTCTCCCAAGTAGGATCGTACGTGCTCTCATACTGTGTGAATTTTTGTCATACCCATTTTGTATAACTGAATATACATTGCGTAATACACGCATACTCTTTATACTATTACGCTGATTGTTGACAATTGTTAATCACCTTGTCAAATTAAACATTAGCCGATTGTCTTTTTTTTTTTGTCTTATTAACAGTAGCCCATGGAATACAATTGATCTCGTGATCGATTAGTTGTCGGTCAGTTTTTGTAAAATCAGCAGGTGGTCATTGAAAGTTTTCATATTACTCATAGAAGTAGAAAAGATACAAAATTTTCCCCCGTGAATTCGTTTGTTTATCAATCACTCTTTTCGAAATAACACTGACATGTATATATCAAGCAGAAAATGTGAAAGCTTTTTAACCTTCCGGCCCGAGCCTGAGAATGTTTATTTTGAGAAATGGGTATTAGTAACATCGGTTCTGCCACCTCATTGCTACTAGGGATATCAGCCATCCATCCACGCACGGCCGGCTTGTATTAGCGGCATATCCCCATTAGTCAGGAGAGTTTATCATTCAAACATTGCCAAAATGGAATTAGGGTTGATCGATTAGACATGAAACTAAGCTATATTTATTGCACACAAATCAACGAATACATTTAGTACAACCAAACATGAGGACTGACGTATTCTGTTATATAGGGAATTTGTCGACCCCAATAACCTGTGATAGCTGTAGACAGTGCAAATAGTACCACTACTAATTTCTACAGGGATCTTTTAGCTCATTTAAACTTTAAACCCATTTTATGCTGTATACTATCTAATCTGAGCCAAGTTATTTGAAATACTGTCAGCTAATTAGCAGAATCATATCAACTGCTTTTTTCGAGAACCTGGGTCGATCCGTTAAGCTTGCTCAGCGTAACTTATTTAGTTAGAGCAGAAGTAAAGCTCTATTCTTGTTGAACAAGAGACTTCTCATTGCTTTTTATCTATCAAACGCAATATACGTTTATCAAGAAGGGGAGGAGTCAATGTCGCTGTTGATTAGATTTGCGATCACTAACTCACCATGGAGGAAAAAATCAACTTATACGGCAAATATTTGTTATTATTATATTAGTATATTTTAGTATACTATAGTTTAGCTTAGTATTATTACTATCTAACAGGTAATCGTTAAATATGTTTGGCCTGTTCTATGCCTTCTCCAAGCCTTGGTCCCTCGAGTTTACCCACAAGTGATCGTATCCTCTCAGTTCGGGTACGTCCTTATCCCTACCCCTCTTCTTCTTAAAGCCGTCGACGCGAGCAACTTTTTCTGTTCATCACAAACCCTAAAGGGAAAATGGGTGGAGCAATATTTCTAAATTTGCGCATTTCGTCCATCTCTTTGCCGAGATTTGTCTTTTGCGACTAGCGCATCTCCTTTGTCTGCCTGTCTCTGAAGGCAACACGTAAATGTCGTGCCATCGCAGTGGCTACGGCAGTGACAGGGCCTGCAAAAGTTAGCCTGTGGCGTTTTCAAAAGAAAACCAGCTGTTGTAGCGGCACTGGTGACGGCGCTGATGGTAATGTCATTTATTAAGCAGTCGCTTCTCTGGGGATTCTCCGGTCCTTTCCGGAGTCCGCTCAGGGAAACAAGGCTGCTTTAACCACACCGCGAGCAGCTGATGAAGACGATCCAAGGGTCTCACTCCTTCTTTATGCCCTTCGTACGGATTCGACTGACGTCGTTTTAATGGCAGCGCTCGTATTAACAGCTGTTCGATCAACTTGCCAATATAGAGTCAAACCTGCGCAGTTTTTACAAATAACTTGGTGAAATCGCAGAGGAAAAAAAGAACATTTTGGTTTTCCTGCTAGGTTTATTCAGCTAAATCCCAAAGTCAACATTAACATTCTAAACCAAATAACGTACAACCCAAGACTGTACATATGTATACTTCGGGCAAAGCTGTGACGCTGGCAAAATAACTGCGGTACAGTTTCGCTTTTATTGACGCTAGGTTATAAGTCGAATCCAGGCCGAAGCTACTTTAGCTCGAACTCGGCGCGACATTTCAAAAAGTGACAAAAGAAAAGGCTTTGACAAAGGACAGCACCAGTGGCCAGGACTGGTATTTGTGGCAGATCCCTGGAGATGGATTGCAATACCAAATGTGCACTACAACAAACGCCCATATCAAAGAAAGGTTCCTAGAGTATATAGCACACTTCAGCTGCCTTCTTCCTGATGATCTTAGAAGATGCTGATCGTTAATGATTATTAGTTATCCTACTGCATTTGTAACCTCGGCGTATACGTTCTCCAAATAAGTTTCGCCTAGTATCTGTTGCTGCCTATATTCCTATTTCAATAAATATGGTACATGGCCACTATAGGCTATCTCAAGTATCTGAGAATTATTTGAGCTTGACCTTTGGCTACACAATCGCATAATTTTACATGCGGCAGGCAAATATGCGAAACGATGTTCTGTAGGTTTTATTTTTAGTGGATTAGGACCCTAATTAAGCAAGCTGTTCTCCAATACGGCTCGTTGATTGACTCTCAGCAAGAAATCTAATTGGCACAAATAGTCTTGTCTTAGTTCACGCAGTTCCCATGTCTAGGATAGGAGTTATCAATTGGAGCGGATGTCTTTGGATATGCTTATGCTTGTCTATGGATAGCCTTAACCTACTATTAATCCATAAACAAAGTTCACGGAGCTGGCGGTCTTTGAACCGAATTCAGTGAAGCAAAGCGAAGCTAATATTTTCAACTTTACAATGAGTCGAAAACAAAAAATGGGGCATTCATGTGTAACTACCCCCATTCCTATTATTTGTTAAGTACTGCATTACTACAGCACTATACGTATAGACGTATAAAGTACTGTGTTGTGAATATTTGTGTACTATCAATGACCTGAGCTGTTTTAATCATGGCGAGCACCGAAACGCTTATGAAGATGCTTAAGTAGGATTCATATACGACATACATCAAACAAAAAGTATGGCAAACTCAGACTGTACGTTCATGTTACTGATCTGGCCAACGGGGGCAGGCGTTGTACGTATCCGAACATACGATATTCGTCTAAGTATTGAACATAAGTGTCCGAAGCCAATAGCCGTAATGTCCCAGCCAATCGGAAAGATACATGGTTCCGGTTCTGCGTCGTTCTCGTCGGTAGCATATATTCAGTATATGCTAATACCTATCTATTCATACACCTTAGTAGTACTCGAGTAACTAAAATAGGGGGTTCATAATCGTCTGTTGATACAACAATAATGCTAGATCTTTCTCTTCGAACGTTTCGTCGTGTCGTCTCCGGTTAGCTTCTAATGACAATCGGCATGAACAGCCCGTACTACTTGCTCATTGAACTCAACAGAGAAGAATCGGATTGGATGATGATTTAACTGAATCACTATTTAACCTAAAGTAATTTCTTCGAACCTTGGCCAGGACAGCCGACATATTACCACCCCGCGTTCACTCTATACACGCAACGCGTAGACGCCCCAGTCCGATTTTTTTTGTGGGGTGTGGTAATCGAATCATGTGTAAGTGCATGACCTATCATTTCTTAACGGAAGAACGCTTTGAAAATAGCACAAATAAGGATTTCGTCTGCGGCATATGGTACAGTTTTGTATTTGAACGAGAGCAACATTAACCGTAGAGTGCTGGAATACTTTCGATTTGACAAGATCGAACAGCGCGTATATTTCTCAAATGTTTCAGTAACAACTAAGAGACCTAAGAAACTAAGTGATCTAAGGAACGCTTAAAGCTTGTCTTTGGTTACTACTTAAATGGTCGGTTAGCGGCAGAGGAAAGGCCCGAGCGTGGTTCCGTGTAGGACAAGAGAGCGTTACCGCATGCACTGACTAATCCATCTTTAGCCACCCCCAACTTTTCAATTAGACCATCCATCTGTTGTTGCTGACGCCATCCATGCTGACAATGAGGCTTGTATTGACAGCGATTCCGTTGGCTTGTGTGTTCTATTATTAAGATTCCGTCTCAATCCTTCGTCTTATTGTGCCTCCAGATCGATTCTCATCCTTCTAAAATGGTGCCTCTTTGAAACGCCTCATCATCCCCAATTACGTTGAGCGGATATATTTTTGACGGGAACAGAGCTAAATGGATGTGTAATTGAACTTTTTTGGCCATAATGCTGATCTCAGGGTAAAAAATATTCGTTAATGAAAACGGTAACGAAGGTTCATTATGATATATTTATATTTAGCAGTCTATTTGGTTGTCATCAAATTCCAGCAATGCTGTTTTAGAAGTTCAAATTAGTAAGTGCAGATGTCCAGACGGATTAATCTCTCCGAAATGTTTTCCCTCCTCTTAATTGTTTCGTGATCTTGAGTAGCCGCGCGTACACGATGCTGTTTGTTTGTTTGTTATCGTCCTAATCCCCCCTCCCCCCCACGTAATCATTACCCCTAGCAGGCCACCATCGAGAATGGACGCTAAAGGTAAAATCAAAAAGAAGACCAAAAGAGATTTCTAAATTAGCTTTTTTTTTTACCACTGAGTGGCAGTCACAGGAATAGTTAGTTAAACACTCCTTCATTCTACGGCGGAACGACGAACAGATCCGGCAAACGAACCTATCAACGCATAGAAGAGTAGAAGAGACGAAAAGATGTGAAGGATAGAGTGACGCTAACTTGAACGTCCCGACAAGCTTTCTGTTAATGGGTCCCTGTTTTTTGCCTGAACGCTTCATACACAGTCAAAGCACATGGCTCATTGTCTGTTCAGGTCACACGGAAAGCACGTACAGAAGCTACAATAACTTACATCAAACTCAGTTGGAGGCTTCAGTTGGAGAGTTATGCCTAGCACCGGACTCTGTTGAATATTTCCATGCGCGTTACGTTAAAGCAGAGCTTCGTGTATTTTACGAATCATTAGAAAAATCATAGGTACCGTCGTATATTATACGTACATACGTAGACATTCATAGCAGACCCTTTCCTTTTTCCGAGACACGACAAGTGGGAAATCTTAACGCCTTTGAACAACAAACAGCCCAAGTTATTAAATGTCGTTCTTATGGTTGAGATTCGCTTCCTATACTAAATTCGTTTCAGCAAGTACTCATTGCTATTTTCGTTCGCATATCCAGAGCTGCGATCAATTTATGGCCGACCTCGGATGTCCGCCGTTCTCTTACGAACAGGAGCTTCTACGTCCAGTTAACTCGCCACATTTCATCATGCCTTCTTCCTTTAAAAAACGGATATTTCATTGTTGTCGTTTATGATAATCATCTCCTTACGGCATACGCGTTTCCAACTGCTATCGAAGTGCAAGTTACTATACAAAGTAAGTGTACTCCATCCTACCTAAACATGACCGTTTGTACAACGCAAAGGTTACGAAGGAAGAACGTGCACTAGGAGAGTGTGTAGTATAATTTAGATATAAAATTAAAATAGCTAATTAACGTCGTTGTGTTTGGCGGTGACCTATTCAGGATATTCTATCCATTCGAGCAGCTATTCTTAGCCACAGGTCTCATCTACCTGTCAGACATTCACTCTCCTGAGCGTTGCCTGAAAGGCGATTGTTATATAAGCTGATTGAATGATGCCAACTGAACATAACTGGTTATATTAATTTTTTATGGCATTCTCGCTTATATTTGTCGCAAATACAAAGCCTGAACTTCTATGGCCGACTCATATCAGTAAAACCATAGGTAATATTAACAATAAGCGAATGAAAAACAATCAAGCTGACCATAGTGTAGCCTTATATTCCGATTATATTTTGCCAAATAGGATACGCTAGTCATCTTGCATATGTTGATAGATAGAGAATATATTGTGGTTACAGGCCTTTGCTCTGTTACCCATCTTCGTTATGATGCTAAACATCAATTAAGGTTATGTGGCCAGTAAACATTAATTGCTTGTAGACAACAAAGAGTAAACTAAACATACGCATGTAATACATGGCAGTGATGGTGGTATATATGGCTACATCTGCTACAATAGATGTTAAGCTAACGAACGACGGCTGCTGTGACGGTCGTTTGCGGTTTTGCCATCGTGTATTTCATACATGAACATGTATATATACATATACATTGCCGCCGATCGGTACGGAGCGACGACCCCAGAAAGTGGGGCTATTCTACCTTTTAAGCTTTATACTTCGTACATGTATATTCTATAACATACGTGAATGTTGCTACATTTCGTGTGATCGTGAATTATGGAACGCAAGATTTGGCTCTAGGTAGGGTCGTTGCCGAGAGTCAAGCTTCGCGTGGATACGTTCTTTTCAGCTCAGAACTTTTCTTCTGCTACTAGCACGGTACTAGTTGCAAATCAAGAATATAGTACTAGGGTTCAATACACAGTAACTAGTAAATGTTACTCAACTCTGCCGTGTGCCCGGGAGGTTGTAGCTGGTAGAGTAGAGAAAATAAAGTTACAGACGAGCTATTCTCTAGTACAACTCAACTCAAATACGGTCAGTCTCGAGCAAAGTTATGAGGTGCCTACACATGTATACAGGTACTTACTTATAGATATGCAATGTAGTGGTCCTATTCCGTCCTTGCTTCGCTTCTATAGTATAGAGCTTCAATAACTTACGGTACATTGCATCTGACTGCTAACACGTTTCTTTCGCGCGATTCACTTCAATATCATCACTCGATGCGAACGAAAGCTGTCCGAGGTACACCCAGTTCAGGTCCTATGCGACTAGAGTACTCGCCGTATAAAATGGAAAGACTTCTTGCTTTACTAGAAAGAATAAGGTCTGCTTAAGCGCCGCTTTAAGCGCATTTTAGACACACTCGAGTGCGCCCATCTGCTCTACCTACCTACCTACCTACCTACCTACCTACCTACCTACCTACCACAATCTCAAAGGGTGAAATGATTAGAGCTGGACTTCGAAAGGACTCTTACACTTTTGACACATACCGCTTTTCCCATTCGTTTCACTGCCGTACTCAATTCGCTAAAACTATAGGTTTCTCTCTCAAACAGTCTCTTATAGTTGAGAGGGACATCGAGAACGGTAAAAGGCGGACATTTAATCTCATGTGTACTACAACGTAGCCGTATGATAATAATCCTAACGTCCTAGTCACAATCTGCATAGAGCTACGATTAGGTATACTTCTATCTGTGTGTGTGTGTGTGAAATGGTCCATAGAACTGCGACTTTCAGAAGGTCAAATAAGACACAGCCATATGGCTTGGTTTCGCTGGATATTGTAAGTGTGTATGTCGTCAAGTGCTACTGATGGATTTCTTGCCGCAGGCAATAATTGGGTCAAGGCTCAACGAAATCGATAGATACACTCAATTCAATTGAACTTCGTAAAATGCTTTTTATAATTATTTTCTGGTAGAGATAAACGTTCTCTCAACCGGTTAGCTCGCGGTAAACAGAGATCGTATCAAGGACCAGTTGTTTATATTTAGATCACGTGTGCGGAAATTGGATCACTTATGGAATAAGTCTTGTCTGAGTAACCCTACCATAATAAGAAGTCTTCATCCACATAATGGCTTGTTGATAACTGTTCTTTGTTTCAAAATATTTAATTATTGGCCTGATGGGTAGGGGATAAATCCAGATTATACCGGAATGTCTCAAGGGCTATGTTTTTTTATTGTTTTTATTACGACTGTGCATGCTCTACTATTGGGTTGAACAGAGGAAATCGTTGTAGGTGTTGATCATCATGTTTTGTTTATTTCTCCTAGCTACAATTTGAGCTGTACCACACGTGTGAAGCATCACAAAAGAACCTTAGGCTTTTAGTCTTTGAGGTGACTCGTCGAATACTCACTCCATACATTCCAATTTTTCGTTTACTGAATTTAGATAACTATCCGTTGTACATGTACACTGCATTGAGTCCACTTGTTCATTACGATTTTCACCAACCGGTGAAAACAATCGTAGCGCAACGGTTTTCACTACCTTGTCCTACAATACGTGAATTTGGCCTGATGCTTTAGCAAGCGCCGTCCGTTATTGGTCCGTTGTGTTGTCCCTGTCAGAATTTGCATAAATATTAACCTTTAATGACAATATTGGCCATCGGTCTGTCATCACTACTTCGAAACACTTGGTCGACTTTCACAAAGTTACAGTAGGTACTAATGGCCTGATTATGGTGGGCCGTTGTTGGTGACTGAATGTTATTGTTCAGTGCGGTCCTCCGCTGGTAAATTGTGTTTTTTTTTGTAATCAAGATGATTTTTGTTTCCGTTTCATTTTAGATGATACAGTTTAATTTTTATATTCCCCCAAATGATAAGTTTAAGCCATTCTCTAGGTTAGTTAGGGAAATGAAGCACTGTTACCTAGAGAGGCTGTCTAGTCAAATAGCAAATTTTTGATTGCAGAATATGTGAGTGTCAACCGAAGTGACAAATTAAAATATTAATTGTGGTTTATAGCGTTGCTGCAGCGCATGCGATACGTTTAAGCCAACTTATAAATGGAACTTATATATAACAAATGGAACGTTCCATTAGACATTCTTACTGATAATCATAAGGCAGCAGATATCTACGAAAGTCGTATGAGCACGAGGTGAATCTGTCCTTTTTAGCCTCTTGATTTGGTTTTGACTTATTCTAGTTGTCTGGACGCTTTACGCAGCGCCGTTCGGTCCTAAACAATGTAACTGGCAATAGGATTTACACATGAAAACGCCAGTGCAGAGGTTGTGATTTTCAAATGCATTGTAGGGCAGACGAGTGGACATGAGCGCTTTAGCCCAGAGAATTCTGTCGTTGCAGTCGACTACTATCGGCTATGATTGGATCGGGAGGAGGAAGCCGATCCGGGAATGAGTTCCTTGCTCACGCATAGACGAGCAGAAGCGCTTCAAGCCCGCGCAGTGGCATTTGTTTCGGTGTGTGAAGATGGTTGTTTTCTCCAGCGTTTAGGATATCCATTATAAGAACAACTAACAATGACTTATTGAAGTTTTGTCTCAAACTAGTATCTTAGAGCTCTCCGACCACTTCAGCCTATCCCAGGTTTAGCAAAAGACCGAAGTTATCTTTGTGTGCGTGCTTAACGTTACCATTAAACATCAAATCTTCGAGACGATCGCAAGAACTAGTCGAGGGGCAGGCACCGTGTAGTACTTTTTGTTCACGTCTAGAAGACGCGGTACATGATTCTCGCGCGTTGTACCCTACAGAGCACTACCGTTTACATTGTGTACCTGTATCATGTGCTCTCTGAAAATACGCGTGTCTGCCGAATTCCTAATGTGTTCTGGTTTAGCTCTACGGCTTATGGACATGTATCATACTACATTAGCTTCATCATTGTACATTACGATGCGCCAAACCATAACGTTCACCAGCCATAGAATGCAGCAGTGCTTTTTGTATAAGAGGATTATTTACGTATCTTTCTAAAACATAAGAAGAAGGACCTTTCTGACTGAAAAAATAGACATTGGACTTGCTCCGGTAGCGATCTGCCAGACTGAAATAACTCCAGGAACGACGAGAAACGGGAAACTCTGAAACGAACTAAAAAAAAATAGCAGTAAGTGCCTTGTCTCTGCTCTGTGTTCCGAGAGCAGTGACGGCCCCGAAGAGAACTCCCTGGATAGCAATGCGTCATCAAAGAAAGAGAAAAACCAGCAGAAAGTGAACCAATGCAAAGACCATCTTCGTTGAGGTGATTCGTAGAGGAACGATTACGCGCGATATTCCATAGCCTGATAAAAAGCTGCGCTCTGCTACCTAACAATAAGGCAAGTTTTTCGATCCGTATCGAGCTAGCGGCAGATAACTGGTCACTGCACACAGAGGTCTGTATTTACGAACTACGACGTTTCGATGTAGCAATTCTACCCGAATACTTTCGCAAGCAGATAGATAAAATATCTATAGCAAAATTTACCTTAAAATCGAAACCGCTTCGTAATAAGTTATATATAAATTTTTCTCTTTCGCTGCGTTTAAGACTATTATGAAACGAAAAATGCGTTCTTTTTGTAAAAATGAAGGAGTTAACACATCTCTATTACAGATATATCAAAAGCAAACATACAACTATAATATAAATCGTAATTATGCTAAACAGTCTGGTTGCATTAAACAGTTGATTACAGTTTAATCCATTACGAGCGCGATTACGTTGTTTTGTAGTGAACGTTTGTCGACGAAGCTCAAACTCATGCGATTTCAATTAGGTTGGATTGTCAGATTAGTCTAATCAATCAATGGTTTCTGCTGTTTCCGAGACTCTTCTCTAGTCTACCAGACGGTGATGGACCAGCATTGAGAACAGCGTCGACATCGCGATGTTCGTATCAAGCGCCTGGGAGATGCTGGCAGAAGTCACGGGTGATCAACCCGTCGGTTATATACAACTAGCTGCTCTCTATTGCTCGTACCTACATTTCTTTCAGTTTATCCTTCAACTAAATCATAGAGTTTGCTCTGCCGGCTCTGGCAATGAACCGTCGTCGACGATGGTCCGTAGGACGAGGCCTATAGGAAGGACAGGGCACCAGCTTAGCTAGTATTCGTATCTCTGTCTGGAGCGGATCGAAATCGGACTATCAATTATCAAACGGCTCGGATCGCTTGTAGAGATGCGCATGCAATCAGTGCTGTAGGTCCAACTTCCTCCATGTAGGAAGACGCCTCTGTACGAGCAGCTGAATGTGTATGAGAGCAGTGCAAGGGTCTGTCCTGCGTCTCCGACTGTTCCCGCCAGCTACACACGATCGGGCAGGAGACATGCAACAGAAGCAGTTTTCGTGAGCAAATAACGCAGAGTCAAAAAAACTGAATAAACGAAAGGGGGTAAGCTGGTATTGATGGGGGTGGTGTCGTTGGTGGACATGCAGGATAGGCCAAGTTCGAAGTCTGACAAGGACGAACGAAAGATAATAACTGAGATTTCACAACGGTCAAATGACACCATATACCATAAGATTTTTCGCGTAAACACCTAAGAGGACTCACGGTATGCGATATAGGTAGTGCTATTGCGTCAACTTCCGGTATTCAATAATAATACTTGAGAAAGAAACGCTCTTGAAAAAGTATCTACCTACTCTACTTACTAACGTAGCATAGAACGCTTATAGCCACAATAAATTATTAGCGAGCAGCGTTGACCTCGTACCTACGTACGAGTCCTATTGAAAACATTTGCCTTCTATGCATACAACAAAGTGCGATACCCTGCCGTAGATGGCTGGCTTACAGTTATCAATAGATTATTGTTTATAATTATGTTACAATTACCTGTGGTCGTTATTCCAGACGAAAATATTAGCCTCGTATTACGATACTTCAAATGGAAAGCTGAGGTAAATAGATCGCTTTTTCATTTCATTGTCGTTGCCGTTTCGTCGTGCCATTGGAGAAAGCTAGGTGCGTCCAACCGGTTTACTGGCAAACGATAAGGTCCAACGGTCACTTTTAAATGTGAAGACGCACCCAGTTTTCAAACTGTATTTACCATATAAACCGCTACCGCGATATCGCGTAATGGACACTTTAAGTGAGCCAAACGCGTCGAACTCCGTTATCTAACGATCTAGTGTACTACTACCCTGTTTCATAGACTGAAAGTTATTAACGACCATTCTATTAATTCATATATATATATTTAATTTGAATATGAACGGTTAAAACTTTCGAAGAATAGTTGAACAGTAGATACGTTTGAATTTAGTTCAAAATAGCCCCTGTTCGATGCTTCTACAAGACTTGGGCGATACAACCACTTGTATACGAAGTCTGAAAAAATCACAGTGTATAATTATACTATATACAGCAGTGTGTGCGTAGAAATTAGCGGCACACTACCACATGCGTTCTCCCAAGAGAGCCTAGGAAACTTCTACTATGAAGCAACTGGCCGCATATTAGATGCTGATCGGTTCGCTGATTACTCGGTCGGCTCGTAAGAAGCTAAAACCACTATATTCTACTACGCTGAACTATGGAACGAATTTGGCTGCTGGCAAGAGGTGGGCGTTGTACCAAATCAGAGAGCCCTAAAAGGATCGTGTACGTATCTAGGAAACATCGAGTGCTATCGGGATAGCTGGCCGTGAATGTTGGCTGTGCCGCACTCGTCGTACATTTGGAAATGGATTAATGCAACTGATCTCGTACTGCTGTACACTCAACTGTTCCTTCGTTGAATGCGACGAAGGAACAGCCAATGTGTTACCACATCAATCGCACCATTTACTGATTCCGAGCAAAAATCGCAGCAAAAAAGTATCAGAGCGATTCACACTGCCTACTTCTGAGACTATCGCAGAGTATTAAAACCTAGGTTTGTATTTGGATGTGTTGCCAGGATCGCGAACAACGGACAGCGGTCTGCTTTTGTTTTCTCGTCACACATTCACTGTTGGGCCATGGTAGGACTACGCGTCAGAAAGGAGGCGGAAGGAATGTACTCCTTTTCATATACCTATTGTGAACAGCATGTCTACTACGTGCACACGCACATTGGAGCGTACGATAGTCGATTTGCAGTTGCTCGAAATGTGAAAATCGCATTGGCTTGTCGCTCGCCTGGTGCTGGCCTGGCCTGGCCCCGACACTCGCGCGGAAGTCACGCGAGACGCTCGTCTCGCTCGGCAGATATGTTCGTTGTGCGGATTCGTACGAGCGCGCACCTCATAGACTACCTATTGTCCGACAAATGTCTGCTTAGGCGGCACCAGCAGCATTCGTGGCCGTAGATAGGCAGAAATTGCTAGTTAGATAATAGGTAACTCCTGGCTAGACCGGAGGCTGATATCGATGATTCTAGTTCTGATACATATCTCTGCTTCCATTAAAACTGTGTCAGAGGTTGAGATAAATGTGCAAGCTAACATCAAGGCGGTTGAATAACTGCAGAAGTCTGCGTCAGGTACGTTTCTATAGGTGGATGCCTGTTGTGTGGTGTCCAAGATGAAGATAGATAGATCAGCGTTTACTTGCGTTGTAGTTACTAGAACTAGATTGAACAAGAACTGTTTTGTTCCACTTGAAAGCGGGAACGCCTAATAACGTCGATAAAAAACACTTGAACAGAATATTGGAGCCACACGGGGCCCGGTAAAATGGTAGCCCTTGCTGAAAAACCAGGCGGGTCCGTATTTTTATAGCTGAAAATGAGATAATCAGTGATTTTCTGCTGGCAGTGTTCGAACCTGCTTAGTTCATTGTTCGATTAACTTTAATCTGACAAGTTTTTGACTGTCGTTTTGATGAAGGTAGAGGTGGCTCTAAAGGACGATAAAACTACGCTCACGACTCATCGGTGCGTGAGATTAGAGGTTCCGCAATGTTCGATAGTTTATCGGAGTCGGGTTCGGCGAGACTGTTTCGTGTGGGATTGATCCTCAAACGGGAACTAGCGTGGTCACGAAGTTCAAATGAAAACTTTTTCTTCTCTTTAAGGGAAAGTATTCGAAAAGAAGCCTTGACAATTCGTGTTTAAGGATTTTGCTAGCTTATGTGTAGTAATTAGATTACGACTTTTTGATCTTTTTCTTACTGATTTGAATTTCTGTCGATTTATGGAGTATGATAACTTCCATTAGAAGTGTTAAAGTACCTACGCCTACGCCTGTTGAATAGCTATATTATGGTTGCGGTTTTTCATTTGGCCTCAAGTTTTAAGATAAATTATTTTTCAGATACTACTTCAAAATTAAATAGGACGATCGCTAAGCGGCGTATTAATATAATAGTTTACAATAGAAGCATACAATAGGCCATACGTAAACAAGCCTGCTCTTTCTATGCATTCATTTACTATAGATCCGACTAAGGTCCTAATAACGTGAAAACTTATTTACGTTGCACATATATAGACAAGGAATCAGGTCTTTTGAGAAAAGAATAACAAACTTTCCATTACCGATTGCATTTTAATGGTTGTCGCCAGCGTTCACTTCTCGAAAAAAAAAAAAAAAAAAAAAGCCAGTAGCCAATTTGGAGCTAGCTTACCTTTAGGATAGTTGTTTTTATTTCACGTTTTCTAATATTAGCGCATTATAATCAAAAAAAAAAAAACAAAATTACTTATAAAAAGAGAAATTTAAAGAAACTCAAACGTCATCGTATTCGTAAAGCACGCCTAACATCTGTTATAATGGTCTAGTTTATTAAACTTTCCCATTAAACACTTTTTACCGTACACTTATTTACTTAACAAACGTTCGTATTACATCAGCACGATATGTAGCATGCGCTTGATAGCAGCAGCGTAAAGGGGACGGTAGTTATGGTTTTTATATCAATGATATATTTCAGTTTGCGCTGGATGCTCGTTATGCTTGTTGCCTGTTGATAAGATCGTTTCCGAAGGTACCTTTATTACTAGAGGAGGCCATGTTTACAAACGCACTCAGCCGCTTTGCAGTAGCTCTACTGGCTTTTTTGGCTTTGACAACAGGCGATAGTCAATTTCTCTTTCTGTCTTGCTTTCATCCGACGAAGAAGAGCGCGTGACGACTGTTATCGTTATTGTTTCTACTATTACTGTGTCATATCCAAAGGAGAACCAGAAGTGGAAGTGTCTACTGGAAGATCAATCTATCGAGAAGGAATCAACGAAACCACTGGAAACGACTGGATTCGTTTATCTCACATAACCACTGCTGTTATCACCTGAACCAATCGAACCGCTAACGGCAGGGACAGTTCTTCAACCAATCGTTCTTCAGTAATCCATAGTGATTACCCAAACTCTCATATGGGCTACTGCTTCGATCGCCCGTCTTCGAGGCAATCGTATGAAACTTATATTTACTGCGTTATTAGTCCTGGCTGGAAGCACATGCGTGTGCCGATACGCACAGATATACAAGGCACACTCTGCACAGCAGTGCTTGCTTGCTTGCTTGCTTGCTTGCTAGAAATAACTACCGAATCGTATATCTATCACCAGCAGCGCATCGTATTGTACGCTATCATATATGATCGAACGCGTACCATAACGAAGGATTTTCCGCTTGAAATCAGAGGGGTTTTAATCGAAGCCGCTTTTCTACAACTTTTTTTTCAGCACGGCTAAATACAACTGTTAAATGCCTCGTTACCATTTTGGTGATAGAAAAGTTCAATATTCCAAATCCGCCACCGAGACAGATAGGCAACAACTGCAACAGTACCAACGGCAACCCGTATCACCGCAGCGAACATGTCGAAAATAACCTTTGTGCTTATTTTTGATAATAATTTGTGCATTGACATTGGCTTACTACACCATATCGGATGCACTTGCGAGACCATGTCCGCTATCCAATAGATAAGTGGTACGTTTGTATATTTAATGTAACGAAAAATGCGAAATGTTAGATGATAATTCATGCTCAAGCGTCTGGAAAATTCCCACGAAGATAACATATGACAGACATTGCTTAGGTTCCTGTGTTGGAGCCAGTTGGCGGAAAATATTCGAGCGTTTCTTTTCAAAGCGTTTATTTTAGATGGAAAAGATATCGTCTCTATATGCACGTATATATATCACATGCATTTATATAGAGACAATAATTGAAGGGATCCTGAAATCGGTACGACACCACGTCGGCGGTACTCTCTGTGAATACTTACCTATGAAACATGAAACGATGGCTGTATGTGTTTAACTAAATCTTTCTTACGCTGGTAATTATTTTTCCGGTCGCAGTCTCGAGAAAAACTAATTTTCTGCCATCCTCGAATTCGAAATTATTCCGTGAAAATTTATTTGCCTCTCGTCCGTTGCAAAGTTTTCTATTAAGAAAAATGAGAAGAAGAAAGACAGACAAACTATATATATATGTTCTTTGTTGGTGACTGTGTTAGCGCCGTTTAAAGCTGGGCTTACTGTTGCAGATCTGTGGACGTAAAGCGACCGTTTTGTAAAATGAAGACATCGTAAAAAAAAAAAAATAAAGTAAACCGGCGTAAAGAGTTAGCAATAAGAGATGAAATAGGATGTTTCGAACAGTTGTCTGTTCTTCATCGAAAAAATAACTTAGTGTTGTGCTGACCCAATTAGCCTGACCGATTTTAATGGGAAAATAAATTACACAAGATACAACAATTGGGTACAGTTCTAGCCCTTTTCTTGCTTGGAACCTACACCTGTCAGTAGAAACACTTCGCACAAGCCGAATCGTGGAACTGAGGTACCTGACATCGACACATAGTATATAGCAGAATAAATAACGTATGTTCATATGGACGTACCGTTGTACATTCTAGAGACAGGCATTATTGTTCCTCGGACGAAATGAGATTCATCGCGTTTGGCAT
This sequence comes from Varroa destructor, assembly GCF_002443255.2. Classification (NCBI taxonomy): domain Eukaryota; kingdom Metazoa; phylum Arthropoda; class Arachnida; order Mesostigmata; family Varroidae; genus Varroa; species Varroa destructor. The sequence continues at coordinate 73,356,841 of NW_019211454.1, forward strand.
GGAGAGAATCAGTTCCGTGCGCAACGTACACGTATGCGCTTCAACGGGACGCAAAACAGCGGGATGTCCTTCAACGTACTCTTTCTTTACATATCCGCCCATATATCATCAAGCATTATTCAATGCTAGGTAGAGATATTCTTGAGCGTCTGCGCTGTGTCTTATGCTTCCGGCGCACACGTTGGCGCGAGGGACTTTCGAATGGGTTGTCACATTTCAAGAACAGCCTGGGTAGCAAGACAAGCGAAACAGGCCATCGACGAGGCAGGTGGCCTCGCGTGAGGACGTGTCCTTTCGTTGATCAAAATTAAGAAGGCCGACGAACAGAAATGCAGTAGGTCTCTCGTCCTTTTCGACGCTGCTGCGGCTATTGGTTCGCCGAGCCCGGTGACATCGAGCAACCATGCTTGATTCTGACGTCGTTCAAGGTGGGTGCCATGTCACAATTGTCATGTACGTCACTTCGAACGTACGTGGAGCCAACGATGGTACCTACAGGTCGTCCCAGTTGGTTTACGCTAACAGTTGCACGTAATAGGACATGAAGCTCAGATTTTCGTAATTACAGTTATAGAAATTAGCTTTCATATTTATTTCTACCGTCATGAGCTACGTGCATAGTCAAAAGCTCGCCAACAAGTATGCTGGATATATTTATTTAGTAGTAAGACACTGACTTGCGATCTTTTGACAATTCGGATATAGTAAAAAGTCATTAAATTATATCGAAGGTAATCGAATAACTTTTGAATAATTTCTATGGTTCAGTAACCTTACACTATCATGTGCTTTTCCACCATACATGGTTGGCGCATCCTTGTATCTTATGCGAAACATATAAGGATTTTTGTTAACAAGCCATAAAAGTAACTGACGAGTTTGATTTTTACAATCTTCACGGAAGTCCCGTATTTTTATGTCTAATCTAAAAACTAGCACGCGTTATCACCTGTAGCGTTGTGGCGACTGAATCGAAAGGCACGAGGCACAGATGATCCGAACGCCGACGGTTCAGACTTCTGACGATGATGCAGTCGGTAGCAGTCTGTTTTTTGAGGAGCAAACGCGAGGCCCATTAAAACTCATGGCTGGATAATCTTGACAAAGTAACACTGACTGACGTTGCCTGTCCCGCTAGCAATCAACAGTGGGATTTGTCATCTCCCTAAGATACAAGAGGACCTACGTATGACAAAACTTAATTTGAGTCTTATAGTGGCTAACACTATTGAAAATCGTCGAACGACGACGAGACGCATACGTTTCCTTTCCTTACATACGAAACGGATTGCGGAGTTATATCTGTGCCTGTGCTTGACATAATGCGATACATATATATATATATATATATATATATATGGAGAGAAACAGATAGAGGGAGAAAGAGATGTTGCATAAGGTTGATCGAGTCGATCGGGAAGGCGGGGAGCGACACCCTTTAACAGCCTCGACGATCCCAAGCAGAGAGACAGATGTCATACAACGGCTTTTTGGGAGATAACCGAACGGCCTATCTATCCTTTTGCAGGTGATGAAACCGTCGCTATTTCCATTTAACTTTTTAGTTTCAATTGGACAATAGCACACGTTACTGATCTTCTTACACCTGTAGCAACGATCCTTCGGTTGTATACCCAACGGGCCAATCTATATCCACTGGATAGGATGCATTAACGGTATGCGAATGACCGTATGCTGCCGTTGGCGCGGGTCGTTCAAGAGAGTTATAAAATGGTTCCCATTAATATGATTCGACGAGCAACGACTGAAACGGTTAAGAGGGGACACAGCGGCCCCCCTAATGCTATGACCATCGTTCGTTTATTGGTTCAAATAAATGAGTATAGAAGCAACTAGATGTCATCATCGGTGTCAGCCGTGCACCAACGCCGGAGATACTACACAGCGATCGAAGAACTGTAGCTGACCCCGGCGTGACTCTATAAGGTGCCCGTTTATTTACTCTACATACATACCCACGTAGTTGACATGTTTGGGGAGCTCGTTTTGTTGGCGAAGCAGTACTGGTTTGCGCCACGGCTGTAGGTGTCGTACTGAGTCAGTCAGGGGACGAGGTTATAAAAGCAGCTGCATCTGGTACGCCCCGCGCTCTTCTCACTGAATTTGGGGCCACGAGAACTGAATTTAGCTAAGTGAAGCTTTTGGAGTATAACAGCGTATCATAGCTAGACAGAAGCAACGTGTGAAACGTTCAATAAAACAAAAGAGATTATTAGAGTGGATGCGTCGACACTGTAAACATGAATTAGTAAATATGTGCATACTGGTTGCAGAATCGATATGGAACAAAGTAGACATTTTTGAGTGAACCTCAACACGAATAAGTTCACAGATTCATGGAATACCCCTATGAAGGATCATGTCCTTGCCATAGCTAAACATACATTTGCTGGTGTATTTGACCAGTATTGGATGTTCTGAAATATAGTGTTTTTTTTTTTTATCTTGTACAATATACCAGTGCGTAACTAATAGACATCTAGTAGCCTATCATGTCTCTTATAATGTGTCCGTCTTCCTCCATTTTCGATATAGAAAAATTGTGGACGGAAGCAAACTTCTCTTTGACAGACTGACACAAACTTATCAATCGTCTCGGCCGCGGGTCTACTAACCTGCTTGGGGTTTACCATTAGTCATTTTCAATGTTCTTATCGCTTGCTTTTCTATAATGTCATCGCTAATATACGACCCAGCTATATGCTTATCTATATACATGATCATACACCTGTCTTGCCCGCATTACGGCCAAAGATCTCTCATTCTTGGCTCGTCGCCGTCTACTCCTCATCAACAGCATCAAAAAGACACGGGTCCCGCAGCGTCTAATACAACCCCGCGCCCTTCTGGTATCTACAACAACGTATCCCCCATATCAGAAACAGGCAAGAAGCTCTTTCAGGTTTGTCAGATAACCAGATTTTGATCTCTTTCATCTTTTTGCACCGTTTATCTAATTTTTCAAAACCTCACCTGTATGATGTGTACACACCTTCACATATACCCATCGCTCACGGATAGATAGTTTATTAATATCGGTGGATTCCGGTCGTATTTTACGCACGTAATGCGCAGGTAAATTGTGCTTCTTAATTTCTCATTATCGATATACTCGTAACTATCATAGACTGATAATCACGACGATGATGAACTCTGAATATAAGCAGATGAGCATGTGGATATTTTTGTATTGCTTTCAACGTCCATACCTCTAATCGCTCGTCTATCCGTTCGCGCGTCCCGCCTACGACAAATAAGTGCACAACGCAGGGACGGCGCAAAGACTCAAAGTGAGAGGAAAACTTCAACAGGGCTGAAGGGCTCAAGCTTTACTTCCTGCCAACTACATATGTATGCATGTACGTGTGTACGTGCATGATGGCCAACATACAAGTATCTTCACTGACGATGCTATCGAGGAGATATGATCTTATCTTTTAAGGCTAACTGTGTGCCCTCAACATGACCAGATACGCATACGCCCATAGCATGGCTCTTCCTAGACAAAACGACGACACGGCCTAGTAGCTATCGTTCACGATTGTCATTAGTGGTAGCAGCTTCAATAAACGGAAACTGCACGATGCGTCTGAGTGTTAAAGGACCAGCATATTCGTACGTATGTAGACTATAGAGTAGACTCAACGACGAGAACGGTGGAGTAGATCGGAGCGCGAACTACAACACGGGAGAGGGGCTACGAGGAGCCGCACGGGAAGCGGACTCGTAGGCCAGCGTCTGTTAGGGTCTTTGCGCACGTGCGTGCGCAGACACATAGCGTGGCTCGGGCCTCTGTATTTTACTAATTCTGGCAACAAACGACGAAGTAAAAGTAAATAGTAGCAGCAACGGCGGCTGAAGGTAGGCTGTTAGCGGCGGGCGGTACCAGTGAAGCTATGGCGACTTTTGCCGCTTACACCGTACCTCCTTGCCTAGTCGTATAGTTACGAATACGGGCGCTGCAGTGCTAAGGTTGCATATGTTTATTATCTTCTACCTAAATGCCTTCTCCTTTCCCTCAGTACCTTGAGTCTCAGTCAGTGGCAAATATGGTAGCCAAAGCGACGACGACGATCCTAGTCTTCACTCCCAAGGCAGTAAAGAGGCAGCGCAGTAAACGGCTGGTGCTAGGTAAATACGTAGAAAAGCCATTCGTAGGCACCTTCCTCTAAGGATGCATCATCACAATGCGGCCAGAGCATCAGTAAAGGTCATTACGTTATGTACGGTGCTTCAGTGGGACGGAAAGGTAGTTGGTCAGATGGACAGACGGTGAAGGCATACAAGAGAATAAGAGATACACAGTAACCAGCATCGTGCATGCGTACGAAAGACGTACAAGACGAGTAAGAACATACTCACTACTAAAACTGTATATTCTACATATCATATATATGCATAGAAGACGAGTCTGCGCCAATTACCCTTGGCGTCGGAGGACCCCACATTAGAGGGAGAGCGCAGGCATGAAGGGCAGGACGCTGCTGTTTCGCATACCGACATGCAGATCCAATAGAACGAGTGCTTCTGTATAGCGCGCACCAGCCAGGTCCATTGTATGAATTGTCATAACTAAAGAGATGTGCGCTTCTAAAGAAAAGGGTCACCCATTGTCGGTTGTTGCTGTATTCGTTGTTCGTTACTGTTGCCTGCCGTAAATGATGTTGTCCTGGGTGACAGAAACGCTGATCTTCTTTCAAGTACAGCTATCACCGACTTCAACGAGCGATGGAGAGGCCGGGTCCTGTTATTAGAACGGCAGAAAAGAACAGAGCGCGAGGAACTGAGCAAGAAATGGAGAAAGCCGTAAAGCGGACTGCGTAAGTAGACACTGGAAGGCCGCACATCGTTCTTCAATGCGCGTAGCCTACATACTCCATGTACGTACAGCTATGTAGAAACATATATCTGCATATACTGGAGCAACTATTTTAACGTTTCCGACAGCTAAGTTAGTAGCTCGATGGGCAGTGGTGGCGTCATCATCGAACAAAACAAAATTAGCAAAAGAAAGCTCTGTTTCATCAGACCAGCGCCGTTATGAATACCGAACGTTTAACAGGAAGACCATCGTTTGAGTCGAAGTTCAGGCGAGACCCTACCCCTAACATAACCAACTGGTCAGGACGGAAGATGAGAACAAGCCAAAACAGGCCACAGCAAACGAACGCAAAAGAGGACGACGAACGGCAATAATGATGTTGGACAAAAGCGATCCGTTCAAATTTTTCTCTTCTTATTTGCCGGCCGAATTGTACCCTGGGGCTGCAGGTCACATGCATACATATGTACTAAGATAGGCATGTTCCTAGATAAATGTATGGGATCAACCAGAAGCATTCGGGTTACCTCTGCTTGAGGTATCACTTGATCAGATTACCGCAATCACTTGCTATTACATATGCCTTCACGGGCCGAAAACTGGAATTGAACAAGGCTGGTGCGCACACAGGAGGCTGGGAAAAGCTTGATTTTTTTATGGTTGTGTTAAATGAGTTTCAGGTACATTTAGCATTCATTACTTAGCTAAGGTGTATGATGTATTCGAGGAAATAAAAATTGTTTCTAGTCTTTATATACTATTCTCGTACTTGTATTAGCACATTGTATCATAATAAAGATGAGAATTCTATGAAGCTAGAAAGAAGTTATCGCGCTTTTCTCAATTGTCGTTTACCCTTGATATACCGTTTAAAAGCGCTTTTTCGGTGCCGTGCTGTGTGAAGTGTAACTTCAACTTCTTAACGATGAATATTCCAAGTGGAAAAAGTGATGCTTCAGGTGATGTTCCAGTCAGAAAAAAAACGCTGCCAAAACAGTCCACAGACATTTGTCTTGTGTTAGATGACGATGTTACTGGTAAAAGGAGAGCTTAAAAGTTGTTTTCCAAGGTGGAACGCGGTTTACGAACTCTAGAAGATGCTGCTTGTTCTTGTCGATCGTCTGAGTTTGATAGAAACTATCTGAACGAACGTTTATAGGAAGAGTGCCGACAAAAAACTCGGAAACTGTTAAAAAGATAGGCTGGTGCCACGCGACCCGTCGTTAACCATTTCGGGTCCCTCGGATTTCCACCGAAACTTGAAGCTTAAATACCTCATGGAATTACGGCTCGACACTGAATTTTGACATATCTCCTAGCAGCAAGGCCACAATGAATAATGCTTGTGCAGAATTATCAGCGGCGATGAGAAGTGGTGTCCACACGTCAACCCAGTTAAAAGAATGAATGGCTTCAGGAGAGCAACGAAAACCCAGGGTCCAGCAAAATCTTTATCTAAAAAAGGCTACCTTTCGCGATTGGTGGTGTGACTGCGGGAGCCGGATTTATTAGGAGTTGTTTCCTACGAAGCGGACAGATGGTCGGCGCGTCTATTTGATTCAGTTGCATCGAGTTAACCAGGCTTTTAAAACAAAAAAGTTCAATAACCGCATTCAGGTTATTCTGCTTCATTAGAACGCAGGCCCACACACAACAAACATAATTAGAGGTGCCCTCATAGACGTCAAATGGGAAACGTTGATGAACCCTTGATAACCTCTAAAGCTTCCGCCGATGAATTTCTAACTTTTCTATTCGCTGGGCAGTCACCTTCGTGGCCTTGAGTTCTACATAGGTCAAGAATTTAAAACACAGTTGGAAAACATCGTTTAGTGGGAAGATCGGAAAAAGTCGTGAACAATGACAGGAGACATAAAACAAAATAACTTATTGTCACCTACAAATGCAATAACTTCTTTTCAAAATAATAACTTCATTAATTCACATGAATTGTAGTTATATATCGTTAGCAGAGCTTAAAACGTAGACCACTTGTCCCTTGCCATTGAAAGCTTGATTCTCCGATTTTTCGCGTCGATGTAAATATAATAAAAATAAATAGTAAATGTATGAATAATATAGACCATATGACGGAATTGCTCACCAAATAAATCGCTTTGAAAATCAGTTGTTAATTTTGATTAAATCTATGTACATTTCCAAAATCCTCATTGAAGTTACAAACCCTTTAATAGTCGTGCGGCCTCTATTCTGCGCTAAGTCCATTGCAGATGTATTCTGCAGCCTCCCAGTAAGCAGGAAACGGCCCTCAAAAGGTGTTTCTTTGCAAGGTCTAAACCCATTAAGTAACATGAAGGTTTCCAAAATACCCCATAAGTTTGTAGTTAGTGTATAAAGAAACGTTTGTCCTCCATTCTTATTTATATATATATATATATATATATTTAATTGTCTCTAGTCACAAAAATCAGTCACGGCGAGCTTCAGCGGCCGCCGTGGTAGAAAAAGTACTGCCACTCCAATCTCCAATAATGTTATCGATAAGTGACTGTAAGGAAAAGATACACGCAGACAAATCCGCATATAACAGAGGAGATTAAAAAAGCAAACGATCGCATTCGGCGACTTGTCTCGCCATCGGGATTCCTGATGATAATCATTTGCCTATCGGCTGGTTCTAGCTTCTGGTTCTTCAAGGGGCCGAACTATCCCCACTAATCGCTAGCACAAAGTTCAGCAGGCCTAAACATTAACTATTTACGCCCCTTCGGTACGGAGACGCTTCAACGGAGGTTGGACGCGTCAGGGCTTCATTCATCCATACTACCTAACACAGCGTTAATTTTTATAAACCTAACGGCTATTAGCATGCTTTGATAACCTTATTAACATGGTCCTTTCTCTACTTTTGGCTCATAGTGGTCATCGATATCATCAGCCTAAATACTATAAACATCCTACATTTTGAATTCTGTTTCGTTCGCCGTTGCCGTTTAATTCGGAGGCGTTGTGTCGTATACGTAGTAAGGAACCTCCACGGCAATTTCGAAAAATAGAAATGGCGTTCAAATTTGTTGTCAACGATTTTATCTAACATGCCTTCCGTCCACCAGTGTGATGTTTATCACATTAGCACTTTGTTTTTAGCCTGCCGTTTCTCCCAGGTGTTCCGCTTAGTGGGACCCCCTACAACAACAAAAGAGGTCGTATCGATACCAGCAATTCTCGAGGGATGTTGTGCTGTGTTCCTTTTAATTGTCCTGTCTTATAGTAGCCGAAAAAGCTGCCGCGCTCTTTCGGACTCAGGCAATTGATAAGCCGCCTCACTCTGACTGGCGCAATTCATAGACGAGCTAGTATGGAAGCAGAGGAGCGTGATTCAAACATGGATTTGCGTAGTAATTGTAACTGCAGCAGTTTCATGACGATCGTAACTCTCTACCCTTACCATTACTGCTAGAGTTCATCTACATATATTGTACGCGTTTGATTCGCTTATTCTTCTTCGTCAGCCCTGTAGAGCCTGTAGTAAGTCTCTTTTGTACTCGGCAGCAGCGGAGTCCAAGACGAGCGTGGGAGCGCTACCAAGGTGGGACCAAGATGAGCAAAGCTATAATCCGATGGGATCATATGGGCAGCATAACGGCCTCGTCGTCAAAATATCATCGTTGGTCCTTCTGCAGCCGACCGACAAATTCACCCTTAGGGTCTGGTCGTAGCCTCCGATCGACCAATCCTAGATCTGAGTTTCCTTACTGCATACATCCACACATACGTACAGTCCTGTATGATTCGTAGCCGGCAGGCGTGCCTCAAGAACCTTTACACGACAGCGAATCCCTTACAGCCATCCGTATACAAGCCACTACATAGAGCAACGATAATATACAAGATAAAGATGTGGCAAAAGAATTACATGACATGAAATTCTCGAATCATATATATATACATATATATCAGCTATGAAGACGAGGTAAAATGAATCTGGTTTAAGCTTGACTGATATTCTCAGTACTATTTAGTTGGCGTCTAAAGCTATGTATGTACTATATCGGGACACCTCATTAGATTAAATGGACAGTTTTATCCGAGTTTTGAATTATTCCTTATTTGAATTTTGCAGTTATTGAGCCTTAGGACCGTAGAATATATTCCGCAGCTAGATAATAATATCTAAGTAAGCGAGGATTACTAGTTTTTACTAGCTAGCTATACAAAACTAGTTGAAGTGATATCACCAATAGGTCTGCATTTGTGTATTTGCCAATACGTCTAGTATACGCATCTACTATATTCAGTGCCTTCGATATCTAACAAATGAGAGGAACAAAGTTTGAAAACGAAACCCTATGTTCAATGTAAGAGGTTGATGTTCGGAGGTAATTTCCTAAATATGGAACTACGTTGATCGACGACGAGCATTGCAACAGCTCAGAGCAGGTCAAATGGTGCGTACACTATATCGAACAATTACATGGCGTTGGACTAACACGATGAAGAAAGGGAATTACTGCAGGACACAGAGCTGAATATAGGTCAGGATTGATATCTCCTACGTTTCAAGTACGTGCAATGAAGTTCCAATACCACTGAGCCTACAAAGCCGGAAGTACAAAATGGATTATAGGAGGCTTACAGGACGTGATTATCAGATCGCAATGGGCGACAATGCATGTAAGAAACTATACCACGCCGTTTTATTTTAGTCGGACGAAATAAATGTGAGCCGAGTCGCCAGCGACAAAACGTCTTTTTATTTTTTTTTTATAAATTTATCTCATATTTATACTTATTTTCGATCAACAAATGGCTGAACTCAGCTAAATCTCATAACATTTCGTTAGAAAAGTTGTATGGTACTCTCTAGTGAAGTTTGAAATAACACAGTTCTGCAAATCTGACTTCAGAGTCGAGTCACCTATTGCATTGAATTATATATCAGCTGTGTAACCATCCTGAACCGTAAACTGGTATCAATTTATTCCGTAATTAGTTGAAAACGACGTTCAATAGGTATCGCTATAGATCAGAAAAGACCTGATCTAGTTCATCAATTTCATTTGTTGCTTTCAACACGTAACAAGGCATTTGCCTGTGTTCGAACCTTTGAATTGTAGCAGTGACATAATAATGCTATAAATAAGCGAATAATTTGTAACTACAAATACTTCTATTTCTTTTTTCCCCTAAAATTTCAAATGTATCTAGCAGAGTGTCAGAGAATGAGTGACACGATCGGCTATCTGTGTCAAAGCGCATTGCATATGTTACGTATATATAGCTAGATGTGACAGACTCATGCTGGAGCAGGCGTTGTCAGAAGAGCGTGTCCTCCGTTCCCTGTCCCTGGAGATGATGTGTTGTCTCCTGTCTCCTGAGCGAAGGTCCTCTCCTGTCGTAGGCGTGTGCCACAAGGCGGATGTCTATCCGTATATCTATCTCTTGGTGATATGTTTCGAGCTTCTACGTTACTTTGCTGACGAGAAATGTCGGCGATATCTGGATTTCTGTTGAACCAACCATTCTATTTCCTGGTCTGCTATGTACCATCGGCTGAAAGCGGCCTCGTCGTACGCTCAATGAAAATCAACCCCATGCTAAGACAAACGACAGTAGCAAGTTGGAACCCAAAAAGACCGTCACGATGTTTCCTTAATAGATATCACGTTGGTTACTGAGTCAGTGACCAAGTCGCGCAAAACTCTAGCCAAAATTTTCGATCGGAGAAGAGGCACGCAGATGCACGTCGCGTGCCTATAAAGCATTCATCCTGATAATACTGGAATGCGGTCTAGATACTAGAAACAGATTGCTGTTTGTTGATTCGTAGGACGTCACTGGTAGATCGGAATGTAACCATTGACACCTTCTACTGTATTACCTTTTACCTTCGAATCATTATCAGTTCGGCTAGAACTCGTAGAAACTTGACGTTTGCGTAGAATGTAGAGGGATACGGTGCTATTCTCTAGAGTGTTCCTCTACTAAAGACGATCCCCACTGTATTTCTATTACGTTCATGAAACGGCGCTACCAACTAGTGTCTTCGAATAGGGGACATTAAATGAGCTCGATAAAAATCTCATCATATATCGATTAGTTGCTCGAATAGTTTATACACATATACTGTACTGCATTTATAAACGATAGCTGGCGCGAAAGCTGCTGGTACCATAGTCAATCTGTGATAGCATACATGTGCATTTTCCAAAAGCATTCTATGAAAATCAACACAGACTTTTTTTTAGTTTAGGGACACCAATCGCTAACGATCGCAAAGTCACACGAATTATCTGAGAGCTTAGCTAGATTTTGACTGCCGGTGAACGGCCGTTGCTGCACTATGAAAAGCCATACAGTGAGTATCTAGCCTGACCACTTTTCGTTTAGTTTCTCTATGTAGTGAGCTTCGAGTAGTTACTACAGTAAAGTTACTAAAGCACAACTGTGATCTAATATACAATGGATCAGTAAATGAAGAGTTCAAAACGAAGGAAAAAGGAGTAACTATAAGCTATCGTCCACATAAATGAGCCACTGCGATCTTGTTCTCAAACGACGTACAAATGTATCTACTTACTTAGTTTGTATGTTTCATTTTTATACGCATTTAAGTATACCTATGAAAAACCTTCGCCTTGCCGACATCATTAGGGCTTAAGGCTTAACTTGAGACTATATATTTAAATTTTGTATATGTGAAAAAGAAGAAAATGGGCTTTTATTGCAATTGGAGTGATACACGCGTTCATATATTTTCTCTATCTGAACCAAAAGTTGCGACACCCTTTACTGAAGTGCTTTTGTGAGATTTCGATAAACATTATCGGTCTCTTAGATACGAAATTGGCGTCGTCTTCGAGTTCCCTCGCCAACTTTCTAAAACGATCCACCAAAAAAAACGAACGTCATTTATAAATATATAGGTACAAATAGCTCAGTGAAAGGGACCTATTTATCGCCAGACAATATGCTCTAGGTAAGCGTGTTGCAGACGGGTTAAATAGCTCGCACGAGGCCATCGCCAATGTACACCCCCATCATCACCTCTGTCCGTCGAAGCCATTGGTCTGCCTCTTACAAAATAACTGTCGAACCATAATCAACACTAAGTATAGGCTTGGGCAATGATCGATAGAAAAAGTAAATAGGTCCAGGTAAATGGTGATAGACTTGTCATTCCGGTGAAACATAGCCCATTGCCTCTGTTGTCAGTAATAGCCGCAGCAGGACGTTGCGGCAGAAGCATCCGCCGGTGTTAGTTGTATGTCTGCCGCTGCTTAGAGAAACCGAAGAACTAGAACTGATTCTGCAAATTTATGTGTTTGCCATACGATCGCAGTTCCTGCCACAGTCGTCGTCGGCGGCGGCGGCGATGCCGCAGTCACATTCATGACAGGCACAGGTTCACGGTGACAGCCATCACAATAGCTGTGGCAAGGAGTATAAACCTAAAAACAAGATTTCTCCATCTGAGCTCTTGTTCTAGCACTTCCTTCGGGCATTCTTTCCCTTATTTGAACGTTACCTGCCGCGAATTCTCTCGTAGCGTTGTTCTTTTTTCGTCTCGTTTATCGCTCACATTTTGCTAATAAATTGACATGATACCAAATGGATGAATGACATTTGTAGTCCTCGTTCGTCGCTCAGTGGTAACCCTATCATGTAAAGCCAGTAACATGTAGAGAAATAGAAATGTAAAAGGTCAAAGTTGAGGTTACTCATGGAGATCTGGCGATGAGGATACGACAAAACTAAGGGTACGAAACATCGCTAATTAGATGGCATATAGATTTGATTTCGGGAGAATTTTCAGTAGAGATGAGATATGTTAATCTCTAGCTGTTACGTGTCCCCCATCAGGCCATGATTGATACGCAGTGAATACTACTGGTATCTGTTAAGTGATATTCCCTCCGCCCCATCAGACACAGGCATAATGGTGATGAATTTCATAGAACGACGCGGTCGCTAAAAAGGAAAGTTCCCGTGACTCTTCAACAGCAACGTGTCTGCCTATGAAATACATGTAACGCGTACTACGCTAGATACGGCAAGTTAAAACAATGCTCGTACTGGAATCCAGCAGCTGGATGGCTCAGAGAGCGGCGATCCGGTAGCCACTACAGATCGAACTCAACCTATTGTTAGTTAGTTAGTTAGCTGTTTTTGTTGCATTCTTTCTTTCCGAATTTCTATTGCTGTCTGTTTAGATTGCCATTGCTAGCATTAGAAACGGTTACGGTAGTAGCCATCGTGTGCCATACGCGTATATGCTATTACGCCTCTATTTATATGAGCAACATCGATGGCGACGACGGTGATGCTACCATGTATCACTGAGTTCGAAATAGTGCCACAGTGGCTACATAGGATGAGAGCGGATTATGACAAGTCCCATAAATGGTTTTATGAAAAATAATAATGAGTTGCTGTTTCAGTTTCGAGCTGAAGCAACTGTAACATAAACGATGAAAAGACAATGTACGCACATCCGCACCGGTGGGCTGGCATAGGGCAATCTCTAAACAATCAGCTTCCCTGGTGTCGATGCTATAGCTCATACTGGGTCAGCAGCTACTGACCAATGCAGTTCAGACTATTGGCGCTAGCGTTACTGTAAAGTTTTGCCGGTCCCACCATGCTCAGCCGTATCCACCGTTGCCGATACCGTTCGGATCGTCAAGCACAACACCTTTTTTTTTTTGAACAACTGCTAGATAGATAGGTAGGTAGGTAGGTAGGTAGGTAGGTAGGTGTCATGAGAGCCTATGCGTCAAATAATGTCAAACTCTTGCTGGAGTTATCGCATTAACAGTATAAGTCGTTAATAATCAAAGAGCAAAGCTGAGTAGAGAACGATTAGTTGGAACAGTTCGTCCCGGCGGCAGCTTCTACCGGTGCGGCCATTGATGTTGCTATCAACAAATCGATCTCTGTTCATCCTGTTAGCGCGATTCGTGTGAACTCTCCTGATGGTGGCCCATCTTTACCGTCTTCGCGTATAGACCTTCTGCTCGTCCATTATGGCGTGTTTATCGTATTGTTTCGTAACGGCACGACAAGGCCGCTTCGGAGAGGTTGTGGAAGTTCTTTGAAAAACCTGCGATCGCCCTGTAGGTGTATATAAGCTGTTACGGCCGCGGCATCGCGACATATCTGTAAAATAAATACACAAATCGCTAACTTCCACAAACTAGCGTTTGACCAAACTTCGATATTTCATACTACAACATTATAAATAGCTGTCCATTAAAATGATCTCTTTCGACGTAGCATTATACTGCATAGGATATGGTTGGGTCGAATCTCAAGTTGTTTCCCATAGCTAATAAGTAGGTTTAGGATTATCAAAGTGCTAACTTTATTTGACCGATTACAGGTTTCTTTGCTAACTACACATTTATCGCGAGCTATTTTTTCAAAGGCGCGTTCTATTAGTAGTAATAAGTGCATGAAGAAATGGTCATTGTTACTCTTACCATTGTTGGTCTGTCTCTGGTCATTGTTGCTCGAGACGTAACTATTATTATTATTATTAAGTTCACGTTTTCTTCGACACTTTCCGTCGAATTTAATAATAATAATATCAGATATATGCATATATATATATATATATATTGGATATTGCAGGATCCATAAGGAGATTTATGTCCAGTTACTAGTTTGCACTCCGACACATTGCATATTTGTTATATTGTACACTATGCAATATAGTTTGTTATCATACATCTGTTTCCGTCGTATATACATACACTTGTTTGTTTATTAGTTCCCACCTTAAGCCTATACGGTAGCCAGTAGACAATTGGCTAACTTTTTATTTTTCGCTTTCTCTCGTTCTGCGACACTCAACCTTTCATCCCTTCCTTCATCCTATTTAGGTTTTCAGTTTCTCCGCCAGCTCGCGGTCCCTTGCGAAAGAGGAACAGGTTTTGTGAAGAGCACGAAAATGCTCTATACGCAGCCACCGCATAAATTTCACCGTACCTCTGAAGACTCGCACGGAAGTACCAGGCGTTAAGTTCACATCACCCGTCGCCTCAGTAAACGCATTATGTTGTTCTCAAGCAATTTTATCGGTGATTATTTTTTGACTAAAAATAGCGAACTTGATCGGGAACAGGAGCAGCGTATGGAAAAATGTGTCGTTTTACGTTATACGTTTCCTCGGAGGTATATCGATAGCGTCTTCGGAAAATTACGCAACCCTATGGGAGGTTAGGAAGAACCTAATTGTTTCAAAGGTAGCTTGTTGTACGTTTTACTTCTATGATATGTTCTGTAAAGGTTGTAGCGCCTATTTTAGAACGAACAAGGAAAATAGAGCAGGAGATGTCAAGCTCTCGTCGAAATCACGTCTGTTATTCAATACTTTAGCCAATGTTGGACGCACTTACGCCTCTCTTTTTTATACATGGGACTAGCTGAGTAATTATGGAGAGCAAAAATAAAGAGATCACATTATGCGGAATGGAAGATTATCTTTGGAGGCATCATCCGCAGGCAATATTAAATCTGGTCCCGTCGGTATCATATTTTTCATTACAATTACGAACAGCTGAAAATTTTGGCTTTTACATTTATTGCTGGGTGATTTCGTTATGCATATTTAATACACTGATAGAATAAAAGGCATAAAATAAATGGTTCAATTTTTTAATTAAACTGGACAGGCTCCTAGATCAGGTAAAGCGTCCTTTGTTGGCGACAGTCAATTAAGCAATCGTTGAGAAACAACTAAATTACATTTGATGATAGGTTGCGACCCGGATGAATCGGCTGTGATTCTCTAATAAAAAGAGAAAACGAACAAAGCTGCTCCTGCTTTAACAGGTCAGATATGTCCTTTGAAGGTCATTAGACGGCTGCAGGCCCACGTAGATAACGAATCTATCAGTCATTGATGAGGCATCATTCTGTATCGTAATGATGTACATGGGTTGTTAGACGCTAGCGATAGATTAAAACAAGGGTGTGGTGATATAGCTTCCTAGATAATTTGCCTTCTAATGCGAATCGCAGCATCGTGCAAAGATCCGTTGGGTCCTATTCGAGCGATCTGTTTTTTGTTCATGTAAAATCGCATGAGCCATGATGAGCGGTGATTTCTTTGCCAGAGGATTACACACTACATATAGCATAATTATAATATTCAAGTCTACAGCATAAGGTACCGCCATTGTCTTTTCTGAACGAGCAGTTCGCCTTTTCGGTCAACCTTCCGCAGATCTTTAAATTCCACAGTAAAAACGCTATCTTCATGCAAACATTCAGAGGCACGATATCGATTTTATAATCTAAAACGAACTAAATTATCTTTGAATAATTTTAAAAATCAAGTTACTTTTTAACCATTTCTAGGGAAGTAGGCTTAGCCTGATTTGGAAATTTTACACTTGAACTTTGTAACACAGCAAAACCCATGTCAAGGTTTAGAAATACAAAAAGCTATCCTGGAAATGCAATTTTCTAGTTTGTTGGCGAACAATGCTGCTCGTATGGGATTAGTTATTCCACGATGGGTACTGCAATTCATGCGCCAATGCGCCGTATCGTGCTGGGCACGTACGTTCAAAAAGTTGGCATTTTTCCCGCCTAAAATATACCCGATCTGTGAGTCTATTCCAACGAGTTCTGTCTCGTGTGACACTGAACGGTAAGTTCAGCTGCCTGTCAGTAAATTGACTATGTACGGTAAGTTCGGTAAATCAATGTCAGAACATCTATAAAAAGTTCAGTCTCGGTGCTGTTATACCGTATTACGATATGCACACATTAATTCCTATACTATTTTATGACCAGCATAATTATAGAACGAAAGAAACTGAACGACATATGTATCCAATCTGTTACGCAAAAGACCCTTGAGTCTTTCGAGGGTCTGATCAAGACGAATGTAAACAGTTTTCCCTCGCAGCAATGCTGACTTCATTAAGGTCATAAAGCGGCCTGCAAATTACACTAATGTCCCAATGCATTGTCATGCGGACAACACGGGCTAAAGCATAACTATTAGGACAATTTTTTTGTCGCCTTCCAAAGCGACTACAAGGGTTACACATATATATACATACATGTGTGTGTGTGTGTGCATGCGCGCGCCTAGCAAACCGTCTGATATTAGGTGCAGGTTGTCACTTCATTGTACGATTTCAATACAATCTGACGCAGAATCGCATCACAGCCGCTTGTGGTGAACCCGAGGCAACGCTAATCTAGAGTCCTATTTGCATATCTTGTCGCGACCCGATTTTTCGCATGAAACCCATCTGTTTGCTATGCTCGTATTTTGCTCGACTGGAGTATCGTCGCAGAGCTTCGGCGCTTCCTTCATGCGTCCCACCCTATCCTAAACATATTTCTCGCGACAATCCCACCAGCGCCCGCACAACGAGCGCTAATATATAATAGAATACGTCGTATTTTTGCTGGACCTAATCCGCTCAAGCCTATTTCGGTTACTTTATGCTAGGTAGAGAATACGGAGGTATCTATTTGAGGATTACTATTCATTGGCTGGTATTCGACAGTTTGTCAACGGACAGCTTGCTAAATGCTTCATTCTCAAAAGAAGGTGTAGAGTAATGGATTATAGAAGCAGAGCATTCAGGCTAAACTTCCACCAGCCACATGAATACCATAGCTAGCCGCGATTCGTCGCTCGATCTACTTTTCGCCCTTCGGATGAAACGACTGTCGGGGCATTGGACAAATATAACACCTTCAGATTTAATGCTATAGGAAGGAATCTATCAATTGACATAAATATGATATGCAGCTCTATTGTAAGCGGCGAGATCCCGATGCCTTCATTGACGTCCGACGAATCGTCTATTTTCCGCTGCTGTTGATGTTTACGTTAGTTGAAGCAATTTACAAAATATATGCGTGAACATATTAGTACATCAGTAATATTTGTGAGCTGTAGAGGCGCGTGTAGCGGCACGGTAGAAGATTGCTCTATGGAGGCTTGCTTCATACAAGCTAGAATTTCATCTGGTCTGGTCGTTTAAAAGAAATGAATTGAATGAAGTTGATCAGACGAATGGCACATAGACAATGCGAGCAGATTCAAGAAATAGTTGAGATAGCGGGGTATAGAAACGCAGGGGAACACTAAGTATTGATTCTGCGGTTTCTTCGGAACAAACTGACCTATCCCATAAATCAGTAATGAATCAATGATCATCATCGCTGTCGCCATTGTATCGCATGCTCAAGCCCCCTCCAATACGCCTGACTGGCCAACAACCGAAGAAATCGTCTGCGTGCCTAACAACTTTGTGCGGTGGAACACCACTCGAGACTACGACTGAGTTACCTTCCTATTTTAGAGGTCTGCTCAACAGGCTCAAACCTCTTCAAAGCATGCTTCTGTCGAAAGGCTTCTGTTCGACCTCAGCGGGAGTTCTGACGAACTACCACATGATTATACGGCAGCAGAAACAGCGCTGACCGTCATCATGAGCGGCATGTGCACAATGTGGCGTATGGCAGTTAGAACCTTCAAAGACTGCAGCCCGCCGTTCGGTCACAGGCGACTTTGCAGACCCCACTCGAAGCAGCATAGAGCCTAGCGATTCATATACCTATGCATATACACGAACCTGCATACAGGTCGTAACCACGATGACCCACAGGACAACATGAAAAATACGACTGGACTAGCCGACAACGGCAGAAGGCGGAATATAGCGAGGATAACCAGACGACTGAGGAGAGAATCAGCGTTTTCCCGAAGCACCGAAGTATATATGTTAACAGAAGTAGGCGACTGACGTATAGACCGGGTTTATCGACTAGACAAACGACAGCGTATCCTTGGTGGCAGAAGATGTGAAATTGAATTCGCTTTACTCGTCCACGCGCACATTCGTATACAGGTTGGCTTATAGACCTAGGATAACTTGTGAAGTTCCTAAACGGCAAATAACGAGAGGCTGGCCTACGCGAAAGCAGGGCAGAACGGTAGACGACCACTAGCTACGAGCGTAAACTAGAGGAAACATGTTCGCCCGTTCGCTGGTGAGCGATTCGACTCCCGTTGTGAGCTTAACAAGCTTTCATAGAAGAGCCAAGAAACTACCATCATTTGCGTCCAATTGTATCTAGCTGAGCATTTTATAGGCGCGAACATTAAGATATGGCGGTCGTATAGCTACCTTCACTATTCTATAGACGATCGAAATTTATACAAAATTGTTCCTTTATCGATTACTGATTTCTATTACAAGTATCTGGATTACTACAGAATTCAAATTGAAACGACGCCTTGAATTTGCACTGAAGCTTTTATAGACCTCAAGTTAAGATTAAAAGATATGTGATATATAAGATAATGGAGTATACGCAAAAAAACACTAGTTCGTTCTAGCTAGAATACCAAATTATGTTTATTACCTCAACTATGGGTTGTTATCATCGTGTTGAGCACCTCTAAAAACTTTTGCTCCTCAGAGCCAACTTCCAGTCCCATTTCTTCTCCTTAGTGAATGTCGAGTCCTTGTTATTTATTTTTTTTTTTTTGTTGAATACGATGCTCAGTGTTACGCTAACTTAATAGGGATTTCATTTGAATGTCAATGAGGTACTCATTGGCATTGCTGCAGGTGATGGGGAATATACGCGGATGTTGAAGAAGCGTATTTATATTCAACAAAGTTGCATACGTTCAACATCACGCACTTTTGACAATGGTGTCCAGCATCAGATTCCATTAAATTCTTCTAAAAAAAGCCGGCCAGCGTCGTCGTCTGCCAAAATACGCGTAGGCTAAAATCTTATTCTAACCCGAAATATCATAGTAAAAAGAAATTTATGCAGTTTGTCAATGCAGTGCTCGAACGGCTATCCCGTTTTAGTTTCAAGTATAAAGCGTTCCAGGGACGTTGCTCGAGAAATAGTTAATAGAATTAACAGGGTTCTGATTCGAAGGTATCAGAATTGTCGTGCGTGGTTCCTGATTAATAGATCTTTTTATCAATCGCAATTAAAGATACATGCGATGTCTATATAAATGTATAGAGGTAGACTGTCAATTCAAGGTTCGATGTAGGACTGAGCTCCGCTAGTGCTATTGTGTGCTTTTCACAAAAGGAAGGAAAAACTTAACCGAGTTATGTGTGCGTAGCACCGAAGCTACAGTGTCTGATCTGTGCAAGACATAGCAGTTTCAGTTAAAGTTTTACACGGAACTGTTTATCCTAGATGACGTTCTTTGTACGTGGACTTAGACTCGTATAATGAATCCAGTTAATCAAAGCACGTTTCTGCTAAGCGTAAATAAATCCGTTGATTTAGGATTAACAATGGCCGGATCTCGTAGTTCGCTGTGCTATGTCTATACACTAGCTCCTGTCTGCGGAACGGTATGAGCCCAACTGACGGATCGTGGGCTTACCTCTAGGATGATGCTCTCCTGTGTGGAGAGGGATGTTCGTGAGAGAGGGCGACCCTCTGGCGACGTGCAGCCGATCTTCTCGCTTAGGTCAGTTGCCATCGAGACCTGAAGGTGGGAATACGCCGCTCTTCATCGAAAGTGCGCGAACTTCGATTCGAATCGCGGACCAAAGGATAGACCATTATTGCACAAGAGCAACAATCGGCAGATTATTCGAGTGTTTGGCCGGCGTAGTTCAGGGCCCGGTTTGATAGTGTGGACTAAAAAATGAGCGAAAAAACTTGAATGGTGTCCAATGACTTGCTTCGAGTGAATTTGGATAACTTATTTATGTGTGTGCGGTGATACAAATTATAATATCAACGAAAAAAGAGTTAAACTGATATTGATCGGATAAAACGGATAATTTTGTGTTGAAGCTCCATCATATCTGGATTTATTTAGATGAGAGAGTGTAGTCAAGGACAGTAGCAGTTGTTGGCTACATCTGAGGATCGTAACATATCACGCTCGTGGGAGAGTGAGAGTGGAAAAGTTAAAGGTGAGCTCTTGAGGATACACGTTTCTCAAACACCTACAACCGCATGACGGACATGCGACGGTAACTTATCCCTTAAAGTTATAATTCGTTTCCTTTATTGGACTGCTGAGGAAAATAAGGCGTTAGAAAGAGTTCTGTTTTACCGGTTTCTATTAACGTTTGTACACAATGACCGCCCGTAACCGTATCTGCTACACTTGTCGAAGCTTTTGATTTTTCCGTAGTAGAATTTTAGTAACAACGACAAAGACGATAATCGATTTGGCACAATTCGTAGCTTAAACGTTTTGCTGCCGCTGTTGGTTTGTAGAGTTTCTTAATGATCACGTTTGGCCAACTTAGGCGTCGTGCGTTCGGACGAAATTGGAAGAAAAAAAAGGAAAAACATTCATTGTCACTGGTCTATTCTAAATGTATAGTGATCATTTAGCGGTATAACGACATTCGAGGCACGAGAAGATATTTTACCAACGCAATCGAACGCCCACGTCTTGCGATACTATAGTTCATCACTGGGATGCCAACTTCCCGAAAAGCACTAACGTTACAGTTTATCCAACAAACGTCCTATGCACTGCACGTTTTCGAACCGAGGACATCTATCTGGGCAGTACACGTTCAATCTCACAGAATGTTCCAATCTATGAATATTAACTCTCGTGCTGCTTTACTAAATCATGCTCTAAACGCTGATCTTGATATAAAGGTGTATGTTAATATATGTCTATCAGTCTAAGTGACATAAAACAGATCGATCATACCTTCTACGAAATCTTACAAAATTTCTATGAAATTTATAGGCTCGGGATATAGCTCTTCGTACTTGTTGTACTTCTTGAACTAAGATCGATGGCGTGCAACTTATTTTTATAGTTATTAACACAGAATCGTCTTCGTATTGGTACAGCCTATTGGTAATGGCGACTATGATGGCCGGTCGTAGACCTGCGCCACGGCCGGCGTTGTCCCGTGCTGCCTTTATTTCTTTTTCTTTGTCTTTTTTCACTTATTGACATATCTGCCTTTTACTATTGTGCGTGTAGGTAAGCCAATCACTAGAATACGGCTCTGTCCTAGTTTCGGTGATTGATAACTCATCGGTTCCAGCGAATCGATTGAACAGGTCACAAAAGCATACATCCGAAATCTTACAGCTGATCGCCAATGGCCTGGCGAGATTTGGTAATGTGAGCCTGAAACTGATCTATCTATTATTTTCTGCTATTGGACCGTATTTGATGCCACAGGTCTGCTTTAATGCATCAATAACATCGAAATGCATGAAAGAGCGTCGTCGAAATCGCTCCTATGAGCCAAAATTACGCTGATTATGGAGAGGCTCAGCCCCACAGACCATGCACAAAAATGACGCGGTCGACACAATTCTCTCAGCGTGACGTACTGCCCTTAACAGACGCGTTGGAGGAGCTAACTTTGTTGCTACAAGCGTCGTGTAAGTAAAAGGTGAATCAATCGCATATGCAACCCTCCAATAACCCATGCCGGTAGTTAACAACGCTTCCTCTTCGATAACTTAAAACGATGGGATACAAATTACATATTATACTAGCTGTAATAATGAGACGAGCGACGCAAGTCAACGCTCCAACCCAATCAGTTCCATTCAGTTTAGTCTCTCTTTTCTTTTTTTTTTTTTTTGACGTCCAATTTGAACGAGCTGGTTGTGAGTAAGGCTAGAGAAACTGAGAGCAATTCCCTGTAATTATTTATTCCAAACGATTATTTAAAACAACCAGGTTAATTCAGGTCAGTCCAACGATGCCTTTCTGAAGGTTCAAGTGGGGTGAATTTTGAAGGGCTGGACAGGTTGGATTTTTGTCATGGACATATGGGTTCGCATGAGAGGCTGATTTCGCCTATGTTTGTGCCATTGGCAACGACCATGAAATTACGGGTAATTTATCAGTTGAGTATTTTTCTTTTCAGTTTTATTTTTCTATTTTTTAGTGTTCAAGCTGCAGAACTGGGCGACAGGTCCCGCACCGCTAACGTGTGCATTGATAGGGAGGCGGTGGATTTGTTGAGTTGTGACTAAAAATCAATGGCTTTCCGAGAAACAACAATCTGTATTGAAGCAACAAAACCTAGGTTCTGTTCCGAAGCTAAGGCGGCGCTGATTCCATAGAGGACATGGGCCACCATGTTTGTAGTCCTATAGTGGGCCGAAGGTGGATAGGCTACTGTGAAGTCGTTTTGGGAATAGGAAGCTGCAGACTTGACTTAATATTTGTTTATTGTACAGCAGCGCTAGAAGAACGACTAGGTCGCGCGACGCGTCGGCCTAGCACGTTTAGCAAGGGCAGAGGAGTAGGAAAAAAAACAAGCATGAAGGCTTGTCGATACAAAGCTCGGATCGAGCAATAGGGATTCATGTATTATGCCCAATGAAGTAATGTGTCTTGGCAATAATTCCGTAGTGACTGTGCAGCAGTAAATGAATGAAGTATCATGATCTCGGAAGTGAAGCAAGTTTTAAAGTCGTGAAATTCATTTTGATTTTTATTGAGCGCCATCTTGTCTCTTTGCCTCCAGACCCGAAAACCGTTTGTGTATAAGGACCATTAGCTCCGAGCCCATGCTCTCTAAGCAGATTTAAATATTCTACTATTATATTCCAGAAAGAACCAGTATACAGGAGCGCTTGAAACGCTGAGCTGAGCTGTTGTCTAGATATTAATAGGACAACGATACGATTGATTGCTCCAACTAAATTTATTGGCCTTTTGTACATACTATTATTAAGTGGCTATTAATTGTAACAAAGAGTAATAAACAGTTATTGATTTCTAACGTTTGCTGTGAAAAAGCTGAACTATATGAAAAAAGAAAAAAAAAACTCTCAGTTATGTCTTGCATCTAAACAAGAGTCTAGAAGAACAGAACGGACAGGGGGGAACCGAAGGGACAGGGTTCTGTCGAATGTTAACTAGCTACAATATCGGAATTCAAACAACATGAAAATAGGAAATATCAATTAATACCTATGCCGGAAGTGTGTTCCAAGTGCAGGCCATTTCTGTGTCCGCTTCCTTTTTTCACGGTTAACTCGTCTTCCCAACAGAGTTTAGTAAGCAATAATACGCCATTGGCTGTTCTACATGACATGACACACAAACACGTATACTCGATCGGTTTGGGCGGGCAAATCTTTATAAAGTAGCAATATTCGTTCACATCGTAACAGGGCCCCCTTCACCGCCCGTCGTCGCAAATGCACACTTAGCCCTGTAGGTCACAACGAAAGCAACAATTGGCCTATGTTAGTGGCCGTGCTATTTCGATTCGATACCAGAGATGCAAATCGAGAACCATAAGAACTTCTCAGAAAATCAAAGACATGTATCAAGGTTTTTGAAAATATGCAACTCATCACAATAGTAGAACAAACAAAAAGCTAAACTACAGCGCAGGTTGATCTAAGAGGAGGTCTCCTGTGACGGAATGGAGCGGAGCTCGACTTATTTCCGTCGCCTGCACCGCTATTGCCGAGCGCGTAATCGAAAGATGGCCAGGAAGAGTCTCCGTATCTAAAGAAACTGGCTCGTCACTTTACCGTTTAGAGAGAGAAAAGCAAAACGGACTAGAGGTAGGTTTTAAGAGTAAGCGTGTTCCTCCCTCCACGTAACCCTCAGACACAAGTCCTCTTTGCTTTCGAGGATTTTAGGCCAGGACGAGGAATAACAGTGGAGAAGTGGGAGAAAGCAAATTCGTAGAGTGATATTATATTTGCATACAATTCCAACGTACAGGGCATATGCCACGTGCCGGTATACGTAGAATCCGTGCATAAAAGGCGGCAGCAAAGACAGACGCAAATTGAATTCAATGTTAGCGAATGAAGAAAAGCAAGAATAAACTGTGACACGGACACGTTTAAGTATACATACTTACATGTTTAGAAGTATACCAAAAAACTTAGGCTAACCGGATATGTGCGGAGCAAATAAGTTTTGTTTTTTTTAGCCTGCTCTTTTTAGCGGAAACTCTCGAAAAGCGTCGATTTCCACTTATTCTGCGAATAATAAACCCTTACTCTTACTGTCGTGTGGAATAGAATTTAAATGCATAGCATTGTAAAGACGAAAAACGTAAGTTTTTCGAGTAAATTACGTAGAAATGTACGTGCAGACAAACAGCCGAGCACACATTGAAGCAACAATAAAATTATACAGTGCAATAATAATAATAATAATGTTTTCTAAACGTCCATCTGCTTGCCGTGTGTTAACTACTAGCACCGCACAACCTTCTTATGTAAACGAGAGTGAACAGCAGTTTGACATTGGGCATGTTCCGTGGGACATGGTCGCACCTTAGGGCTGTCATTATGTCGCTTTAAGCGTGCCACTATCTCTATTCATTACCTGAAATTGACGTATTCAACAGAGTAAGATGGATAAGCCAATTCATCAATATAAATTTAATCGTAAACATTATGATGGAAATTGGGATAACATCGCAGATTCGACGAAACAGTCATACACTGAAGTTCCTTGCAAAAGAATCGCACATCACTAAATATGTAAACAGACGGCCGATTGAGCTAGCAAGGTCAAACAAACCTCAGAAAACGTATCGTCAATGCTCGTATTAAATTCTCCGCGTCGCCCTACGATGCGCAATATATTCGGCTAGAAAGACAGTGAACTTGAAGAAATTATAAAAATAATAAATCGCTTTATTGCAGCTAAAAGCAGCGATTATTGGCGCCTTGCTATAACCCAATCGCGTTCTTGTTTTTGCGTCCTTCCTCTCTGTGCTTGTGTATGTGTGTGTGTGTGTGTATATGTGTGTCTGTGTGTGTGTGGGATCATAAACGTGTGTGTGTGGAAGATCGTAAAGCAAACGGGTCGACAGGCTAGCTCAGCGAATAGAGCGCGCTTGGTTCGAAACTAAACTTACGGCCTGGTCACATTTTCACATATGGCTGCCAGCGGCAGTCTCTTGGTCCGATCGTTGTGTTGAGTAGTGAGGCCTGTTTTTGGTTTGTCGGTAATGCTGAATCGGTTTTTGCGCCCCTCCCCTTTCGGCCTATCCACGCAGCTCACGGCAGCGGCAGCGGTGGCGGTGGCAGATCGAATTGACATTGCAACTTAGGCACAGATTGCGTGCTCAATACGAAAGCGAGTCTATAATAGATTCGCAGACTGTGTAGCTCTCTCCGTTCTATGCCGCTCCCAAGTCTAAGGTTCAGTTTTTTTTCGAGATTGTTAGAAAGAGCTGCAGCAGGTCAGGCTTGTGGGCCTGTCAGCTCGCAAGTTTCACAACGCCGACTCGTCTCCTATCAGAGCACTTGTTGTTCCTATCCGATGAAAGCATTACATCTTGATCGATGGTGACGCGTGCTTCCGGGGGCTCAATGTAGTCGTCGAGACATAATAAAGCGTAGAAACGAGCGGATAGGATTGAAAATATCAAGCAATTGGGACAGATTTGTTTACTATTCTTTGATCTCGTTAAGAAATCTGAGTGCAGCAAAGATTGCCTCTGATCTAGGAAGGCATCTCGTACCGCCTTTTTGAATCTTAGTGAGGCTGTATCGTAGGGCTACTTCAGACAACGTTAAAGCGCTTCATACGTACACGATTAATTAAACGTATCTTGCATAGTTCCCGATTAGAACAGCAACACTAGATGCATTCTGTGATCAGTATAGAATTGTTTACGTGATGTCGATTATGTTCTTTAGCAATAAATAAGCAGAGCAAAGTCTATGTATCAACCGAAAAAGAGCCAGCCCTCAATATATAGATCTTCAAGCAAATTGGATCACATATTCATGAAGACAAACCTATATTTTGCTTCTCTGCCCGCTCGGTTAAGCAGGGCGATTATCATTTCACTGTCAAATGCAGAAGACGCGATACCTATTTTTCTGCAGTTAGCTCAGAAGGCCTGATTAGCCTGAGCCAATGTGACGACTCTAATCGAGACCACCATGATAGTCAGTCTTTCTGTTTCCTTCATTGTGCTTTAAGTTGGCATATTTCGTGCCGGCTCATCTATTTTTGCTCGTTGAAGAAGAATACAAGGAATTCGCCCCCTCCCGATCGCGTAGGTTGCTTTTTAATGCCTGCAGTCTGTTTCGCTGAACGATAAGGATTCCGAGGACTACGTATAATGCTATCCGCTATTGTAATAGCTTGTTTTGCTCCGGCATTAGACAATCGAACACTAATCAAGCCCCATAGGATGACAGCGCAATTTTCGTTTTAAGAACTAAACGATTCAGCCAACGTGACAATATAGACGATTGTACTATAATTTTCATATTGCTTGGTCGACTGTAATTATCTCGAACGAAATGCTCATCGCCAGTGGCGGCAGACCCATTGTGGGTTAAATACCGTTCGTTGAAAGTATGGCTATGCTAAATCTTACCGTAATAGTAATAATTGGCGTGACGAGGTTGCTTACTATGTCTAGATTAAGTCTTAATCCGTGCTCTTCGCGTGTTTATTAGCGATCTTCAATCTTCACTTGTTATTATCTTAACTAGATAATAGAAGGTGTACGCGATAATCATCCACTTACGAAAGTCTCGATCTTGTATTGGACACAGGAGCATCTGAGGTCGTTGACATTCATAACGTTACTAACGGCCGCCTACGGCCTAGGCGAGTGCAGATCAGCGAATACAAAATGTGACCTTTCGTCGCCCGATTCGAACATGTATCGAAAATGCAAACAGCTCGCATGTCCATGCAAATGAACGTTTGCCGTTTGTCGCTGTCGCTGTTTGCCAATCGATGGCGACGACAGGGTGAAGCCGTCATGGGGCCCACGACGTTTCCGCCTGCTCAAGAGAACAGCCTCCGAAGACACCACCAAAGCCAGTTTCTTCCATAAAGTTATTTTGTCGGGCCGGATGTTCTATAGAAAGCGAGGAAATGTCGGCAAAGTGGCAAAACTGACATCGGCGCAAATCTGCATTATTCTACCTCTATGGTGTGACGCTGCGCCACGTTTACAGAAGTTGTATGGAAATTGTGTTGAAATGTTAGATTCCTGTAGAAATTAGATATGAGCATAGAAAGAATACTTCACTCTTTGCGTCGGCAACAGTCAGGTTTGAGGATGCGTAGTACTCGATGAAATGTCCTATAGAAACGTTCCGTTCTACGTTCCGCTTTCGATGAAAAACGCATGATCAGATCTTCAATCACAGCACAATGCAATTCGTGTGTATGGTGCAAGGATTGCTCCGACAACCGTCTTCGCCCCTTTACAAAATGCTAAAAATAAATGAATTTTGTTGGCGAAAAATTACCGTAGACAACGTCGTAATTAACGCGCCAAAAAGCTACATGTCTACACCGGAACACATTTGAATAGCTGTCGTTTAACGGTCAGTGCAGCATTGACACAACGTTCCATATATTCCGCAGGTAAACAGACAAACTAAGAAAAAGCTGTTCTTCGAACGACGACACTTTGTCGCTAAGGTAACACGCCGTCGGCGACGGTACCGACGACATCATCTCGACTTCGAAGCTGAGATCCATATTGTGCTGTCTCACGGCCACAACCAGATTAGTTCGTATTGTCACCGCGACGTTCCTCTGCATTGAACAAACACTAATACTTATCGACCGACTCACAAACTCACTCAACGCTAACAGAATCGGTATATATGTAAGTGATGGCTTCATTCATCAAAGTTGCAGCAGCAATGATAACGCTAGGGCTAAAAATCGTATTCGCTCCCTTCGTCAGACGATGAAGATCGTCCAAGATACAAGCGGATACAGACACGATCGCGTTTACGTAGTGGTATCGTTACTAAATCGCTACCATCAGTGTGAACAAAGTTCACACAAAACAGTAGTAACATACGACGTTACACAAACGAGTAGTAACAAATGCAATAACAACAGAAAAACTAAAAAAATATACACACTTTTGATTATCTGACAGTTCTGATTTCGCATGTAGAGCGTTGTCCTTGCACATTGCACTCTTCATTGAAATCGAAGGGAAGCCCAGCGGCGAGTTTAAAGCGAAATTGTTTAATTCGACGTAAACATCTTTGTTTTTACGCGATATTACAATGTTCGACAAAACCAGGAACTGCTACACGACTCCATACGAGTGACTTTCCATCCCCGAACTGTCGTAACGGCGAAGCTTTGTGGTGCTTAAAAAAAGATCCGACAGTCACCTGTCTAAAACAGAGATATGGAAAACGCTTTATCACTGGTTATCCTCTGCGGTCTTTTACTTAGCATCTTCCTGCCTGCCACACTTCTTTTCCATCTTTTGCTACACTGGCTAGCTTATGATTATTATTAATTAGTTAAGACAGCTTTAGTAATTTAGTCCAGATTTGTAATGAGTAGAATCGCTGAAATGTTGTTAGTACAGGATAGTTATATACACATATTATTTGTAATGAAATACAAATACAAAGGGTTAAATTTAGAAGAAGAAAAGAACGCGTTTAGGCTTAACGCTTGTAGCTGGGTTTCGGTCTGAAGCAACGACGTTTGGTCGTTTACTTTGTGTACAAGGACCTGTATTAGACGGCCTTTTTGCGCACTCTGTTTAAGCTTTTGCTTGGAGCTCGGCTACGATGGATCACGCAGAACAATAGCATCGTGTGATTGTTTAATGATCGACCGGGATACAGTGAAGCCATTATGGGTGGATGCTTTAAAAAAGAAGCCACCCCCCTTCCCTGTTGTAGTAAACTGCGTTCAGTTTGACCAGATGTATACTCGGTTCCATCAAAAGGCTAACCCCTAGATTGGTCAGGCAACGTGTTTGGTTGCTGGTCTGGCAAGTCCTCCATTGCCTAGCCCTACTGATTTTATGCTTGCTATACTTCATAGAAACGACAGCCTCTGCACTGGTGACCATTGCTTCGTCGATAAAAGCTATGTAGATGAAAGTGGCTTCAGCAAAACTAGCCGGCCAATGTATGACTTTTCTGTTGTTACTTTTATTTGTGTTACTGTCGTTCGCGTTATCGTTCGCGTACTTTGCCTGGATGCGTTGGCCAGTATACCCGCTCGATTTAGAATGTCGATGACATCTTCGATCGCTCCATGGTACTATCGCGCAAGTGATAAGGTAGGTCTCAGTACAGCCTGTCTTCAACCCTCCGCAACTAGCTAGCTACACGAATTCGTGTTGTAATTGTCCCCCGACAATAAGGAAATTGAACGGTCTATTACTTGAATAGACGGCTTTTATTGTTGCCGCAGGTTACCTCTTTGAGCCTATATCTCCATCACCCCCCTTTATACTACACCACCCCACTATAGCCCCTTTCCATTTCCGTCAAGTAGTCTGTCTACTCGCGAGCATATTCTCAAATTTAGCACACCTTAAATTGACCCAAATGTGTCCAGTCTAAGTGTGTACGTGGCGAGCAAAACACTAATGAGAAAAAAAGGTAAAAGATGGGGTCTGGCATTATAGCCTCATTGCTAAGACCGCTGGCGTTGCGCTTAATAAACTGCTTGGCAATTTATATCGTTTGGCTAAATTAAGGACTACCGTTTAGGTCGTTACCCGCGCAATACTTCACTTCTTATATTACATCGTATTATGGACATTTAATTAGACAATTTACGTGTTTGACGTCCGTACGGGCGCATCTGCTATTACTGCATAATACGTTCTATAAGATATGTTCAGTGCCGTACACTTGAGTGAACTCTTTATTTTTTAGAGATATCTACTATTTGGAATCTGCCTTCAACTTAATAATTGATTACGAAAGCATCGTTTTAATAATGGGTCTTCGCAGATTCATATAATAGGTTCTTCGTTTCAGCCTTAAAGGTAGCGTAGTTAGGTGGCTTTTTAGGCCAAAAAGTGGCTTTTCTCGAAATTGTATTGAACGTTTATTGCGGAGATCTGCTTTTCGGGTACAATCAGAGACGAGTTTGCTAGTCGAGCATGTCGGGTATTTTATGAAAGCTTGAGGAAAACACTGGGAGGAAACAGTTGGCTAATAAACTGCACGTTTATCTAACCAAGAAACCACTTGATCCTCAACGAATCACCCAATATTTGAGTGAACAATGTTTGTCAGCTTCCATCCACGCTGACTTTTGTGAAAGACATTTTGTTTCAAGCAGACGCGCGCTTACGTCATTAACTTCCGGCCGTTGGTGATAGCTTGTAAACCCGTAATCCAATCAGCGTGACACTTAGACAAGAGCTTCGAGTCAGAACGCTAGTAAAACTGTTTTTTTGGCTTCTATAATTGTAATACGTATTCTGATTAAATTGGATTGGCAGAATCGTTCACGTCATAACCGATTTAAGGACAAGTCCCGTGAAAAATATGACTTCCGTTGATGAGTCCAGGATTTCAGTAAGGAATTTGACAGAATATGGAACTCTATCAAAGCAACCGGCGAAAAGAGCGAATCTGAAACATATGTATCTCGATGGACGTCAATCGTCTCTTTTTTTTTAACTTTGAATAGCATCGTAAGCGTACCCATAGCGTGATCGAAAATCGTTTCGGCATATTTTTGCTGTGAGATCTGCGGTCCGATCCAAGGAAATGATGGACTCAGCGGTTCTGCGAGGGAACCCGCCGTCTCTCTAGACAAACACAAAGCAGAGCGTCGTAGAAAAGAGATTTTACAGTAACGTTATTCACGTCCACGTATCTGTTCTTCGTGCTAAAATGGCCGCGCCGACCCTGGCCCCCGATGTTAGACGGCCCGTTTACCATTGCGCAATTGTAATGACTAGATCACCATCAGATTACCGAACTACCCGTTTCATTAGTTCGAATGGCACATGGCACATCAGTGTTGAACCAGACGACAGTTGATTTTAATGTGTCAGGATACCCGTATACCACATATAAGCAATTTCGATGCCAATTCTTAATGCAATCATATGCAATGTCGGTCAATATATTATATATAAAGTTAGTCTGTTACGGTAGAAGTCCTGAATAGTATAACGTTGTAACGAACTTGTAAATGTCCCGTAAAAATGTTACACGTGATAGCCACTAGGGGGATTCACAAATTTAATTGTTGCATTGACTAACTAGACTGACTCCGACCGCCCTTTTTTTGCAAATTTTCACAGCTCGATTGGCTGTTGAGGTTATCGAAAGCCGTATTCAAGCTCAGATTAACATCATCGCAATGTATTTCAATCGTGAAGCTCGCTATGGTGAGCCAGCATAGATTCATCTAAATCATCAGCATCTAGTAATTGCTATTAATTATACTGTCCTTAACAGTCGTTAGTGGACCTACGTTTTTTGAGATTAGCCTAGACGCCACAATATTCTGGTCCTACTCGGCTCTACTCACCATTGCGACTGCTGCTGTTACTACTGCTAGTACCGTCAGCCGGACATCACCGTCATACTGAGGGGCATGTCGACGGTCGGTGGTGCTGGGCGCGAGCCCTCACTCAGCCTTAAGGGGCTTCTGAGATATAAGTCAGGGTGATCGGCGTGGGTGGATGAAGGTAACTGAGGTGAAAGCTAGGTAGCTATAGCAACGGGTCTGACGCCTGTCTGGTGAGCTTGTTTGTTTGTCCATGTGTGTGTGTCTCTCTGACAGTGTATATATGTACGCTTGCATCCGGCTGCTGCTTCTGGAGATCAAAATGACTCTCGTTCTTCTGCTTTTTCATCTTTTTCGTTCTGTGAGGGCGATGCCTTTGCCATCCACAGCCGCTTGCCCAGTGGACTGACCAACCGACATTGTGTCTCGTGCCTGGCAACGGCACTACTCCGAAACGCACTTCCCTTTGGCTCAGAGATGAAACGTCTAAGAAAGAACGAAGAACAGGCATAGCCTCACACACGTGAAAATGCAGCACTAGTGTGAAATGAAGGGGAAAAAGGTTTCTTAGAAAAAAAATAAGGCACACGAAAAGGCACGGAAGCAAGAAATGAGGAGAGAATAGTAAAAAAAGATGGCGGTAGTGAGATAGGTGAAATGATCTCATAACACTACCGAGTCGCAACGTGGGTCCCACCGAACAGTAAACGGGAGTAAGTTCGAGAAAAACGAAGACGACCACAAACCGATTTACTTCGTCGTCGTGACTTTAGCGCCTTCTAGCCTAGCTTGGCCTGGCATGACTTGGCCTGCTTATCGCCTATCTCGGTGGTGAGTTTAGTTTCTCTATACATCGTACCCTCGTTCATCGTCAAATCGATCGGAGACGGCCGCCGGTAATGCTTTCCGAACGCCTGCAATTGTATCCGACCTCGATCAAGCTGCAACGCTGTTTCGTATGACAATAACCAGTAGCTTCCTTGAACGGTAGCGTCTTCTCATTGGAGATGGATTCGTGTTGGGATCCCATCTTTCTTTTGGCAAGAAAAAGAGGCGGCATGAAGCTGAGCTAAGTATTTCTTTCTTGTCGTTGCATTCATTCAATTTTCAAAACATGACAAGTTATTGATGAGCATTCTCCTGTTCTAGGCGTATATAACAGAACAGAGCTAATTGTTGCATGGCCTAGTCTTCAAAGTGTCAACGATGTTGTCAACGGTTCCAGCCACACATACAAACCTAGTAGTTGAAGCTGCATTGGGACAAGATCGATTGCAACGACTAATCGACACATATGAAGAATTGAACATGTGTATATATATGTAACATTACAATTTTTTTTTTATTCTTCACACTGACGCACGTATTGCTGTAAAGGCCGACATAGCCTAAACGGTATTCTACTCATTTTTAACTAATGGCTGATTCAGTGCCAACTTAACGCGTGCTAACCTTGTCTCTCACTGTATGTAC
Source organism: Varroa destructor (assembly GCF_002443255.2). Taxonomy (NCBI): domain Eukaryota; kingdom Metazoa; phylum Arthropoda; class Arachnida; order Mesostigmata; family Varroidae; genus Varroa; species Varroa destructor. Next base: position 73,390,356 of record NW_019211454.1, read on the forward strand.
GTACGCGAGCATTATGGTGGTATGGCATTCTATCAAAGAAGCGTCGATTAAATCTGTTGACGCTGAGAGGCACATGAAAGCGACAACTTCCGCATTATGCCCATTCGAAACGTCCGAGAGGCAGCTTCCGCGTACTACTCTTCTCGCCTGAAGCTACGGTTTAAATAGAACAATTAAAGAACTAGAGACGACAGACGCTAAAGCTGACATTTATTATCAGTTTAATCTTAATAGTATCGATTATTTCATTAAATCAATCTCAACTATTTTTCAGCAAGCTGGTCGTTACGTGAATATACTAAGCATGCATGTACGATCGTTTACTCGAACATTATGTGCGTATAAACAGAACTTGGTGAACCTTAACATTTAACTAAGTTCTAAACTTCAAAATGAAATGTATTAGGAACATTCTGATCTGCGTATTTTAGGAAGTACCAAGAGTTAAGGTTCCGACGGATGTAAGTTATCAGGAATCGCAAACGGTTTCTTGAAATTCGGGTCACGATAGCGGTATAACTTACACGAATGCTTTGCTCACGATTAAGTTGAATATTTACAAATTTATTAGCTATCTAGACGTTAATATAACTAGCATCGGCCGCTACCTGTAATGAAGGAGACTGAAGAAGCAAGGTGTTAGAAGTTCCAGCTTGAATACATACATAGATATGTCATTGCGAAGTTACAATAAAACACCTTCCTTGAATATGGAACGTAAAACTTTTCTGGAAATCGTACGACCCTTCCACATAGTTTGAGCTACTCCTGAAGGATACAACCAACTTGTTTTATTTATACTATCGAAGCTGCAACAACAAGATCCCCACAAATATAACCGTGCGATAGTTTTGTGAACTGTTCTTGCCTCTCAGAGGTACGTCGTCATCTCTGTTTCAGATTGTTGTCTGTTCTAATACCAAAGGTTCAACTCAAGTTAATCCAATCGCTGCTGTAAGTCGAAGACAAGGAGACAGTAAAAACTCATGTTACGATTCTCAAGTGAGAATATAGAGCGTTTTTTTTTCTAATATATCTTCAAGCGGCCCTTTAAGGATAGTATCAATACTCAGTCGACTTAGCCCGTCGATGAGCCTTTCAAGAATTTCCTAGGGACTCGCTGTTCCTCGCATTGGACACATCAAAACTTTGGGTTGAGCCGAACAGCTATATGAAGATAATAAACGTGTAAAATTATGCTCGTTGGCTATTTGTTGTTGGCTGAAAGATGTTAGAGCCATTCGAGACTTCTTCACTGACAGTGAGAAAGCAGGACTGTAGAACGGCTCAGCAATCTTCATAGAGAAATCACAGTGGAACACGAAAACATTTGGTGTTGTCAAATGATGATTTTGGAGAAATAATGAAATGTTTGCCTTATCTGAATAAAAAAAAGCGGCCGCATAAAAGGTACGTCTGGTACACTTACGGAGGAAGATTGTCGGCGAGAACTTCACCGCCATGCATAATCTATTCAAATATGACGTACTAGATCATTCTGTAGCCACGTGTGTTGAGATTAACATAACAACGTTGGAAGAGGCAAAAATTGAAAAAAAATCGTAGATATATGACTCGTAGCCAGTACACTCGGCTATCGTACTTTCCTCCAAAAGTAAATGTGCCCACCAGAGTAAACTGAACAGAAACATCTATTGATCAATAAGTATAGAGTCACAGATAGAAAGTTGCGAAAGCATATTTTCTTATCAACGCTTATAAGCGCGAAACATTCGCTGATCGAATTGACGGACGATGATGCTGATCCATTCCGCCATAGAGCACATGAAGAGTTTTTATGTTTATGATGAATGTTACTACTTGTAGTTGATCCCGATAGATTTTCAGAGCGCTCCTATTGAACGCCTGATTCCTATAGAAATTTACATTGTGTGCTAGGCACAATGATATTGTTTATCATTAAAACTGCGTAACAAAGACCCGTAGGCGCATTTTGCTCTCTGAGAACAATACATATATATATATAGAAGATATAGAGAAGAGATTGGAGTATGTGTACGTTTCTGTCAATTTGTTTACCGGGCTATCATACGGACAGAATCGGGACATGGGAAAATCGTTCACTTTAGACAGTGGTTGTCATTGACCGCAGTGCTACATCCCTAGACAATATTCATGTAAGCTCAAGCATGAGGTACGCTCTATGCGTCATCATAATACAAAAAATGGAAAAACAGATACAACTCCAAGGGCTCCATCGACATGTAATGATTATGCCGTTTTCTGACCGTTCCTTCGGTTTCCTACTGTTCGTATCAAACAACGCGTTAAACAAAAAAATAAAATATATATATATATAAGTTAGACATTAAACGTTGAGCTGACAGCGGGCCAAAAAGATTAAAAAGGTCTCAAAAGGGCTAGCCGTTTAAGTACATCTGGATGAACAATCGGCAATTAAACAGCTCGCCAAAATTTTCTTCAGTTTGAATGCAAAGTGAAAGTATATATATTTTTAGAGCGCCGGTTTGGTCGGCAGAAATGCCATCAACGAAGTATTGAATTGAAGACGGTATACGGCACTGTTGTATATGTTAGTGGTTATCTGTTTTTTGGCGAACGCAATGTGGTCGTTTGTGTTGATTATGTCCCCTGTCATCGATAAGGCTTTACACAGATTCTCTTCTTCAATCTGCTTGCTTCCCGATATCGCAATGATAATAGGCTCAACTGGCTGAGGCTGAAGGGATTTACTCGCTTTCTCGCCATTAGGTTCCCGTTCTCGAACTATATACTTTGATTAAGTTCAAGTTGGATAAACAGTAGTAACCGTGTATTCTTTCATCTTACTATCGATCTCGTACGAAATTTTCGAATTGGAGATTTAGTTTCGCGTGATACTTGCGAGAATTTGCTTGCCTGCGTAACGCGCTTCCATGTATATAATCAGGATGCTAAGCTTGACAGCGGCAACCAGCACCTTTACCTATTCATTTATATCATCTCCTGATCTTGTTCGTGTCATTCATGCTTGACTCTTTGCGGAAGCCCAAATAGGTTCTTTAACTCTATGAGCACACAACCGTAAATCTCTAGATTTCAAGTTTTTACGTCTTACGGTTCAGCCGTTAGACATTACATCAGACGGCTGGTTTCCAGTATGACATGTTTATGCTCAGGTTCGAACCAAGGCCACAAAGTGCCCTAAGACACTACCTTAGACCTGAGTGTGATTTCTGATGGTCGATACCCGTTGCCACAATTCATGACGCATCATTCTAGGTATTCAGTAAGTTCAGAAGTCGTTAGTTGAAGACGGTTATGTTTCAGAAGGAGGTAGGCTGCTTAAATTTACTTCTATGATCAGCAATGTTACGTGCTGTCTTGTGTATGGCGGCGAATGGCGGTAGGCCAATTTTTTGTTCGTGTAACTTTAAATGACAAATTATGATTCTGCTAACAAATACATAATACCACCAATGTAAGCACGTGTAGAACCAGCTTCTCTATTAAACGCTACGGCTTCGCTTTCAAAGCTTCATCTGCTTTTTTCACATATGCACTTACTAATAACAACTGCTATCAGTCTATCCATCGAATCTACAAGGTTCGTTCCTCTCGCCCACCCCCTGCTCTGATAGACACAAATGAAACGACAGCAATGATAGCACGTGTCCGTATCACTTATCGGTCTATGTGGCTCGTTTTGCTCGTTCGCGAAGCGAACCGCCTCAAAAGCCCACCGCATCGAGTTCATACAGATTTAGCATTGTAGACGAGAAGCGATGGTGCCGATCTAAACGCCTAGCTTTGCTCTGTCAGCAATGTTTCACACCTCGTCATAATCCCACGGAGCCTTGCACAGTGTTCGCCGCCGACCGAGGTAGTTTATTCGCAACGGGCCAATCTCACTATAAAGTGCCTTTTGCTGAATGACAGGGCAGTGTCGATAGCAAGCTTCTTTCCCCTTGCGTATCTCCTGGTTCTTGCTCTCAGAGATGTTTATGGGAGAAGCATTTGTCCTCGTATGAGGCTATCGGCCTTTTTGCTTCTGGGGCTCTCTTTCTTCGTTAACTTCGTTCGTCTTTGCTCCCGCGCCAAAAACCTCACAGAATTTTGCAGAGGACAGCTCAAGCTGGTTACACAACCAATGGCCTGCTACGCCTGCAACAGTAGGTACAGTCAACCGCAACTAGTACAGCCATATCCCCTCTTCAGTTGAGTCCCTCTCCTTCCTTGTCCTTTTCGCTCTCACTCTCAAGAGAAAGAATCGATCTCTATTTTTATTTTCCATCCGGCTGGCCGCGCGGTGCCATGAGGCCTCAGCGGTTCAACGCCTCGACTAGTCGACAGTCGCAACAGCAATAGGCGGCCATCATGAGGACTGCTTAGCAGAGCTCACGGAAGTCCATCAACAACTACGAGGACTGGAGTGGACCAAGTGGCCTTACGAGAAAAGCCGCGAATGACCGAAAAGTAACAAAAAAGGGAGGAAAGCGAATACGTCCGAAGGAACGGCCAGCTACTGTCGAAGAAGTAGAACAGACCGCAAAAGAGCTGGCAGAGAAGAAAGAAATAAAAAGTATAGCTAAGGGAATAGAGACGTTTCGCAGAGAAATGTTCAAGAATCTTGAGAACACTTAGGCGGGCTGGCCTGTGACGATCGTCCTCGTAATTATTACTGGCGATTCTTTTGCCGTTGCCGTTGCTGTTGCTGCTACGATAAATGTGAACAGACTGCAATGAATACTCCCGTTGTTGTCAATGTGTTATTGATTGAAGGGCTGGCTAGCTGGCGGGATGCTGCTTAAGAGTGAAATTAAGGCACCACGCATTCGGTTAACTAACCGCGCATTGTGGTCTTTGCTTTCCCTTGAGAGGTCAACTCCGCCCCGGTTCTTAGGCCATTGCTTAGCTGTATTTGTCCTACGACAAATACACAAGGGTGTGTGAAGGGCCAAAGTACATGAACAGGTATATCGATGCACAGGAAGCGGGCAGATGAGACTGAAATGGGGTTGGTGGCTTCGAAAAAGGGACGATTGAAGAAGCCATGTTATAGTTTTTTTTTTTCTTCATAAATAATGATACAACCAGTTATTAAAATTATCTGATTGATTTCATGCAAGCGTAGGCGCTTGTGAATAAATTAGAATTATATAGAATTACGTCAACTGGCTTTGCTTTGGTGGCAAGTACCGTTTGGCCTTCAGAGTCTGACTCAACTCAATTCGTATTACTTTTTGCAGCTGCCGTTTTTCTGCTTAACTTGTTTTTCAGAGTATTTCTAACTTTGAAAGCTGTTCCGATTAACGTGTGCACAACTAGTTTTAATTGCATTACCCTTATCATAGTTTCAGCCATAGGCGTCTATAAGGTCTTTTGTTCATCAAATTAATTAAACGTTAGGCAGAATATTAACTATGGCGCATAGCGAGTAGATTAAGCGAAAGTTTCTCAGTTTGTGCAAACTTCGAGAATGCATAACAATGGATACGGTAAGACAGGTATTATTGCACTTCTCACTGAAATCGAAAAGACCTCTTAGAAAATAAAACAAATCTAAAACCTAATCATGCATGTATGTATATATATCGATAAACAAACCGGTCGAATACCCGCTCTTAACATTAAGCTCCAAGTAAAATGGCTTCGCTTCAAGTATGTATTTTGTCGAAAACAGTGCCTGGGCAAAATGTATTGAGTGCCTGCGTTTGTCCGTAAAGCGTATGATTCTCCTGTAGGACAACTTACTGAAATCAAAGGAAAAAACCATTCAATATGAACGTTACGCTTATCAACATACTAATTACAGCGTAATCAGATGGAGCGGTGGCTGAGATTTCAATCTGATCGGTAATCTATAATAGCTATTATCCGGTTTGTTTGCTCATATGTGTGTGTGTGTGCGTGTGTGTGTGTGTGCGTCTGTATAATGCTTGCAGTTATGAAGATATAGCAAGTTAGGGACAGTAAGGCGATGACAGAAGATTAACGTTGGCAATCCGAACTGTCGCCTTCGGATTAGTTCTTCTATCGGTTCGTCGGTGATATCTTTGACTTCAGGGATTTTGGTATGTTCCTTTATTTAGTGACCTAACCGACCGGCAGTATCCACTTCACTGTGGATACCAGCCAGCCATCACTCTAGAGGCACCTCAGATGCAGCTTTCGTCTACTTGGGTTCTTTTCGAGCCCTCCTATCTCCCCTTGGGGTACAAGACGATTTGATACACATGCCATGATATTAAGTCGGTCTGAAAGTTGCACGGAATCGTGTATCGCCATGCGCGATCATAGCTCTCGCCTAACGACGACTGGTCAGAAAATTCAGGCAGCAAAAAGAAAGGAGCTTTCATTATACGCAATTGCTCAGCTGACAAAGATGCGTTGTTCGATTAGCCGACCACATCGAATATATCCAAGCATTTCAATAGTTCTTAACTAGCTGATTTTGATTGATATAACTTTTAACTTTGCATTGGTACATTTACTGTAGACTGAAGTGATTGTGATTTTTACGTCAACTGAAACGTGGTTACTGACGTTCGTTCTCTAAATGATGGCACACTTAACAAAAGGACCTATTGCAGGAGTCTGACGAACTAAAGCTATCGTTGTAACCTACGTCAGGACGTGCAGCGATGCAACATGCGGCACACGTATTTGTACCACGCCCGCTATTAATTTTAGCTCATAATTAGGTTGGCTTTGTATGCATCGGCAATCGATATATCATCGTTTTCACGACCTGCAAATATCCATTCTTGTGGAATTTTTAATGATCTACATATATATATATATATATATATATATATATATATATATATATTATCTTCGTAATACTACCTAAAAAACTCGGGTATCTGCTTAGATTTACATAATCCATACTCATATTTATCTACTGTTTCAGACATATTGTATAGCTCTTTGACGGTTCGTCTATGCTTTTGCTATGCATCGATGTGTTAAGAATGTAATAAAGCTCAATGGATCGATACATGTCCTAAGTAAAGAAACATTATCGGACGATGTATGCCATAACGTAAAAAAATAATGTTCCCCAACATGAGATCACAGCAGAAATCGCCTCTTACTCCATGTACGAGTGTCTAACTAAGAAAAGATCGTTACGTTACGTTTTATTGCCGCATGTTGTTTGTATCAACTTGTATTTGGCTATTTTAGCTAACTAAACCGTTAACATGTGTAGAACGTAATATTGACTTGTCAGGCGGCCCGGTAACAAAGGATAAATAGACTCTATCCTATCTGGGTTAAAATCCATTCAAGTCAAGATTCCTTTTCTAGGTAAACCGTTAGGCATCACTTCGGACCGGCCTTGTGCGATTCCCTTGCAGCAGAGTTATGGAGCTGTGCCGCCATAGTAGCCATTTATCAGAGCCAAAATTTGAATCAGCGATGGCCACAAGTGATCATGGCAACGCATTAAAAGAATGCGCATCGGCTGCCTACACGACGCGTCCCCTTTCATCGGCGTTGTCGAAATATAACTGAACAAAGCTATATACATATAAAAATAGCCGCAGTGGTCACGTGTTTACAGATTAATCGTAGTACGTACTTCGACGGCCAGGTTGGGTTGATATCCGCCAAGGTGCGCATATAGTAGTATATAGTGTTGCGTGATTCATCTCAGCTGCTGGCTTCTATATCGATGACGACATCATACCAAGCTACGTTACGAGACAGGATTTTAGTCTAACAAATCTGGGTCTCGCTAACCAAAGCATCAGAACTTACCGCTGGTATTCACAATGTAAACTAATAAGGGCCAATAATGACTTGATAAAGCGTAATAAGTTATCTATTCGACGTACGGCCTTACTAGGCTGTTTGAATTAACTGAATATCCTTTCGTTGGTTATTGGCACATATTATCATTATGTTATGTTACATAGGGAGTTACCCTATGCTCTATTGCGCATACTCCCTCGTTACCGTGCAAAGAACATAGTTTTATGAGGAGACTTTATGCCAATCGTAGCGAGACTCGAGAGATCTATGCTCTTTTGTGTGTCCAATTTTAAACTAATTAAATCGTTAACACTTCAGCGAACAGCGTAAAAAGAAGTCCAAAGACAAGATACTCGTATCTTGAAGTTCGCGCCATTTAAGTATGGCCCTCACGCACATACAAATTAGTTTCGATTTTTCATACGAGACTTCTATACTGAGCCCTTTGATTTCAGCAAAGCATGAAATCTAAAGACGGAGAGTAAAAGCTTGCAATGTAAATTGCTTGGTTTGAATCCCGTGTGCTTTGAGCCGTTAGACAAATATTAACATGGCAGTTAACTCTACACACTGCTAATATTTCGAGTAAAATCTAGCGTTTTGTTTCCTTTGTCAGACTAATTTGTGTGTGAATGTAATCTTTTTTCAGGTTAAATGGGTCCTACTAATGGGACGAAACCTAGTCATAATGTGGGTCAAACGTACTAGCAATTATTTATTATTCTCGTTGAGCTTGTAAAATGAATGACTGCATATCGTTTGGGGTAGTTGCGGACCAGGGACAGCACTGTGAAAACGCGACCGCAATAGTGCCTCTACAGAGGAGAAAAAAAGTTTTCGGATGCGGATCCCCAAGGAAGGTGACCTGGGAATGGAGGAGGTATTCTGGACATGCCCCCCATGTTATCTCTGGATCACCAGGGCACGCGTACCGATTTACACACATACGTAAATATAACCGTCTAACAGACTACGACAATCCGTTTGAAATGTCAGCTAGCACTCAGCTGTCAGCTGCGGAGCACGACGGTATCTCATGTCACTTCGTTTTATGGTTCGTTAAATTTATGTTGTATCTTTGCTCCCTTACGCGGGTGGGCTATCGCGACTGTTCAGGTCTTTACGTAGCGTAATATGCAGAAACACCATGCTATGTCCTAAAGAGCTGAATATAACCTCGATTCTAACTAAGCTAACATACTCCAACGCAAAAGACGTTAACTATTGTGTCACACATTATACAATTACAGTACAATTAATAACAAGGATAAAATACGAAGAAAACAACACGTATTTTTCGCAACCTCATAGTTTTATATGCATATATTTTATCACTCTGGGATCTGTTGATAAGAAGATTAGGTCGAGTTCTGTACTCTTCATTCACTCAAAACATTCTCTGCATGGAAGAGCCCATGTTTGTTTTTCTTCATTTAGGTACTCCACTATTGTATCAATAGGACGCTTGTTTATCAAGATAGTAAAATAATAAAATTAGCAATTGCTATTTTCCGTTGTTTCAGGGCTCCGCGATGGTTGTGTGGGTACATCTGTGCTGATCGATCCTGAAAGGCAGCCGGACGGAGGGAGACACTGGCGCCTTCCGCAGATATGACATCGACGAATATCCTAAGGACGCTAGTCACATCAGTCGTGCTCCTGGAACTACTTCTACCAGGACCACAGCGGCATTATGCCAACGCCGTTCACTTAGGTGAGCTGAAATAATAACACATCGGAGGATAGCTGTGATATTCTAAAAGATCTACTGAATAGATTAGTGAAGTTGACTTGACTTGAAAGGCTCGTAGCCTTGGGACTACCCAGAGATTTAACGGAAGGGTCCCAGGGACCAAGTCGGATTCGATTTTGGCAATCATAGGTCTTTTTGCAGCTCTCTGTGATACGATGAGCACGCTTTCATAGCATACATGGACTTATTGGAGAGCCGGTGAATGTCACGACGAAATAGGTCCTTTTAAGTGGGTAATTGGTACGCATATCGAATGCCGTCGAAAAGATCTTGCGGAAGTGGAATAAAATACATTAGTATATTTGTCAAAAACTCCTCTGTTTCATGGCCTGAAATAAAGATTTAGTAAATCGTTAGTTTTAATTCAGTTAATAACGGACTCCTGTATCGTTTGCGCATATAGCTCTTCCTGCTGGGACCGTACACGCCAAGGATAAGACCGTAATTTGTCCTGTAATCAAAATAGATATTGATATGCAAATCATAAGCACATTTATTTAGATAGAATAATTACTTGTGATTGATTCTGACGTACAGCTGAAGGCAACGAGGCCGTATTTCCAGAAAGAGAACTACAAATATCGTTTTGTGGAAATAATTAATGATTTATAAGCTTTGTCCCTTGTTCCTTGCAATGGGGTGGCTATCTGCATTGGAATTGCCCGCAGCAGAGCATCTATCGCCGAAGTTGAATGGCTGTCCTGCTAAGACTATATTCCTTGATGGCCCGACAGGCCTGGCTGATTATCGGCTACTGCCAATGAGTAAAGGAAGACATCTTCCGTGAATACGTCTTTGCTCAGCGAAATGATACCTTTCTTCCGAAATCGTCCAACGATATTTGCTATCGTAAATGATTTCTCGTGAGCACTTTTTGTCAATTTGGCTATTTCATAAGTTGTGATTTGTCTTCCGTAAGTAGTTGCAAACTTGTGTTTAACTACACGGACTCGAGCTTTAAATGCCCCAGAAACCGCCATGTCTAGGGTTTGTTATGGTTTATTTAAGCAATGTAGAGGAAGGATAACGATGTGGACGCCGTCCGTTCTCCAAAGCCAGCTTGATTGTACTCAGACTTTCGCGGGCCTCGTAGCTATCCGTGACTAGAACGCATGGCTTCTACAAGCGAGTGGTTATTAAGGATAGTTTTCAGACATCTATTTTGCGATACATTCGGACAAGTTTGCATAGAACCTTGGCATACAACGGATGCCCCCTTTAGCATATGTTCTTAAAGTCCGTTCTAATAGGGAAAAACTCTGTTTCTAGCCATGGGCACGAAGACCAGCGCTGCAATAGTAATTTATGTCATTTGCGTAACGAGTTCCGTTCCTTCAGACTTAGTCACTATTGAAGAATCCATTGCTATAAGTCGTTTACACTAACGATATTTGAAGGAGTAAAATTGTATGTAACTAACCTTGTTTTAAGCCTAGTACAGCCTTGTATGGAAACAAAATATGCTCCTTATGTAGTCTTTTGACATGCATCTCTATTGGGGAAAAAGCCTCTATCTACAATAGCCGCTGCTGTTTTTTGCACTCTTGAGTTATGTTCTGTCTTTTTTGCAATGCACGGACTTGCTTTGAGATTTTGAGCCTGCTAGCAGCTCACCATTCCAACAATTTCTACGGAACGGGTCAAGAGGTGCGACCTCGTCGCTCTTGTACAAGCAATGGCGATAGGAAGTACCAGAAGGGCAGGATGTTTCAAATGATTGCGTAAAAGCTTAGCGGCTTAGCTGCTTAATAGAGCACAACGCTCGGGTCATTTGTAGACGTCGAAAAAAAAATACATAACTGGGTCAATGACCCCACCCTCTAAGTTTATTTTCAAATAAGAATGATATGATATGCATACATTTAAAGGACTTTAGGAACTCAATAGTATTAGACTATTGAAATCAACGTCCCTGGCGAAAAAACGGACCGGTCCACGTAGCCTCTATCCCATACAGCCTTACGCTCCCCTTTTTAAACTTAAAAATTATAGCAAAATTATGTACGTTTATATGTAATGTATCAAACTTCGAAAAATCCTGTCACCTGTATGTTTCCTTCATATTTACAACGTCTCGTCTATGTTCTCGTTTCCTTTTCATGTAATAAACATGCATTAGTGTGAAGCATTTATAGATGTTCAATGCTCGTAATGTCTTGTTTGCGCCTGCCGTCTATGACCTTGTAGATTTGTGTTGAAGACACATGTCGCTCACTGGGATCTGACTGACATGTTAGTATTTATTGTGATAAGGGGATCAGCCAAACATGATTCTAAGCAGGGGTCAGGTGTTGCTGCGAATTCTGTCAAGTTCGCTATGTCCCCTTAGTGACACAGCAGATTGTCCTCCTTCCTTCAATACTAATGCCTTTACCTAAGAAGATACACATACAGCATGTATATTATACATCTGGACCGCCTGCCTGCGCACCTATTTCGGTTTGGCCTTTTTTCTTCTGGGTCAACTAATATTTGCGCGTTCGTCATTACTATTCAATCAATATAAATCAAGGCTTGAACGCGGTCAGGGATATTGTTCTAAGCAGCTACATATGTATGCGCGTGCATACGCATACGTGCTAGGTGCAGTGCAGTAATATTACCACCAATTCTAATTGAACTCATGTTGATACGATAATTCTAATTTAGGACAAGAACTGTCAGGTTAGGTTGTGTCGTTGGGCGCTTTATTGGTGTTACAGATGCCTTACAGAAAAAGTTCTTAAGGCATACGTTGAGAGCAGCATGCTGGCAATAGTGCGAAGGCTAGTGAATACTGAACTAATGGCAAGGTACTTGAGGCAAGACCACAGCGTGTAGCTAACGAATAGGATATGCGAAATGTTTAGTCCAAGTTGTTACACTCCGAACGAACGGTGTTAGCACAAAGTTCCATTGAAACTGCCTAGGTACATATGTTATCCAAGTATCGCTGTTGTTCATGGGTGCCGAAAATCCCCGTGGCTCTGTTGAGAGCACAAAGGATCAGACAATTAGATGTCCGAGCTGTCCGTTATTCAGATTAAGCGGATTTTCTTTAGTTTGGTTATATATGATGTTTAGAATAACATGACGTGGAAAAAATCATAGACGGCCCCATGTCAGGATACGGTGCCGAAATGTTAAAGTAGGAATACACTTTATTGAAGTTATTACGCTAATTAGAAAAGCAAGTTTCATATGACGATTTTTTACATGTACGTTTACCTTACTTAAATGTACATTTAATTATTTTGATTGTGACAAATATTTCTTGCCGACCTGACATTATGAAATAAACAGTAAAAACCGAATCTGTTGTATCGATTGTAGATGCTCAAACAAATGGAGTTTCATTAACAATCTTCGAACATTTAAGTTACCTGTTTTTGTCCCTGCAGGTAGACGTTATCGTTTAAGGAGCGACCTATGAATATACACCTACAAGAGTTTCACTGATATCGGAAAGTCCACAGTGAGGTTAGCCACGCAACATCAGGAGACCTGTGTCAGACATTCAAATACAGTTGACTCCTTCCTAATCTCCCATTCTCCATAGTAAGCTTTACACTCAGCTGTAATTTAACTTTGCCCACTCTGATCCTCTTCTGCTGGTAGTTTTCACAGCTGTTTTTTTCACGATCTCTATAAAAAGTCATCTTAAACTGGGACAGCAAACGAAGGCCACGCCATTATCGTATCCCATGAAACTGAAATGAAATCTTCTTTAGAAGCAACTTTCAATAGTCTCACCTTCAGTGACCCACTATTCATAAGCCATCGTAAAATGTTTAACGTAGGCACGCAACGACCGAATCAAATATTTCCAGATTTCATTGTTCTACCTAAAAGTTATGGTAGTAATAAGCCATTCTTCTCTAGTTTTTCGCCTTCCCCAGCCCTCATTAATGAGGGCATCAGATTTTCTTAATGAATACTTCTTTCTGCCTTTTTTTGTCGCCCTATCGAGCTAAATGGGTCGTTTGGTAGAGGCAACATTTTGGTTCGAATCTCAGGTTTGGCGTGCTAGAACAGGGAACTACTACTGTTGGTTCTATACGAGAATCGGTATATGTTTCACTGGGCATCTTGTAATGGAGGCATGGCCAAAAAACCAGCAACACGAAGCATTACCATTAAGCTAGCGGGCCAGCGACCATGCGCCCAAAAAGAAGCAGACCTCAGCAAAGTGCCAGTACGACCCTTCCTAGTCTCTTGTCGTAAAGACGAATGTAAAATGAATGCGTTCCATTATCGCAAGGATTCATGAGATTATAGTTTCTTCATGCAGGAACTAGGCGGTCTCCGACGCTGAGCAGAGTTTCTTGCTATTCGCCGCCGCTGTTGTCGTCCCGCTTCTCAGCTGCATCCGGTGATGGCCGCTATTCCGACTGCTTGAGTTTTTTTCGTCTCATTGTGAAGCTCTTCATTGCTGCGTAGTGCTTTAGTCCCGGTTTCAGGGGCAAATTTTCCCAACAGAATTGGATTGGAAAGCCGAGGAATTTTCCAGTCGATGAAATTAGAAAGACCACTAGACAGCGGCCTCCCCTCCGTCCAATTCTCTCTGACCGGCTTTTGGTCACCGCCGCCGTCGCTGCCTCCGTTCTCATAATTTTTTCTGTTCGTTCTTCCTTTACGTTGTCCCCTTTTCCGCAAAGTCCATCGTTGGCTGCTGTTGCCTTAATCGGGATGGTTTTCGACCCTCTCGACCCCCGCCGCCTTTTTTCCTTCGCCAAGACTATTTGCACATTTCGCTTTCTTCGCATCGTCAAACAAGCTAAATTTGAGGCTCTGTGCCTTGACTCCCGGCGACGCCACCGAACAGTGAGCGGATCCGGCGCAATGAGAGAGAGGCCAATTGTGGGTGAGTAAAAGAGCTGGGGAATAAGGGGCCAGTGTTTCGTGTTCTCAATATGAAATAGCAACCGAGAAATGCGGAAGCAGAAGAGCTGAGCGAGTGCAGTGTTAACTAGATCGTCGACTATGAAGCGTATTGCGCTACGATTAGCGCGAGACGTATTCTCTGTTGAACGGGCCCTTTTGGCGAATTCTGATTTTGAGTTCAGCCAATTGAATAGAACGTACACGTTAAAAATGTGGTGAGATTATAACAATGTCTCTTAATCTAAGTTTTCAGTATGTCATATATTGCTATATACATTGCGTTGGTATAACTCGTCATTACGTTCATCGAGGCGGGCGTCTATGGCAGATGGCTCTTGACCTCAGCATCAAGTATAACGAGAGGTAGAAAGACCTCTGATATCTTTAAACAGCTGTATGACTACTGCATGAGTCGATGAATAGTCGTGCCTCGTTGAACCGGTCAATTGAAAGCCAACCTAGTCTCGACCTAGGCAGACATTATTACACTGACTAATGCGTCATTGAAACGAGTCTTGCTATTCCATTTTAATGTTAATGTCTGCATTCGTTACCTTCATCTGTACGCGTAGAGCGCAACTCTTCAAACAACTTCTGGTTATTGCTATACAGATTTGTCCATATAAGCTGTCGCAGTTCAGTCGTCTTTGTTCGAAGGCTGTCTTCTCAAGTCGCTATTATTGTGATGTAAATGCTGTACGAAGAAATAAATGGTTCATTTGCAGTTCTTGCGGGAGCTAGTCAACTATAGCCCAATCAGCTACTTCCACCGACTTCGCGTTAGCGTTGGTGACCTCTGCCATTTTAAAGTTCCTGTTTGTTACGACACCGTGAAGTTAACTAAGAACCGATTTTTATTAAAAAGAAAAAAAAGCAAAAATGATTGATATCGAGACTAGACTCAACATATTTTCATTAGTAGGAATGGCAAAGGGCGATGATGAAAGCATAGGCAATCTGTACAATCATTGTTTGCTCCTTTCTTCGTGGTCAGACATAACCCCGTGAGTCCTCTTGAATGGAGCATGTCACTAAACTGAATTGAGATCAGCGTCGCTACTCATTTTTAGGCCCTTGATAACTACAGCTGGGGTGTAGCTGATGTCATTGAGACTGCCAATCATTCAGGACCCTTGAAGCTTAAGGGTGTTCTGTAGCAAGGGGAGCCGGTAGCTGAGTCTGTGGTCGAAATGAAAGAATATCAGAAGTGGAAAGCGGAGGATTTGACTATGCAGCATGGGACGATATGTCGCCAATTGTTTGTGCAGATGTCACGAGAGGCTCCCGCCCTCATACCTATAAAAATGGCCTATACAAGATTTGGCACTGGCACTAACTACCCAGTGATGAAAATGATACCGACTGAATCTAGCTAAAATTCTTGCCGATAAATTCTGCCTTTCTATAGGGAACATTATAGAAACTAATGTGCAGTTTCTATCCTCAATAACAATAAACTGACCCCTTACTATATCAATATAGCTTGTTGCCAAAAATAAGTGTTGTTTAGGTCTAGATTAGCCGTGCTCCCCTAACTGAATTAATAAAAATTGGTCTAGCAAATACTAAAAGTGTTATTATGTTTGTTTTGTTCAGTTGAATAAATTACCTTAGTGAACGTTTTCAGGAAAGAATATCCTTTGTATGATAAGGTTAGACATTAACCAGTTTAGAAACAATTCGGTAAGAATGTGTAGTGAACTTTGTTCTGGGTTACTATAATGGCATGTACCCATTTAAAACACACATTGCCCCAGGTGCATACGCTCTCAGAAAATGCACTTTGATGAGCCATATTTTCCGCCTATTCTTATTCTATTCGCGGCTTGCTGTACAAGCCTGTGATTTTCGAAAGGAGAACATTCAGGACAAGTGGTAGGGAAATGATGTTCAGGTAAGAACCTGAATACCTAAAAGCACTGAAAAAAGAACTTGCGTTTTTTTTTTTCTTTTTTCTATGTATTGTGTCTCTATAATTCTTTTCATGTTTTATCTCTACGAATGTTCATCTCGCACTCGCAGGTCTTTACATTCCTAGACTACCTAGAAGTATCGCATTTTCCTTTGCAAAAAAGGTCTTCTATCTTAGTTCAAGTTTTGTGTCTGCTCTGTACGCCTATGGTTATGTATGTTCAGCGTGCGTTGGAATTTATCTTTGTAAGCGCCGTCTTGGCCACGTCAAGGACTGACTGAGCACGGGAACCTCGCAACGCCTTCTGTTATTTCCCGACTTATGACGTTGTTACGCTGGCAGGACCAACTCTGCCTATTCGCTTCTGTGCTTACTAGGGCTCGCTGATCACTTCTTCTCATTCGTATAGTCGCTATCTCGAGCTTCGTCATCGTTTTGAGGCGTCGTTGTCACTCGTGACGAATTTTTATGTGAATCTCTTTATCGTTCTACCTGTCTCAGTAAACCATGCTTTCTACTCGGCCAGTGAAGTAGGCAGAAGCTGGCAAACGAACCGGCCCTACGCCTAGTCGCACCTACCCCGCACTATACCCTACTACGAAGTACGCTTTCAACGCTGCTTTGCCCATGATCCTTCGAGCAAAACAATCGAGTGAAAGGGGCCGCATCAAAGTGGCACAGAAAAGTAATCGAAAGGGGCAAATAGTAAAGGGAAAAGAGGAGCAGTGAAAGGATAAAATTTCGTTGTTTCGTTTTTCTATTTCGTTGACTTGTTTTTCCAACTATTCCGGTTCTATAACTATAGTCACTATTACCATTGGCCCTTTCGTGGATGTCGTTGGCGAAGAAAGATTACGGTGAACAAGCACACGTCACAATATCGGCCAAAACAACCTTGATCCGCCTCGGATGCAAAAACGGTAAAGTTTTTTTGTAACAAGAATTTTATTTATGTACAAGGAAGGCACGTTTTTAGCTTTTGCTTAGATAAAAGTCGAACGAGACATTTTTTAATCCTAAATATATTCGGCTTTTATTCGATAGTGGATTATAGAGAGTTTTGAATAGAAGTTTGATTCGCTGGCCCGTTGAATTGTAAAGCCAAACCGTGTTTAGTATCATCCAGAGCGGTTAATGCTTTGTCTTTACAGTTGATTTTAAAGTCAAATAGAAACATATTTTTTGTTCGCGATTTTAGAAAAAAGACACCTTGTGAAACAATTTAACCGTTTTTTTTTCAAATGTTCATTAAAAACAATTACTTTTTTTTTCCTATGATCTTTTACACAGTTTTGAGACATTTATCCATGTTCATGAGAAGGTATACACAGGGTGAAGTGTACTTTTTTCGCGGCTCTGTTTGGCTAACTATAAAAATATACATTATACCTTGATAAAATTATAATCGATTAGTATTAATAACCGTTCCACATAACGGGCAGGTGTTATGTCAAGATAACTACACAGAAATATTGTTATTTCAATTTTTATGAAGGTTGTTAATTAGCTTTGTACTTTAAGCTTAAAACAATTGTGGAATATAAATTTGAAATCGTACCGCAATAACAGACTGCATTTCATAATAAAGAAATACAAACGTGATGAATGTCGAGGCTGGTACATCAAATAGCGAAGAGACTCTGCTTACTGAATACTCTGAAGTAACGACTGTGGCTTTGATGTTTTCACCGCTCAGGGTATTCGTTTGAGTGTCTGGTCCTCGATCGGCTTATGGGGTGAAGAACTTTGCTTTGAGAAGGTCTTTTACTTCAATTCACAGATGCACAACTGCAATCGTCTGGGTCACTGATCGGTTAAGAGAGAGTCGACACCCAGATCGTACAACTAGAATGGTATTCATCTGCTTTAATCTACACAAATTACCCGATCACCCTAACACTAACCGAGTAACTGTTTACGGGTATTTGCGCAGTGATCATCGGGGCGAGATAAGCAGGCGTTCGATATTCGCAAAAGCTCACCGCAGATTTCGGTAAACTACAAACGATAGATGTCGGCGACGTATTGAGAACCATCTTTTAACTCAGCGGGGCAAAGTGAACATTTACTAATAGCGTGTCGGTCGCTTTCGTTATCAGTTCACTCTCTTTGTTTTGTTTACACGGACATCAGACCTGTTCGAAGCGATCTTGCTCGCCCCGGGAACTATGCCTATATATGTCGATGGTGTTACGTACCGTTTTATGAGTGTGTGTATGTTGAGGAAAGAAAAGGCCAACCAAGCAGACTTTACTAACAAAACTCGATTGGTGTCGTAAACGTGTTCGTGTCAGCGGCAGTTGACAGCATGGCACAATCTACTTACGTATATCTATCTATCTCGTTGATATTTTCCCGTTCTGATTATTGTTGCTAGCTGCTATTAGTTGCAGACAAAGCTATCGACGAACTAAACAGGGCCAACAGCATAAACGCACAGCAAACAGAAGGACTCTGTGCGAGGCAAAAAGCTTCATGTGTGTGCGACCGGCCCCTCAGAACTAAAATGGTAAAAAAATAGTAGCGCTCTGACAACGATCAGATGGTTTCACATGAGAAGCCGACGACGCATTATAAAAAGCTAACAACTTCTTTTTCGTCTCTCCGTTGAGGTAGTTTCAGAAATTGAGTTTTTCTCCAGAAACGTTCAAGTCTCCAGAGTTCTCTTAGGGCAGCCCCCCACCACTCTTCTGTCCCCTAATACGTCACCGTTCGGCTATCGTCGTCGCTGCGGTCGTTGTTGCTGCTGCTGCTGCTGCTGCTGACTTTATTGCCGTTTGCGCGGTCATCATAACTGTTGCTACTATTGTTGCTGTTTTTGTTTTTAATGGCGCTATCGTCAGGATGGCTCAACGATAGCTGATAGCTAAGCTGTCACCCGAAAGCTGTGAGTCTTCCACTAACTGGGAAATGTTCACACGTCCCGCTGCTAGCTTTCCCTGTCATATTGCCGGTCTCCGGCATAGGTGCCGAGAAAACCTAGTTTGTTCCTTGACGTCTAGGGCCTACATAATCGATTTTCTCGTTCGCTCCTCGCTTAAATTACCTATAGTGTTCGTTTGTTTTCTATGGGTGTCCAATGGTGAATGCGTGTGTGTGGAAGGAAGGCGAACACAAACGAAACTTCCTTTACCGTCAGATTGGTGCGGATCTGAATTCTGTATAGTTGCAACGACGACACCCGTCTCTGCGCTGCGTATCAGAGTAGAAACCACTTGTCTTTGAAGCAAAGATGCCGTAGTTCGTCATGGAAAGCCATCGTCTTTCAATTTGACTCAAGAATGAGCTTTGCAATGAACCCGAAGTTATATATTGATAGCTAAGTAATAGCGCACAGTGGGAAAGTCATTCGAAGGGTACCTTCGTGTTGATATAACACTCCTGGCTGCGGGCAGTGACCGTAATGTTCGGCGTTCAGCCTCCTAGAAGAGGTCTTATTTATTTTCGCTAAAGACCATCTTTGCCTTTCCTTCAACGGAAAATTTCCTAACTTTTCCAAGCAAAGACTCCTATTTTCCATTTTCTTGGATAGATTGATTAGAGAAATGCAGAGCGCACGATTAGTACTACCACTACTACTACACCTAACGTGTAGGAAGTGGTTCGTGGCCTGGACGTGCCCGATTTGGCCTGAACCTATCTAGACCGACGGTTCTATTTGTTGGCCTTCAATAAGAGTGTCGACGAAAAGCAATGTTTAGGAGAACGGTGCATGGCTCAAAGAGATTTACATGTGCCATCACTTACATCTCACTACACGAGACACATACATTATTATGACACACATATAGAA
Organism: Varroa destructor; assembly: GCF_002443255.2. Lineage (NCBI taxonomy): Eukaryota > Metazoa > Arthropoda > Arachnida > Mesostigmata > Varroidae > Varroa > Varroa destructor. Next base: position 73,410,396 of record NW_019211454.1, read on the forward strand.
GATAAATGAAAGGCGCCTAGTTACAAAAATGAACATTCATCCGTGCAGGTGTATGGTACGTTCGAGATGAAGCACGCACACACACCAGTACGATAATAAAAGGTTTTCAATATATGTTACACCATATGTTTTACAATACATAAGGTCGACTTTAATCACAGCATGGAGTGCTTGTGTCATATATTGCGGATACGTGTTCCAGCATACAATTCTAAGATTCAAATGGTTGGCTCAGTAGTGCGTCTTCTAAGTTTAACAAGCAAACACGCTACTCATCACAAACACGGTATGAAAATGACAAAGCCAACAATGATTAATAACAAACATTTCAGTGAGAGTGCCAATAGTAAAGATGATTTGAACGCCAGACTGCTTAACGTCAGATCGCGATGCGATACCAGCGCATCATCACACGAATGTCGGAGCATTTAGCTTTAAACTAAGTCTACAATTCTCGCCCCATAGTGTCTGACGCGTAAGTATATATAACAATTTAGTACCGTGCTTTTTTTTTTTTACAAACTGTTTGATTCAAAGTGATTGGTTCCCTTTTACTACTATGTAGTCAGCATGCTAAATCGATTAGCTATAGTATCTCGGCGGTTGCCGAATTTAACTTGTCCTTTTCTGTACTCATGGCGTTATCTGTGCACCAGCGTTGTTTCACTGATCGAACATCCTGCCACTTTCCTGTTTATAGGGGCATGTAAAATCACGAAATGATAAGATTTCCGTGAAATGAAAAAGACGAACTTGGTCGATTCATGCGACGAGCTCGTAGATGCAAACGAGTGAAAAGCAAGGAGCACGAGTCTCATTTTGTGGCCACGCACGGGGTGGTGCCACCTTTAAAAAAAGACACTCAAGACACTCTCGTCTCAATCAGAATGCGTTTGGCGAAGCCTCTTAAATTCGAGTTCATCACTTACACAAAGCGAGCGTACCGACACATGCCCTGCACCAGATCGGCCGTATCCAGATCTCCATGTGGAAGTAATATGAGAAAAAGAACAGTATGGCGGGGGGGCTAACAGAGATCACACTTCTTCCTGTTGAGAAGAATGCCTCAAGAAGAGACGATGTTCTTTGTTCCAAACGCCGCTCGCTCGCTCGCTCGCCCGCCCGCCCGCCCGCCTGCGGTCCTCTTCTCGATTGCCAGCCTGACACACATACACCACTCGGACAAAGGGTGTTTCGGGTGACATACCGAAGTGAAACCGGGAGCTGCTTAATGCAGAGGATGCTTCGATCCATAGCCTTGCTCTGGCCAGAAGCTCAAAAATGGGCTCGTACAAGTTTCTTGATCGGTCGGCATAGAATCTAGAATCTTATATTATCTTCGTATTCTATATTTATGCGTTTTTAATATGTTGTCAGAAACAAACGTTCTAAGAATAACATTCTCCAACATACTGCTGCTTGTATCGAGGGGTTGAATCCCGGACCTAAATAGATATAGACGTAATCGATGGTTGACAGAACTATTTTACATCGGTACACTTTATATGAATGGGTGAAGTAATCATAGCTAAAATATTGAATTTATAACGCTACGCATTGATAATAGCATCTGAGTTATAATCTACTTCATCCATCTTGACTCTAATAATTAACAACACCGTTTCAGCTCGGGGTCACGTCGAGTTTAAGTCGAGTGCCGTTGTCGTCATCTTGGACAGATTGTCTGAAATTTAACATTATGCCCCACTATTAACTTTGGGATTCGATTTATGGTATCGGAACTTAAGGGCGTTATGAATGCAAGAATACAAGTTGTTTCTACCGCGCGGATTATATTCAGACATCGAGCCTATCAAATATTCTAATCTTCTTCTATCTCTGAATTTCAGGTAAGAACATGGAACACTATGGGACTAAGCAGCTACTGCTGCAGATGCTGCAAGAAGCTAAAAGAAGAAACAGGACACGTAATTTTGATATCAAGTGAACCTAATTATTTAAGCCTAAATTACGAGGTCCTGTTATTGTAAGTGTCAACGGAATACTCTGGACGAAACCTAGTATAAGATGTTGTGTCGTGGCACAAATTAGCCGAAGGAGAAAATGCTGTTGTCGCTGAACCCACATTTTCAGTAGAACGGGTTAATGAATTTCCGGTAGGGATTGGCTTCTTAAGGTGGGTTATGTAAAGGGGCAAGAAGAGCACACAACGAATACCTGTTTGCATTCGCGAGTCAGAAGGGAATTAGTTTGATTGATTGCTAATTTATTGGCTGGAGTAGGTTGCGATCGTTCAAATCGGCAAGCAGAGCTAAGAAGTAAGCAATATAAATACTTCTGTCTAGAACAACCAAGGTCAGGTTTTCGACCTGACATCCCCCATTTGCTTAGCGTATGCCCCACGTCTCGTAGGGCTACAAGAATAAATAGACAGAGGCTTGGAAATGCGTGCGAAGCTCCAATATTCATTCATTCACGGTATTCGATGTAGAAATAATGATCTACGACTTGCTTCGTTAGCGGATTGCTTTCCTTATTTTTTCGTAAACGTCATTAGATTTATCGTTTCAAGTCGCAGCGAAGGCTTGTACAATTTGTTTTTGCCTCCTGTTGATCAGGGCGAGGACGGCATGTATAATGCCAGTGGAGGCGTTGTACCTGTATAATGTATCACTATAGGTCCATTCGTTTAATAACCAGAATTCACTTCTTTGGTTATCGCATAAGTCATACACGGCTAATGTATAATAGGAACTGACTTTGTAATAGAAAGATGAAATCGAATTGTCTGCGGGCGAGGTCGTCGCGATGCTGTCTCGATGCTGGAGCCCGGCCCAGTTCTCGTTCCTATCAGTTCCCTAGTCATTTATACTGTGCTACGAAATACGTCGTCACGCACCAATACCTGGGTGATTTACGACGATCTACACTAGCGTGGTACCCGTTTAATACTATTGTCAATCCGTTGTCCGCTTTTGGCCATGCGCAGTAATATATATCGGTAAATGACTGTTAACGTGACTCATTCGTGATCCGATTATTCGGAGAAATCCATCATGGCAATATAGTGCTCGATAGTTATCGCCTACAAGCACGCTATCAGAGAAAAGCAACAGTTTTTTTTTATCTACAAGTAACCGGACAATTGATCTGTTCTTCTAATAGCTATTGCACTACTACGCTATATATTATGATCGACTATATATAACGTTAGAAGTGAGAATGCGATCGATTAATGAGTTCGGTGTCGTTGATTTATAAATCTGGGCAATTTTGCATTTATGCGATGAGTCAGTACTTGCCCCATATGCGTAAGGGTTGGGGGGGCGGGTGGCGGGGGGGGGATATATCCAACCAAGTACAGCCGTGCACTTTTTCGATGATGTTTGTTAAAGTGCGTAATTTTGTAGACCGATCGTCATCGCTTCTGCGGCCACATTAGTCTCCGTTACGAGGGCCACTCACGATGGAAAAGCTCCTACTGTTATTGTTGTGCGCGCCCAGATCACCAACAAGCGTCCCAAGCAACGCCAGGTAGCAGCTAAAGGAAACGCGGTTTCGGCAGCTCATATTCGCTTGGACGGAACGATTAACGTAAGCGCTGCTTCATTTTCGTAGTCGCACAGTAATCTACTCTAAACTTTCTCAGTACTTCACGATGTGTTCCACCGGATATCATCATTATTATCGACAGACACCGAATCCAAGTAATGGACGGCCAAAAAATATTCATCGCTCACCATGCAGATCCCTTTATCGTTCATGATTCTTTTTTTCAACCAAATGGACGATATGCAATACCAATTAACATTTAAATTCCATACATAACTATATACATATATAATACACGAAGTGTACTAGGTAGTACTCGTACAACCGATGGTAGTCTGACATTTGAATAAACCAAATTTTAGGGCACCAAGTGGAATTACAAAGATGAGAGTAAACGCGGGTGCCAAAGGACAAGACCACTATCGTCAATATCAAAGACTGGACGTAACGTTAAGCAGAAGGCGGCTGACGATCTATTCGGGAGAATCAGTAACAGTCCGGGAAACAGACGGTCATGGTGATAATGGTAATGCTAGTGCTAGCAAAGTCTGTGGAGACTAATACTTAAAAAGAACGATTCGAATCCCCCGCTTAAACCTAATAGGATAATAGTTGCAATGGTCGCATTGGCTATCACCAGGAACGAAGTCATTTACCGTTCAAGTTCTTCTGGAACTTAAGCGAAGCCTGACAGAGGCCGTGGGGAGCCAGATGGCCATGCCTATTTGAACGCGTGACGACGTCGCCGCAACGACATGAAATAGATGTGACTGCGTCATCATTTCGGCAGGGCGATCAGCATCGGCACAGAACAGCTTCTAACTTGAGTTGACTTTTACCTATCGCAGCTACAACTATCGTACAACAATAACAGTGCGCTAGCTCTGGCTGCCACCAAGCGGTTGCCTCCTGGTGACGACGATCCTTTGTATGCAACTGGCGGATGTTGGCCTCGTTTTAAGATGTTCCTTTTTCATTCCTTCCTCTGCAATAGAATGCTCTTAGCAACCAGCGTCATCTTCTTCAGCAACCAACTTCTGTAGTTCTGAATCTTATTGTTACCGGCTTTAGATGTTTTTGGTGCTATGCTGTTCGATGACTGAGTCTTCTGACGAAGACTATTCGAAGTTTTCCCTGTCTGAAAGTTTTCCTGTACATATTGTCATCACAACTCAATCAAGTTTCCGTAAGTTCAGGGCATGGCTTTTTTGGTTGTTTCTGCGTTCGATGGTAAAATTTGTTGACACTGCCTTGCGGATGACGATGAGGTAACATTGTCAGTTTTCGATGAAAGACTCATTTGGAGAAAAAAGCTTTTTTTAATTTCGAATTTTCTAGTAAAGTAAAGTCACATCACTTTGAGCGCGAATCTACTGAGAATTTATTATTTGCGCATTTGTTGTTGACTATGTACAAAGGTTCTCAAAACGGGGCGGTTTACGATGCTATTGCTTGCTAGCGAAAAAAGTGTTTTGTTGTGGACAAAATATCTACGAGTGGTACTTTTCATGCGTTTCGACTGTCCATTAGGGTTGCGGACATTCATAGGCCTTCTGTAAGATAAAACTGATCGGAAACCGACATATTTTTTGGTTGAGAATTAATGACCATTGTTGTCTTTCGTTTAACAGCTACGACAGTGACTGCCGGGCCTAAATGTTTTCAAACGAACCAATATTCCGATTGGAGGTTACGGTTATCGGCATAGGGATCTTCTGTTATGATGGCATCACTGGCACAGTTGATCGTACATGAAGAACAAACTGAACCGTAAAGCACGGATAATGAAAAATTTAAAAAAACTGAATATAAAGTGATTGTTCGGATAATAGTCCGTGATCATCTATAGGAACACATCATTTGAAACGAAATAGAGCTCTAGACCATCAGCGCTACCCATACCCGCGGTCGATTTTGTTTATGAGAACGAATCGCAAAATGCAAAATGAACCAACACAAAACTACTTTATAGTCATTTTTCTAAAAGAGTCCTGATCATCACAAGAAAAATTCATCCATCAAGAAACCTAAAATCAAAAAGCTTACTTTCATAAAAACCTTGTCGGCCAAAGAGCGCCATTAAGGCCGTTTTATCCACGTTGTTATCCGCCATTTCCTCCAATTTTTCGTAATCTCAACTTGCAATTCTAGTAACTTCACTTAGTTATATAAATAGTATTCTTTATTTTTATTTGCAGGTATTGATCAATCGAGATCCACACGCGGACTCAATAAAAAGCCTTGATTCGTTGTATGGTTTTTTGCGAGCTGACAAATTGTTTACCGGTCGCCGAAATGCCGGGAACATCAACACATAGTAACATGTAGGAGTTTTACAAAAGTTGAACTTCAGCGGACCCGTTGATGGGAGGCTATTGTCATAAGCCGGCGTGGTCGTTGTCGATAGCTGCGACTAAGTTGTTGTCATGAGGCCAAGTGTGCCGTCAAGGTAGCTTGCTTAGAAACGAGATAGAATGGTAGTTTCCCGCTCGACAATAGCTCCGACAAGTACAGTGGTAATAACAGCTCGGCCGGACACAAAGTCAACAACCTTAATGCAGGCCCCCTACTAGTTCAACTCTACCTACCTCCACTTCCACTTGCCTTTTGGCTGAATGATCGTCTGTGCCGAGTTACGTTCACTTAATTACAGGTGGAAAGAAAAACTATCACGTTTTTTTACTTGTACTCTGCTCGCTAGTGGTAATAATCGAAGAAATTAGGTTAGATTACAATGTAGAGAACCTAAACGAAAACAAGGTGAAGTAGGTCGTTAAGGTTTAATGTAATGATAGTATAATAATAATAATAATAATACACTAAATGAATGCTTAATTGAAACTGTCAGACGCAACACTCGGCGCCTGAGATAAATGAGAGGTGCTACAAAATGACAGTGAGGCTTCCGATCCGCTGGCGAGTAGCGAATCTCAATCGATGTACATACACATATTTACCCCCGAAGGCGTGTCGTTTGCTAGGTGACATCAAATAAGCGTAGAAATGGAGGATTCCTCAACTTTCGAAATGAATCGTTGAAACAACCATATCACATTGGACGAAATGCGTCGGAGCAGCGACTGTGTTTTTAAATATTGTTGAAAACGTTCCAACTACACGAGGTCAACAACTACGGTAATACTTCGCTGTGAACAGTCATTGCCTTCTTTACTTGTTGGCCGTAGGGGACGCTGCCGATCGAAATGTTAGATACATCAATCGCATTTTATTGGATTAAGAGAACCTTGCGCACCCGAACGCATACAATACCAGGCACTGGCAAGAGCAACAAATCTGTACTCAGTTCGACGTAGGTCATATACTAAGTAAAAAAAGTTTACGCTAGATGTTCAGCTAACTTTATAGCATACAGTTAATTATAACTACACTTTAGCTGAATAGGTTCCTTATTTTAATTCAACTTAAACGTCATTGTTGCGCGTAACAAAATTGTCAAGAGATCTAAACGAAGCGGCAGACTAACGGATGAAAGCACGAAGGTTCGATAAAACACATGTTATACGCGGCTCTGTAGGCACAATCGTGTTCTAGGACGGCGAAAACGTCTAGCCTATTGGAAGGTCAATTTTTTGCCGCCGTATGTTAGGCCACACGGTTTTATACGCTTCTCTTCCTATAATACGGTCGTAATTAGATTCTGTGTATCTGGGCACGGCTTTCGTAGTGCTTTGACGCTATCCTTCATTATGAAATCGCCTTCTCACGAGCACCCGCAATTAAAGCTTCATTTCTAATGGAAAGCAAGCGTCATTGGCGCCGCCATTAGGATGATGACGGCTCTGAGGGGCGGCAACGACAATAGAAGAGCATATCAGCATCCACCTACGTGTACATGTGGACAGCTGCCGTACCACCCAGCATAGATGCACACGGCGGATCCCGGTCGCTATGTAGGCGATGCTTGCTATAGCACAGTATCTGAAGCTACATCTTCATAAGTCTGCTTATGGGTTGCTTAGCTTTACCGCTACTAACGGATTTATTTCTTTTTAATTATTTTCTTCAGCGGGACCCTTTCGCCTTTCCTCAGTTCTAATGGACTTTGCATAACGCTCCTATGACTAAATGATATACAGCTTTTCCTGTAACTTCTGGACTGGCGTCCCTTCCACCCTTCCTTCTCTTTGCCGTCTCCCCATCTATTTAAGGATTATACATATATGCAGTCGTCTCATCGTCTACCAGACGGATAGGGAGATGTTTGGGTACTTTGGGTCGATCTTCTTTTTGTCTATTTTCAGGGCCACCTCTCCAATCCCGGTCCGGCTTTTCTTCGTCCTTCTCTATGGTTTCCCTCTACCCCTCCACTAGGCTCCAAGTCAGTGCGGTGACCGTACCTAGTAAGAGATAAACATGTCCCCGTTACTATTACTATGTTGCACACCTACTATAATAATGGTGAATGACCCAGATTTTATTTCAGTCTTTAGCGTATCACGATCACAGAAGAGGAACATGTGTTTTGTGTTATCACCGATACATTGACCTTTTTCTCCATTCGTTTGCGCCCTTCCTTTGCCCAACGCTGTCATATCCTAAATGGCAAAACTCTAACGCTCAGCGTTTGTCGTTGTACTCATCATTGCGAGCTACCGAGTTTCTATTGAAGCCATTAGATGGTAACTACTATGGAACGACTGGGAATAAAGCACAGAGCTATGATACTAAAGGACAGGAAGAAATTTCGGCACACAGCTTCTGGAGGCACGCTACGGCACGTAGCATTATTATCTAAGCTTGACTTACAACGATGGCTCGTGCCCGTTTGACGCACACTCGCATCACTAAAATGGTGGAATCTGCGGGAGTGAAACAGATGGAGAAGCACTTTTGCGAATGTCTTGGAAAGACTAGGGTAAGCTTTGTCTGCTTTGTGCTCTTCCCTGTCGGATCCTGTTGTTTCACAGACATCTCTTTTATTTTACTTAAACAACGCCCTGTACTCTAGTGCCACGGCGAAACATGGTATCAATATTCAACAAAGTACACGAAATCGAAGCATTCTGTTAGGCCCCGAAATCTCAGAGAATAGATGGCGTGCAGACCCAGGTATAACTGAAGACATGAATCATCCCTCGTTTGTTACCCTCAGACAAAGAGGGCATTATCTCGTACAGTACGTAGCGTTCTACCGCCAGATCTTCTTGAGTAGGTTTTTGGTCCTAAATGTCTATTGTTTTTAAATATGCAGGCACTTGTTGAGCTCGCATGATACGAATCACATGGGTGGAGAGTCGCATGCTGAATCAGCTAAACGGTATCTGGATGTCTAAATTAGGAGACAAACACATTCAATAATGAGAACTCTTTTTTTCGGAATTCGTAGATATGCTTCTAACAAAAAACATTGTAAGCTTCAGGGTAGGATCAAGTAGGGTCGAGCATTATCTGACCCTGAATTTGTACAAATAGTATGTCATCAGTGCTAAGTAACCGCTGCTTGAGCATGTAGTCAACAGCTTCTAAGAGAGCATACGTTTATCATCGACGCTGACGTATGGACCTGCACGTGCACGTCGCTCTTATGTCTCCCCGCAGAACGATAAGCAGTTACAAAAATCTGTACGAACAAATTTTCGGGCCGCTAATGCTCGTCGCCTTAAACAGAGCCGTTAGAAATGGCTGCCTACAAAACACAGGTTGGAAGCTTTTGATAGTAGACAATGTGATAAAGAACCTTAATGATCCTTTGTTATCTTCCGGATCGTTTCTTGATCTAGCTGATGTGGCATGATGAGATTAGCCGGTCAGGCGCCTTCTGGGGACGATAAGGCTGGGTTGCCTTAAGTCTTGCGGTCGGAAAAATGCTGCCCAAGGGTCCGTAATAACCCATTCTTATCCAATGAGATACCATAAATGACCAGAGCAGGGGAAAGGTCAACGTTTATGTTCTGACTCGACAGGAATTGTCTGGTAAAGGGCAGTGGGTTGAATTTAAAACTCGAAAACCCTCGAATGAGCTCAATATCGAAACATGGAAAGAGATTATTATCTCGATACCGAGAACTAATATATTACATTTATTGCGTGAGAATCTGTCCTTTTATTTCCCGTCTTTACTCAAGAATTCCATAAGGCGTGAAAGGTATTATCTATCGAAGGCTGTCATTTCAGGTGCAAGCGTTATAGCATAAATCATTTAAAAGGATACGTATTCAACCTTCGATTTGTGTATAGGTGAGCTTTCGTGAGCTACACGTTTAAGCTAGGAGCTAATCTAGGAATTAACAGTTAGAAGCATCTCGAAATAATATGTACATGCTCACCAGGTAGTAGTAAGCGTCGAGCGACCGAGAAGCTCAAGAGTAATAGCTCTCAACAATAGAAATCAAGCAGGGTCTGCAATTTGATCGATCCCCCACGTCGCGAAGCTTGCAGACAGCTGGAACATGGCTCGTTTCGAAGCTGGTCTTTGGGTTTGCATGAGCATTAGTAGGCGTGCGACTATCAAGGCATGCAGCTCGCCAACTGTTTCCTCATTGACGATACATGGGATTCAGCCTCTCACCTTCCTCTAGGTCCATTAGGCATCGACAGGCTAGGTTCACCCTTTCGCCAATCTGTTAAACTTCACGTTATCGGTGCCGGCACAACCTCTGTACTTCTCGTGGCGCGGAGATGGCGGAGATGCTAGTAACCCAGTGTAAGGAGGCCGTTATAATGACGAATATTATAGGCACATATCTGCATGTGAAGCTATACTATTCATCTCTGTAGCCGTGCTACATGGCGCACAACTGAGCGTCTGGCGGAGAGGTTCCCAAGGGTCAAATTCAAAGGGATTAAGTACCCGAGCGCAGCTTATATCATTCGTACGATACTGGGTACCTACTCAAACCCAAATAGCTAACATAAAGTGCGAATATGCGCCGTGACCGTATTCCGATATTCTTCTGCAGAGTACAAGCAGGTAAAGACTTATTTTGGGCTATGCGAATTTATAAGGGACATTGTTATTTTAATTTGTTTCCATGTTATCTAAATCATGTTTGCAGAAAGTGGAAAATTTATTCTACATATAATTGGTATAACAATATATATGTATATTTTATCTTCCTCCTTCATTTCACTTAGTGAGCCAAATTTACCTAGCATCGTTTCGGCAGGCGGTTTGAGATGAAGTTTACTATTATATATATATTGCCTTCGGGAGTAGGGAAACGAAGCAGCGAATGAGCAGCAGCAGTAGTAACAACAACAGATGGCTGAGTAGAAGGACGAAGCGCAGGCGTAATATAGACGGTAACGAAAGAAAGAAATGGCGACGGGACATCAGCTCCTGTTTTATGCGCATCGCACGTCAGCCAATGGAGGCCGAACTGATAAATTGAATCTGTCACAGAAAAGAAAGGCTACAAAAAGGCAGAGGATTATTTGAAGGCCAGGAGATAGTAAAAGTGAAAGGCGGCATATGACAGATGCGGCCATAATATGTATGTATATCAATAGCTGAGCACATCAGAACGTGTACGGGGTTCAGGATAAACAATATTATGACAGCTATTTATGTTTAATATTATGCAAGGTTCAATGGATATATTTATATTATACCTATGATTAAGTGGCGCCACATTATTTTATTTTCAATTTTATAACGATGAGTGAGCAGTGTTACTATGTTTGAATAAGCTTTGTGACGTCAGTATATGTTTAAAATTGTCGAAGTATTACATCGTTCGAGTTGAAGGTCGGTCCTCCAGTCGACAATCGAAATGATTGAACACTCTAAAGGGACGCTAGCCAAAAATCTCATTATTCTTAAATCGTTTTGTCGCTCCGCAGCTCGTATTATCGTCATGTCATGGTGAACGGTTCTTCCGTTAGTCGTAGCCATAGATATATCTTGACCTCTTGTTCTTCGTTATTGTCACCCACTGTGAAGATCGCGTATGACCGTTTCATGTGGTAATGAGTTTTTATTTTACTGCGTCTGAGGTGAGCGCCCATCCCGTGAAGTGGTGATTCATTGAAGTAGACAATTAATTATTACTCAGCGGTTATTGCAGCATCGAGTGGTGCTTACAATTACGCCCGCGCTCTATTTGTTCATACGTGAAAACGGCCAGTTGCTTTGTTTACGATAGCAGTCAGTGATACCCTGATACCGTTATTATTTACAATATTACTTTATTAGTTGAAAGACGTGCGGAGTGATAATTATGGAGGGCCGGTGGACATCTGAGGAAGAAGGAAGAACATCGGAGCTTCAATACAACGCGTCTGTCTGGATATAAGGGCACGAAATACTCAAGCATGCACTCGTTTTAAGTATAGACCAAAAATACAACAGTAAAGTTCAATGGACCACAATAACACACTGATGCAGAAGATTCGAACAAATCAATGTTGCCAGATAAGCTGAGATCATCTAATCTTTTTCCCTGTTTCAAGCGATCACCACGCCGCGATCAGATCTCCGATGTTCATTATCATATCCTATCACGCGATTCGTCGTGAGAAATTCATAAGGTGTGGCTCTCGCAATGGACAAGGCGGCCTATTGCAAGGAGAGCGCCTGAGAACCAGAGCACTCCACTGACGATAAACGGTTGACAGTATCTTTACTCTACAAAAAAACTGCCAGTAACAATGAATTGTTAACACCCTTATACCTTGTCACCTTAGAGCCCCACACGCTTTTGTAGAAATGTGCACATACGCACACAATAGTTGAAAAAACACCAAAGTTAGCGCTTTTCTGAGCTATTGTCAAAAAATATTCAGGCAATATATATATATATATATATATATATATATATATATATATATATATATATATATATAAAGGACAATATTTTTGTATTGTTAATGGATCACATTAAAACGTGATTAGGCTAAACCGTAAGTCAACCCATAAGACCGCAACGGTTGGGTGTATTTACTAAAAGTATCTATATTGGCCTTTACCATAGTTCGGAGTCTGTAAACGATCATAGCGGCGAAATACGGTGCCATCGTACCGATCGCAGGAGGTTTTGGCTAACCTTTCGTTTCTGGCAGAAATCATTAGTTAATCGAGAAACCATCAATTTTGATTCGCTTTTGATTTAGCTCATCTTGTCGGGCATTCTCCTGATTTCCTCTCGGGTGGCCCCTCCTCCTGCTTTCAAAGCCGCTGTCGTTACCAAGCAGCTCACAATCTTCGGACGGCGATTGAAGCCATTGTTTGGTGCCATTACCACTAGCCGCTACTATTTCATATTCTACTATAAGACAAATAGTACGCTTATAGTGAGGCGTAAAAATACCCAAATCAAAAATGAATCAGTACGTTTACCGCATTAAATTGTCACTGAAAACATGATATTTCTTTCACCGTACGTTTCTGGGCCCTTTTGTTGTGCTCCATCGAGCAACCGACTGGGAAATGCTCAACGGCCATGTTCTATAGTTAGTAAGTATTCGAAACGCGGTTAGCCTTTTTTAATGGCGCGTGATTTCATTCAGTTAGCACAGACCTTGAAAAGTATCTCCACATAGAACTTTGCTTGGGCTGATGATGCTGGGATTTTCGCGGTATATTAAATTTTTACGAGAACTTAGAAGTAAGTGCTGTGTTTGAGGAATCATGTGAAATAAACAAACTAAAGTACACGGATCTACTACTTTAACTAGGCCGGCCCTCGCCCTATTGCTGCTACACGTTGACGCCCCTTTTGGAGCCGTCGGTCGGCACTTTTTTTATTGTGTCGACATACGTAGACAGTGGAATTACTAAACGCTTTTTTTTTAGCATCCGGATTGTTCCCCGGGTGACAGGGCGGCGACGCGTTTTGCCTTTGCGAGCATCTAGATTTGATACACCCCCACGTATCTAGCTAACACTCGTGTACGTAGTCATCTATTAAATATTTTAAAATTATTTCTTTCTTACTATTGGGCGAACGAAATAGAAACGAACGATCGTAGATTGTAATCCACTGTATTTGTTCGCCCAAGGAACAGCGTTGTTAATGATTATATCTTAAAAAATGTCTCTCTGTGTATCTCAAACATAAGAACCACAAGCTACTTGATGTTACCAAACAGTCGCTACGTGACCAAGCGTTCCTTTAATGTTTTACTCAATAAAAACAATCAGAAGAAACGAAATTTACTACCACTAAACGTGTTATTATTGTTATTTCGATGCCTATCCGCCGGCGTCAGCTACTGGAAAAAACATTGTATCTTTAGCTTTGCTGACGGACCTATTGGAGGATGTGATAGCTTCGACTGAACAATCGTTCATTGAAGAATCGAATGTATTCCTACCAACCTGGCAGGTTCACGCACGCATTGTCAGCCAGATACGAAACGCATTGTTAAAAGCTTCAATACTGCCATTTTCTTGCTATCGCTACGTCAATTTGTTCCCGAACTAGCACAAACGTTTCGTGGAAGGCAAGCCGGAAAAATACATCTAAATGATTGCCAATCACAATTATATCTTGAGTCTCTTCATCATCGTTCAGTTCTTGGCGGCAACATTGTGGACGATTGATTCTCGATCACGCTTCTCGTCGAGATAATGTTATTTCTATTGAGTATGACGGAACAGTTCAAAGTGAATGTTTATGCAATCGTCCAGGACTCCAGAATTCACCCATGATCGAGTCTCGATATTGTCCATTGTGGATGGTTTTGTTGGCACGACGATGATCAGTCATTGCATGCCGCCCACCGTTTCAGGAATACGAGTGCTTAGGCTGACGTGCGGAGATCATTAGGAGTTCGATAATCAGCTAAGTTAGTTAGGACAAAACGGCAAAGAAGCTATTGATCCTAAGAGGCCCGAGAGGACGTTTACTCATCCAATAGTCATGGCGGGAAGGTTTTAGATTCATTTAGCAAGGCAAACGCTGTCCGCTGTTAAGTACGATATGTAATGTAGGCATGTCGAACTAGCCAGTTCCATAAAATAAAACACGAACCCAATAAGCCGTAACGGAAACATACACTATAAGCAAAAGACACGTAAAGCGAACGAGCATGCTATCAACGTGAGTATTCACGCGGTCGTTCGTGTTAGCTTGTATTACTGCCATGTGCAAGAGCGCACTACCATTTAAGATTTCTGAGAACCGATGCTTATTGATAGATACTTGGTCGAAGTCAGCCACCCGTAGAAATGTGCTTGTGAATGAACACATTAAAATAACGCAGGTAGTCCCGATACCTACCCTTTCTCGAACTGTTATATTAACCTAGCGGGTAAAATAGGCCATCCGTTTTTTGTTCGATACCAGGGGCCTATATTGGACTGAGAATTCGACTCTGATATTCCTTTCATTGGCCCCTGTAAGCCAACGTTATACTCGAACGACATACAATGCTATACTATTATCTCGAATATCTGTCATCATCGATTGCAAACCTTGTGGATAGGCTTTTGCCCTGTACGAATATTAGGAAGTGTCTCCAAGAAGCGACAGTTGTAAAGACCTCATTGTCTATTAAACGAATCTCTGCGACCGATTTCTCCGGTAGCTATACGAACACTTGTCTCTTTTCTCTCGCGGGCGTTAGTTAGTCGCTAGCTATGATCTGGTGCATCACATAACGCACCGTGGCGATGACGGCTGATGTGGTACTACAGTCGAACCTACCGTCATCGTTGTCAGCAAGCCCTTGTCGATTATGAAATATTATTATAATATATGCATTCAAAATAACACAATAGCCAAAGAAATTTACGTACTTCGGGTTTACCCTATGACGTGATAATTAACACTGTTGCTGTTTCTACGGTGTCATATCGAAAGGGATTATTGGGTATCGAGGAAGGAAGGAAGGTATGGTGTACTACAGTTATGGGGGGGGGGGGGGGATCACCGGCGGAACTGCGGAGAACGACGCGGGGATTCAGCAGCGTATATGTGAAAATGATGAATGAAAAACAGACACTCTTCGGCAACAGCGGTCGTAGAACTGCTATACCTTTCGCGCCGCCAGCGATATTACCATCAACGTCGTTATGTATAAATACACCAACAAACCAACCAGTCATCTACATGTTTGTGTGTGTCTCTGTTTTTGGTGGGGCCTGAGTCGCCCAGAAAACGAAAGGGTGAAGGGGGCAACGAAATTACACAAAAGAAAGGTGGCTGTAAACGTGGGGTAGTCCCAGGTAGAATGCGCGCTTAACTTGTCAGATAAGCTGACTATTAGTTAAAAACAGCGACAGGAATAATAATAGTCGTACCGAGAATAACGGCGATAACGAAAGAGCGAGCACAAAGTTACACGGACTGTGTATAGCAACGAAAAACGGCTAATTACGGGCCAAGCAAGATACGTGTCCTTCAACATTTAACGCGAACAACATTGAACAGAAAAGTACTAAAATGCATGACTTCCCAGAGGGGTATGCTTTGTCACTATTCTTTCATAAATAGAAATTCGAGTTTGTGCCAAAGAGTGAAATTAACAACTTCAAATTGCCCCCTATAATGTTTTTTTAGTATATCGTTGTAAGTATGCTTAACTCATCACACATTTTCAGTTTGTTGAACGTCAATTTGTATTTCGTTCGAATGATTTTATGTTAACTTGAATTTCTCCGTAGGGCCGTTAGGCAGTCCATCAGACAGCTGGCCCCACGGATCAAAGCCAGATTCAAATCTAGACTATGAAGTATCTTTAAGACGTTAGCGTCTTTAATAGATTAGTGGGTAACATATTTGCTTGCCAGTTTCTAGGTTTGACTGTGTTTAGTGGAATGCCGAACGGTAATGCGGGACGTAAAATTCAAAACATAGAGATTTTATGCTAACCTATAAAATCTGTAACGTCTACTTGATACTTAATGTGCATTTTCTTCATTATATATAGCTCACGTAGTCAAACAAAGCGTATTAATTAATACCGCTTAGTCAAATAACAAAACTACGCGGCCGTTTTTCTCACTGCAGGATCATGTAACCTTACGTTGGGCATGATGTCTGGGGATATCCAGGATACCGACATCAGCTGTAGTTCGACCCATAATGCCGGCAGCGTTGGACCCGCCTTTGCCAGGTATGTAATAATGTTTTTCGCAGTGTTGTATTGTCAACGTGTTTGCTTTTATCTGAAGGAACATAAAGGTGGTCTGCTATTCGCTGTAAGCGTAGGCGTACTTTGATTCCTGAGCAAAAATCCGAGCAGTAGTTAAAGCGATGAATATAGTACGTAGTTATAATCCTTTCTCTTCTTGCACGCTTCCCCAGATCGCTCATAGTAAACCCCCTGCCATTTTGCATTGGCTAAACAGCTATATTGAGACCTATTGAAAACTTCTACAAGATATACTCTATAGAAAATGTACCGATTATAAGTATAACACAGTAGATGATTACTTTTACCAAAAACAGGTGGCTTTTCATCTATGAATGATAATGCGTTCATACGTACTTAGAAGGCTCTTCAAGGCTTATTTTCCAGTAAATCTTTCAAGATGTTGCTTGATTGAATCGCTAAACTATAACTCCCGTACAGTCTCCATTTATTAGGGAGTAATCTCGTCCAACGTGCCTCTCAGAACCTCTTTGAGAGATTTCGTAGCTTAATTGAAATAGGAAATATGCTCGAACAGGAAAGTATGTAAGTTCCATGTAAATCTCCAGATGACCAGGAACAGTTTAACCGCCCTAGTCAATGTCCCTAGTTTGTAGGTCAATCAGTTGGCGCGCTGATTAAAAAAATTCTGACAATTAATATGTTACCGTTTTTTCATAACTGCATGTACTTATGCAGGACCGCCACTAGCTTATCCCAACGAGCTTTGTTGACACGATTTCGTAATAGTCCCATTAGGATATGCAGTAGCTGAAGTAGCTTTAAGGGCCTCTAAGATGGCTTAGTTACTTTTAGCAGAAGCCAGAGATTAGTATCTTACATAATGTTGAGCATCGTTTATACTGGTTTTTCCCGTAGCTGCTTATCCCGTTATCGGGTAATTGACATTTATGTCGATACAAGCAAGGACTAACGATGCTGTTATTTTTATTGGCGCTTCGTGCATCCTGGCAAAATTTATGCCACTTCATGTTCAGTGTCAGGCGTCGGGCTATGAGTATAACTCTATGTGTAAGCATATGTATATATATAATATAAGTATATATAATTATACGTATAATAATAGAAAGGACTGCATCTACCTCATGCGCTTTAAATTAATTGGCAGAATTTAGGAAAAAAAAAGTTGAATCAATTTACGTATTTGTGATTTCACACACGCCGACAATCATAACTATACGTATCCTGATAGTGGTCAGTCTAATATGCCACTTAATATGTGCTATATTCTATTTAAAACATTTTATTTATCAGTATTCTTTTTATAGTTCGATAGCTGAAACGATTAGCTATTCTTTTTCTTCTTCATGCTGTTTCAGGTTAAATCGCGAGATCAACGGCGGGGCTTGGTGTCCTTCACAGCAGATCTCCCCAGACACCTACGAGTGGCTTGAGATTAATCTTCGTGGTTACCACATCGTGCGGGGAATCGCTACTCAGGGTCGCTTCGGCAACGGCCAAGGCCGAGAATATGCCGAGGAATACATGATTGAGTACTGGAGAGCCGGCATAAACAAATGGGTCCGGTATACCAATCGCAGCGGAAAGCATGTAAGTATTGGTCGATACTGGTTATGTGTTGGATTACTGAATAGTATAGGATGCAGTAGAAATCCTTTATGGTACTACCCATATAAATTAGGTTAGTTGATGTACCGAATACGGAAGCATTTTCAGAACTCTATGAATGTTTCCTCGAAATAAATCTTAGATCAACTTCTCCAATGAACTGTAATACTGGAAAAGTGCTAAATTGTTAGCGTTACAGTCCGCGAGTGTAGAAACGAGGGGGGGGGTGCCGTGGATCTTATCGGCAGCAAGCAGTTGCCTAAGCGGGAAAGTCTAGCTTGTTAGACGTAAGGGTGTGGGGGTAATCGGGCTTGTGGTCATTGTGTTGGGTGGAGGACCTATCCACCTCGGAGCTAATCGAGGGCGTGGCACAACTTCGTACTGCTTGTCTTGCCTCCGTGCTTGGGTTAAGGCTAGTGATCACTGAATGAAAAAGAGACAACGACTAGGGGCTGCGGCTGAAGATGGAAAAAACAGGGGATAGGCAAAAGACCCCTCTGTACGTTGCTCTAGCGTTCGCTCCCTTTGTTATAAGCTTTTTTCGTTTTCCTCTCTTTCTGTTCCTTTGTTTCTGTCTGCTTTTTTTCTCGCTTGGATGGAGTCAAATAGTGCAGAAGATGTTGGAACGAAGTCGATCCGCGCTTCCCAGTAATCGACATTACACATACAGAGACGCACACACGATTGCAGGATCTTAAGCGGACAAAAGGACGGAACATGCCTTTAGCAAGAGCCCTAACCAAAGCAGCCGGTGCGTTCTGTTCGCTGGGTCACAGCAGCCAGCGCTAACGTTGTCGCCGTCGCCGCCACCTCTCTAATACGTGCGGGGCGATAATTGTTCTATGTAAGATAGCTGTCCTGCACCTGATTAACGTGCATGCTACACAGTTGTTACGTCGTACGCACTGCGCTCTTTACGGCAGCATCAGCAACGTCCTGTGCGTCTTTACCGCTGCTGTTGTTTCTGAGCCAATCCCCTCCCTTATCGGTGTAATCGCTAATCTCATGATGGCTTTGCGGCTTCTGTCACCGCTGTGACTAGGTTATCTTCTTTCTGCGCAATTTACTCGGTCCGTTGACTCGCTACGACGATGTGTCGCAATCTAGCGATGAATTATGCACGACGAAGACAAGGTAGTTTGGTCAAATATCCACAAAACGTGGCCGCGCATGTCCAGAGAGAACGAGACAGAAGAGGAACCTTCGAAGGGAGTGCGTGAGAGATGAGCCTTACTGTGGGCCTGGTGGGGTACGGAGCAGTAGTAAGGAAAAGATGGCTGTCGGTAAACGAAAACGACGTCAAAGAGGCCAAACGGGATCCGGTCCTTTTGACATCATCTAACGTTAATGTAGAAATGGAGATTACGAGAACAGAGTGCGTACGCCATTTTGCATAGGCTTGCACAGTGACAAATATATATGTGACTAGGCCTCAATATTAGGCACAAGCCAACGGAGTTTGGGTGCATCCATCCGGTTTCAGCATGATACGCTCCCAAGAATCAGAAATATCGTCTCGATCGTGACGACAACTGCAATTCTAACTTCTAGCGGTTGTGCGATCTTTCTCGTCTCTTTTATTCGGAAGACGACATGGCTAAAGCAAGACGGAAGAGCAATCAAGGATCGCATACATGTACATGTGACCGGGATACTTTCTCGATAAACTAACTTGCACCGGTCATTTCAGAAAGGCTACTTTATGCGTAATGCAAAATATTACATTTCGCCCAGTGTACAGGATCACTGTATCTGCCATATTGTAGTATAGTAATTTTTTCTACCTTATCCAGATTAATGTGTGTGTTTTCACGTTGTGCGATGATAACGATTCAGCGCTGTACAGCGGCAGTGTGCTTATCGCCGACGCGCCTGTGGCCGCGTCCGTGTGCAGTCAAGCAATTAAACTAAAGCAGGTTTAGGCATAATCAACTTACGCTAATTGTGTTAATCATAATCTTTTCGTGCTCTCTTTATAGAGTTATCCATTTGTCAGTCCAATCTAATCGATGCCTTTTTCTCTGTAGGTGGAACTTTATAAAATTATACATGCAAGTTGCAGGTTATGAAAATTGATCATCACTTTTGAAGAGTGAAGCCGCAGTGAAAGAGAATTTTTATTAATATTGTTGCTATTATTATGACTTTTAATAGCTAAACTAACGGGTTCCAGGCGTCGTAGAGAGGACGTTCGACTGAACACCTGATCTTTAGTATATTAAGTTTTTACTAGCCTCTTGACATTTTTGCACACTTTTTTTTTGCTTAATTTCTTAGTGAAAACAGGGCTTTTTTTTAGAGATGTTATGATGCAGATGACTGCCACTGCTAGCACTTGCCGTTCTGCCGTTTCGAAAAGTCTTGAAATATCCAGTAGGCAGGCACAACAACGTTACTTGTTGGCCCTTTGAAGTTTCTAGACGACCAAGGAGTGCGCGTGGTAGGAGGCTATAGCGTCACTGAGACATTTGATATCTCTGATCGGTAGAGCGGATCGATCCGTTGTCAAATTGTCACTAATTGAATTGGAATACGCTGGACAATTGAGGCCTTCAATACCCCTGGACAAACAAGAAGTGATTATTGTGTGGTGGATTTATATTGTGACGATTTATTTTTCTCTCACTGTGTAAATAACCCTGATTTCCTCTGGAGTACAATATGCATCAGTATGCCGATAATCGCTTTTGTGTGTATAGACATTTTTTTTAGGAGTTTTTCGGTAATACTGTTTACGTATGGTTAAGCTCAGACGATTAGCCTTATTTTCGCCGAGACCACTAGTAGTCAGTTTACCTCTTATGCTTTACTACGCCAACCTGGCTCCCCAGTCAAAGCTACAAGAGCTTTATGGAAGGGAGTCGCATGTGTCTATCGGGCCAATTGGTTGAAACCATCCATCGAGTTTTCTGATTTCGTCGAACATGCTATGTCCTACACGCAGTGTGTCTCTTCGCGTTTGTAATAATAAATTAGCATCATCTACGTGCACATACCCTGCATGATTTTTTTGCGGAAATCTGCTTATTTTTGGTCAACCGACGTGTCCCTTTTGCCTCAGAACCATGCTAGTCATCGTCACCTTCAGCTGCCATTCACTTGTCGTGGCGCTGATAAACTCCATAAGGTAGGCAAGTACATCTCTCAAAGCTATGAAAGGATTTTTCGCGCGTGAATCATCTCTTCGCGGCTATTGCTTTGGGACTATTGTATTGTTGAAATGTTAGTTGCGTTTGGGCTAAAACAGATTAGCAAGGTGCGAGCAGCATCGTCCTCAACACATTGATCGCAGTGTATAGCAAGGACCTTGTAAATCCTGTGTAAGCAAGACTGGAAGTTCCCATGGCCCGCGGTGACCTGGCTCAAGTAACGGTCGACGTGGCGGGCCGACCTATCCAGCGACTTTGTGATATTTAGAATGAGATTACGCGTTCAAAATCCAGTCTTGTTTGTGGGGGGTTGCAGCCCACTCTACCTTACGGGCTGTAATCGTCTCTCTATTTTATCTTTCCTTTTCCTATGAACCTACGGGAGCATGTTTATAAAGTCGCCGATTTTTCTCCGTTTTTAAATTCCGGTGGTGTTACAACCAGGACCAGAACCGCTAACGTTTTAACTATTCGATACGCCTGCATGACGTGCAGAGCTGTCATCCTTTGTGGTTTGAGTCACAACGCAGCTCCGAACAGAGCTACAGACGAGCCGCTTGCATTTAATACCCTTGGCTCTTTGTAAAATGTTTTTCCAACCATCAATCGCAAACACGCTTAGTCTACTCCGATTGGTACGGTACTGTCAAAGATGTCTACTTGGGAAACGCTCTCGAGAGAGCGGGTTTCTATATCGAGCATAATTTAACTCTCAGATAAAATGGTCTAGAAATAGTTTTATGGAATTAACTTGCTATCCCTGGCCATATCGATGCCTACTAGCCCATGTGGAAAAATCCGTTTGGACAATAAATAGCCGAATGATGGATAAGTAAAATTTAAATCAAATACGCTGTGAAAAATGGTGCGTGCCTGCCTGCCTGCCTGCCTGCCACCCTTCTTCAGCTGGTTTGCAAAATTTGAATCTTATAAAATATGTCGTCGGAGTAAGTAGATTCAACAAATATTAGCCGATATCACGAGAAACATTCTTGGCCCTTTCTATTGTGTCTGGCATTTGGCACTCTTTGACTGTATCACACATGCGTGTTTTGAATCGACTACCATTACGTCGCCGCTGTTTTTTTCACGTCTAACGAAAATTGCAATATCTCTAGGGTAACTAAAATCACTTCCGCTTTCATATACTGACGAAAAGTAAGCGCTATGCAACAATATCAAGTATCAATAACAAAAATTAGGGAAAGGAACTGTAATATAGAAAATTGTAAAAGGCTTTTCTCTTCTTGGAAAGGTATTGAATGCCATCAACATAGTAGCAGTAGTAGTAAAAATAACTAGATAATAAGAGTAACAGAAAGCTCAAAATAAGTACTTTGTCGTTTGATATCGTAGTCAAAAACTAGTGTAATGAGGAGCGCATGCTATGCCGAATGCCCCAGCAATCAGAGGCTAGTAATTAGATAAACGTTACTAAATTTAGGAAAACTCATTGCCCTTTACAGAGAGAACGGATAATAAGACTGACTACAATTAGCTAAGCAGAAATGTTAGTGGACCTGAACTGCATTTGCAGCCATGTTTGGCAAAGCTTGCTTTCGTAGTTTCTATTCTAGTAGTCTGTATTTGAGTGGATTGAAGCCCATTTGTTGGGAAAGCCCCAGATTATTTACGTTTGTTATCCTTGTAACTAAATTTTGTGTCTTAAGTTTTCCAAGACAACTTGTCAGATTGTCAAATGTATCACGAATACCAAGAAGAAATAAGTAACCTAAAATCGATATTCTGCACGGATCCTCTTTAACTAATCATCGGTATGTAAGTTTTTTTTTAGCATTTTTAGTTTTTTTACGCGTCTAAATAAGCTTTTGGAATTTATTCGTTTTTAGGTATGACATCAGGGACTGGCCTCCGCTAAAAGTCTGACCAAGTTTCTCTGACAGATTTATAAAATGGCATTGCATTCATACGCGCAATAATTAATCTTAATAATATTTTTTATATTTCGGTTTCTTTTTAATTAGTGTTTCCCTAGGTATTAATTTGTGGTGATAATTTTTACCGGTAGGGGGATTTGAATTAGTGCTACAGCACACCTGTTAGCTACGGTTACCATGACAACGCAGCCAAAACGATGCACACTATACACCCGTACCAGGCCGCTTTCTTTGACAAGTGAATTTAAAAGCTAGAATAGTACTGCATTACTTTTTCTATCAGCCAAGGAAATTCCCGCTTATAACACCGTTTCCCATCTGTGTCATCGCGGAAGTTGATTGAGAGATCTAAAATATTACATTCATATGCAAAGTTACGGTAATTGAGCACCTGCTATGAGCGAGTCGGTCAGGAATAATTAATGCGGTGTCTCCGCATTAAAACACAGCGAAGACATAGCGTGTTACGCCGTATAAATCAACCTATTATTCATAATATTTTTTTGTAGAACGTGAAATTTCCATTGTGGCGTACATTTACCTATAAACAAACATATCTGCGTCTAATCTAGATGGGTTGGGGCAAAGCATTCCTGAAAATTTGGGTGGAAAGTCTCTATTAGCCTCTTGCTAGGTTAACAGACGCAAAATGAAGACTTTCAAACCCAAGTGACTTTTTAATATACATATATACACCTATTATGACCACCAGATGTCAACTGGCGGATCACTGCGCGCCGTGTCCCTTAGCAGCCAAAAGGACGGCAACGATAATGCAGACGCTTTCTGCTATGAACGGTTCGAACGATGCCAAATATTATTGCATTTCTAACGTACGCTATTAAACTTGTTGCTTTTAGATTTTGGAAGGTAACGAGAATACTTACACACCAGAATTTCGCAGTCTCGACCCGTATATTATCACCGATCGTATCCGAGTTGTGCCCTATTCAAGAGATATCCGCACCGTATGCATGCGGATCGAACTGTACGGCTGCAAATGGACCCGTAAGTATCCTGTTTATTTTATGGTCTCGTCGCGCATAATCCGCAAACTCTTCAATTATTAAACTTTCTGATAACAAAAAAAATAAATTGATCGTCAAAATTTTACAGCACGTCCAAATGTCTCTATAGCATATATGATTTTGTTTTAATCGTAAGTTTAATGCCTCAGCCTTCGTTGCGATGATGCTCGTTTGTCATAAAAAGTCAGCTGATAAATTATCAGACAAATATTCTCAGTTGGAGAAAGCGCGGCAAGTGAGCTAGCGCTGATCTGTTTTCTGAAGTCACTGATCCTTCAGATTCATTTTTTCTTTTTTGTTTGCCTAATCTGGCTTTGATGGAACGTAGTAATGATAAACCTATATTGGATAATGCTACGAGATTGATAAAATTTATGAAGGATCGACAGCTGATTAATAGCACAAGTTGTTGATATATGAATATTATATTAATATTGATCTATACTGACATACAAATAAAGAAAATAAGATTTGGGAAAATTAAAGTATCTACATTTTAAGTGCAGATTAAAATATGGCCGTATAAAACCGTATGTAAGATAATTTAACTTAAACAAATATTAGTTTGGAAAATAAGCCAGGGACTCGATTTCTAATAATCTTCAACTGAATAAAATATAATCTATTTACTAAGATTAGAATAAAAAGTTTTATACAACATTTGATAATATTTTATCTTAAGTTTACAAGTTTGACGTGCAGAGAACGTTTATAGTTACCCCTTTCATAAACAGATCTACAAACACCTGACATTCCGTTTAGAGATTCGTTCTTACGGCTTCGTTTTAGGGAAAATTTCTATATCACTTAGATTTTATTCAGGCTAGAAAATCCTATCCTGGGCCTTGATCAGACTACTCTGCTGTCCCCGCTATTAAGCTACATTTCAACAGCATGTTAGTACATGCTGATGTATCTATAGCTCTGAAGCTAAGCCATGTTCTGCCGGCTCGTGTACACGTCAGTTTATCGTACGCGCTCGGATGATGACCCCCACAGTGGTGACCCGCCTAACGATGCGTCGAATTTATACGCATCGTTAAATCATCTGACAAAGTTGCGGCATCGGTCTTCCTCCAACGCCATTCATTGCCGATGTACCCCTCATATAAATAAACGATAAGGTTCTAAAGCTCGATCGCGCAGTACTAGCTGTTAACTATCTGAAGAAATTTCGTCAACCGATTCTGCCAACCTCACAATTCCTTCAAAGTAATATAGCTGAGCGCAGTCATTACGGCAGGTGATGACGATCACGCACATGATGGCACATCTAGAGGGCAGTAATGAATTTCGGGAAAAGTCTGAATACTATAGGCGTATTATTGTCAAGTGGCTATGATACGTTCCATGATAATATATGTGGTTATCAAACGCCTTCACACGTGTGCGTATAATAATACAGGTGTACAGACATTAGATACATATACACACACGAGTATAGCCACGGTTGTACAAAGGGCAGTTCCGAGAAGATCTGAGCTACTAACTAATTCTTGTGTTACTATTACGCGTTATCATCGTAGAGGGTATCGTGTCGTACACCATACCGATGGGTGAACGATTTAGTTCTACCGTCGACCTATCCGACAAGACGTACGACGGAGGCCGAGATGACAGTACTCTCCATGACGGGCTCGGTCAATTGACGGACGGCATTGAAGGTGGCGATAACTTCAAGGCCGAGTATTCAAGTTCCCTCGGCCAGGGTTACGAATGGGTAGGCTGGCGGAATGACTCGCCCCACTCGAATCCACTCGAAATGGTGTTCGAGTTTGATAGTATTCGAAACTTCTCCGAAGCCTACTTCTACTGCAATAATCAGCACACTAAAGACGTATCGTTGTTCAGTTCAGCCAAATTTTGGTTTTCGATTGGCGGCCGCTGGTACATCGAGGAACCGTTGGTGTTCAAAAATATGCACAACCCTTTGCCAGAGAAAGCACGTAATGTCACCATTCGGTTACATCACAAAATCGGACGCTTCGTAAAGTTGCATCTATCGTATAGATCTGGCTGGATCTTGCTGAGTGAAATAGCATTTATCTCTCTACCGGCCGAGGGGAACTTTACTGAGGAAGAAGAACCTATTGGACCGCCAGTTGGTAAGTTAATACTATAGTAAACGCACTTGTCGTGAATAGGGAGCTATGTAAGAAAGTTTCGCCAATCAATACTTCAGTAAGACAAGCTTCTTCAAACCAGACAGACGAAATAGGTAGTGATACTATAATAACACGAGTGCAAATTAGATGGCAGAAGCAGCAGCAGCAGCAGCATCTGATATCACCACGACCGCGTGACAATTGCGTTTTCTTTTATAGGAAAGTGACTATTTAAAGTTGAAGCCCAAAGGCCCTTTGTTGTATTGGCTCTTTCCGTTGTCATGTGTTTTTAGTGAGCTATATTTATTTACGATGCCGACTGTGTTAAGTTATTGCGTAAAATATATCGTATAGTGGGTTTAAACTCGACTGGGCTCATAACCTTTCAAATCAAGTCGTCCGGTGTAGTTTACGTAATAAGCAACCTATGCACTATCTTTCGTGCGGCTCGATGCGTCTCTAACGTAATGACGTTTTCAGTTGATTGATCGTAGCAAAATACTAGACTTTCTTGTTAATTAATGATCGGTGATGCTTTGCAGTATTCCCAACCGTAACTGAGGATCCAATGGCTCGTCACCACATCGGTATCTTGATAGGCCTTCTGGCAGCAGTTATAATGTTGCTGATTCTCGTCATATTCATAATTACTGTCCGACATCGACAGCGCAAACACACGACGCCGCATGCCATCCTAAAACCCATGGCTGGTACAGGTGATAATCGTGTTACCATTAACATGAAGGATCTCGCACTTCAGTATCAGCCTAAATACGCGTTAAATGGTAACATATACGGCCAAGTAAATCTCGATGATCCCGACAAACTTCTCTACCAAGAACCAGCTGACTTCAAGACACCTATCTACCCAGCTACGTACAGCAATGGTAAGTTCGTTATGGACACATGGAGGGCATTTTTTATCACTAGAAAAAACAGCAAGCTCGCTTGTCTTTCTTTTCATCTCGGAACTATACTCTACCCAAAGCATCTGTTATTTTCTAGTCTAGATGAAACGTGTTGTGAGTAAGTTAACAAATGTCTAAGTTGAACGAGGATGGTATTAAATGCTCTGTCCGCTGCGCACAAAACAGTAAATATGACCTTTGTATGAAAAGTATTTTAAACTACTGAAAAAATCTTAAGTCTTCTTTGATATCAGAAATCTACTAATCAGTAATGCTAATGCAGCACTTTCAGTCAGTTTAAATTTAATATTCAACCACAGAGCTTAAGCAGCGTTATAAGCATGGTAACGCCGTCTCTGATTGCCCTGTCTATGTGACTAACTTCACCACCGTTCTTCGAATGCTTCCACACATTCACTAACACCTCCCATACATCGTGAACTTGTGTTGTCTGACAGTCGTTTTCCTAGCGGATTCCTCGCGTGAGTACGCCGTGCCTCAGGACATCACGACGCCCAGGAGCCCCAAAACACTTAACCGCAATGCTTCACCACCGACGTTCGGCCGCCCTTTGGCTAAAAGCTCCCAGCCGCTTGTACACAGCCCAAGTGAACAGCAGCAACAACAGCATTATTACGCTGCCACCGATGTGATAGTCGCGAGTGTACCCAACATTCAGGGAGTGAGTGGTAACACGGTCTACTCGGTACCCAGCCTCGATTTGTCGACCAGTTCGGCAAACTCGTCCGGGGACGATTCAGGTTCTGTAAGTAACTGCACACTACGAAACTCACCGCACCTATCCACGACGACGCAAGTGCGCGAAGTCCCACGACATCGAGTGCGGATCCTCGAGAAGATCGGTGAGGGTCAATACGGCGAAGTCCACCTAGCCGAGACCGAAGGTGAGTTGTGAAAGCCGTTCTTCTTTTTGCAAAGAATATTAAAAAAAAAAAAAAAAACAAAAAAAAAACGGTTTTAGCAGATTAGCAGAAACTTGTTGAATTCGCTGAGTTAGTTTTATACAATTTTGCAGGTATTACTGAACTGGTAGACGTGCCATCAACTTTTGGTAGCAAATCGTTTGTGGCGATAAAGTCTCTACGTATGAACGCCAGCGAATCTGCGCGTAAGGAGTTCTATAAAGAAGTGAAGATCCTTTCGCGCATTCGCGATCCAAACATCTCACACATCCTGGGCGTATGCACCAGAGATGAGCCCCTGTCGATGATCGTCGAGTATTCTGAGCATGGCGACCTCAACGAGTTCCTCAACGAGCACCTCCCTGACACGTTCGCTCCCACCGGTGCAACGAAAACGCTCAGTCATGGGACGCTCATCTTCATCGCTACCCAGATCGCCTCCGGTATGAAGTACCTCGAGTCGCTCAACTTTGTGCATCGTGACCTAGCCACGCGTAACTGTCTTGTAGGCGCCGGTTACACGGTCAAAATCTGCGATTTCGCCATGAGTCGGTCCGAGTATCAACATGATTACTATCGCATGCAGGGTGGCCGTAGCATGCTGCCGGTTCGGTGGATGTCATGGGAAGCCATCCTATTCGGACGCTTTTCGACCAAAAGTGACGTATGGGCGTTTGCCGTCACTCTGTGGGAGATGTTGACATTCGCGCGCCAAAAGCCGTTTACTAATTGTACAGATGACATCGTCGTCGAAAATGCGCGCCACCTGTATAATATGGATGGACGCGCTGTACAACTGAATCAGCCACCTGACTGTGCTAAAGAGATCTTCGATCTCATGCGTGAGTGTTGGCAACGCAACGAGTCAGACAGGCCTAACTTTAGGGAGATCCACTTGTTCTTGCAACGCAAGAACCTCGGTTACTCTCCACAAGCTTAGGAGCTGTTTGGGATTGATAGCGACGAAGACGATGGTGATTATAATGAACACGATAATCTAAATAAACAGCTAATTCACTGACCGATGACAAGTAGTTGCAGTGATGGCCACCCATCGATGCGTTCGTGAGATAGCAACAACAAACCTAATGAATAAGACATACTAACCTGTTATATAGATGAAAAAAAATCTATAATCTAGGGAAGTGACATTATGACAAAAGAAAAAAAAAGGGAGCGCCTGATGGAATGATAGTGGGAAACGCACGACGAAACGATGGAGATACAGAAAAGAGAAACTTCCGACGACCGATTTCAAACTACTCGTTTCTCTATCACAATCGACAAAAAAAAAAACGAGAAACATATACCTACTAAAGAGAAAATAGCAAAACGTATGATAAAAACAAAACGAAGAAATTTATGGGGATAAGCTAAACAAAAAACACTTTTTCTACTCATCTAAGTTACCTAACTGGATTGACAGAGATCTTGATGAGATGTTAACTAGTGTAACAGCGATACGGCAAATAGCATTGACAAACCGTTGTAAACCTAGAACGCTAGGTGACAAAACATAGCAAAATCGAATGCTGCACATTGATGACAAGAGTGTTAAAAGACGCAAAACTATTAATCACTACAGCAACAGAAACAGCAATGGAAAAAAAAGCAGCTAAGTAGATTTTGTCGTGTTCATTGAGTGAATGATAAAACGAGAGGGCAAAGCAGGCACAGAGAAAATGATGCTTGAAAGGATGCTTTAAAGAACAAAGTTACTTCTACGTTTCTTATTCCGTTCAATAGAAGGACGGAAGGAGACAGACGACTGGCTGAAAAAGGCAACCACTCGAAGACGACGTCAGAATATAGAAGATGTGTTGTACATATGTAAGAACTGCCTAACAAATATATACGGCGTCCTAGGCCGCATATCAGAAAAAAAAAACAACAGGAAGTAATAATTTGGTCCCGCCTGTAATAGTCCTATTTATTTTTTTGCACTCAGTATATTGATTACAGCAGGGATGGACACGTCACGCAGTCCCTATTACAGTTTAGCTGGGCTTTTATGTAATTATCTCATGTAATGAACATCATTTCTATTTTTTCGGCATTCCTATGCCGGCCTATCGACTGTTTGCTGTAAATACATTTTCGAAAACACAGCTGACCTGATAGAAGGCTTTTCGAGTTCCTACCGCGACGCCCGATTTCGAACCTTTTTAAAAGCAATATCGTGCAACCTCGCCACGGTCAGGGTCCAAACAGTAGTAATAAGATTTGCTGATTCCGCTCGAATGAATCCGACCCTTGAATATTGGATTGTCATGACCGCTGCTCATTGGCTGCGGCTTGTCATATCGGCCAGTCGATAATAATAAATTATAGCAAAATGAGCCGATTCATCCGATGAATCCAGTAAACGAAAGCAACCTAAATACATGCACACCCATACACATTTTCCGTGAAAGAGAGCACTATTTCTGATTTTCCTATGAACCGAACCGGACTACCCAGTACGACCAATTTAATAATAGGTGACAAAGGGACTGCAGGTGTCTCTCAAGTACGCGCAGATTCTCTCAAATATATGCATCTGTACAGTGATGTACGTATACCGTTATGCATCGCCTATCAGAAGTATATTCAGTGCTTCGTCGTGAGAGAAACAAATGTTTTGTTCAGTAAGAAAGCTACAACGGAAAAGTAAAGAAGAATAAAAAAAAAGTCAGTCGATTATTTAGGTAAGTGACCGAAAGCTCGACACCGTGTTGGATCAACGGGTCACTGCGAAGTTGCTCTTCTGCACAAATACAATACGACACTTACACCTTAACTCAGACGAAATGGATTTAGAAGCCAAACTCGGAAAAAAACTTGAGATATGGAAAAAGCGTTCACAAAGATGTGCGGGCAGCCCCTACTGCTAACTGAATTGACCGTGTGTGAACGCCTGACGCCTTCCTATGGGCGCTGTCCGGGCAGCAATCTGTGAACTGCTAACGCTTCAGGTTCTTAATCTCGTAAATAATAGTAAGTAGACTAGCATAAGAACAATGTTAGGTTCGCGGTAGACTAAGTGATAAAAATTAATGACACGATTAGTGGTTAGTAAGTTCCTGACATCTACTATCGATCACTCGGCGACTGTTTATAGCGTCACAAAAATAATAATAATAATAGTAAAAAAAAACAAACGCAGCGATGAGAGGAATAGCTATAAAAGCGTATGTACATTTTGTAAATAGTGAAAGGTTTTGGCTAGCGCCACTCGTCTGCGACGGCCCGGGAAGGCTGACATCAACAAAGAACAGAAGGAGAGCGACGAAACGATGACAAATAAAACGGAATATGAAAGAAAAACAAACATAGAAGCTAGCGTGTACAGTAAAATATTGAATAATATTAACAAAAAAAAAAAGAAGAAAATCAACCACGATAATAATAAATGGCGAGAGACTAATCAAAAGAAGCGTGTGTCATTTCAATGAAGAACGTGTCATCTTTATCATGGAACAGCAGTTTAAGTAATAGGTATCCAACGTTAGCCTTCACTTAACCTCCCCTAAATTACCTCTCATCTATGAGGTTTGAAGGGGACAGATAGCGTTACGCTAACCGTCAACGCTACACCACCGTTAGTCAGCTGAATAAATTAAGACGCATGCTTTATACAAATTATATGTTTGCCTAAAGCATATTTTATGTTGTGCAGCATTTATAGTATCAACGTGTGTAGTCTAAGATGCAAAAAGCGACTTTTCGTTGTTATACCTCTGCTGGCTTTTTTTCTCATGATTGTGGCTTCTTGCCGAATATAGCCGGACTAGGAGAAAAATAGCTTTGGAGTATATAATCGTCACTACAATAAGCGGATCAAGCAAACAAATACCTATCAGCCATCATCCTATAACACTGGCACGTAAACGTTAGTTGCAGGATTGACCAGCTTGTTTCCGTTTGTTGTAATCGCTACACTTTAGTATACACCGGAATCAGGCGACAGGATCCATCAGGTCTATTGCGGACCAACCCGGCATGGTGTGGCACAAACGTTCAGTATATTCTCTGTCAACGGGTATAATTTATACTCTGATTATGATGCGTTGCCAGACAAGATACGTAGAAGGATGTTCCATGGTTTGTTTCCTATCGCGACGTGTGATCCGTCCTTAGAATGCAGCTTCGTCCATTCTGCTTGCGCGTCCTGTTCCATTCTGGCCTGGACCACCGTAGTTTTCATTTTGACTCACGCTGGTCTGGTGAGTAAGCCCTTTCCATGCAGACTCTTAGTTAGACGCCGTCCACTTGAGACTGAAAGCATTGTAGCTCGGCTATACATCCTTACCCAGTCAGCAGTGCCTGATAGGATAGCTATGGTAGAGAGCTGACGTCTGAACGCCCAGACATCCTGGCTTAGCGTTGCAATAATGCTCAGATGAATTACGTAAATGCAGTGCGCGGAACTGAGCATTATGTGCCCCTCGGTGAGCCGAATAGCAAGGTGTGTGTGTGTGCGTGTGTGTGTGTATGTGCCTATAGCCTTCGTAGCCCTTCAATAAGGTTAAAGCCTACGTTTCTTTTCTTCGAAATGAATCAGTCAGGTAAGTCTCTTATTGCGCTCCTTTCGAAGAAGGTCACCGTGTCTCGCTTCTAAGTGTAAGGCCGGTCTGATTGACGATGGAGAACGCAAGTCGTTCCTTGAGCCTCATGAAACACGACAGCGTTGGGTGTAGATCCTGAAAAGACAAGTACAACGTACGCAAGAGTGGGGGGGGGGGGGGTACAGCGTAATTTTATCGTTTTGGTAAGAACGGACGCAATTGTTGTAGGTACAAGGGCTACCAGACACAGATCAAATGAGGACGGCGTCGATGAGTTTGCCTCTACTCATGCTGTATGGTGTCTCACGGACGAAACCCTTTGGGACTCTGCTAGTCAAAATTGGAACGGATGATTCGGCGTTACTGCTGGTTGGGCGCAATTTGACATGGAGGAAACTATTTGATTCAATCATATTAAGTATTCCGGTAACGTATGTTAGAAAATTCCGTATCATATACAATTCAAACAATAAGGTAGTAAAACACGTTTCACTAATTGTCTATATTACATCTGTAAATTCTCTGCAGATTCATCCAACAATATTAGTTGCGTAAACCAATAAATTGTCGCCAAATCCTTAATGAAACAACCGTTGGATAGCGATTAAAAATAATTTCAAACTATAGATAAAGACCGCGTGTGGTATTTACTGCCAGCATTGCCGGAAGCCGATCCCTTTTATCTAAGAGCATTTGTTTTTTTTTAGACTTTATTTTATTTTTTTTTGTTATTTAGATAGCACCAAACGAAGTGCAGCGGTACTGCAGTGTTCCATCCTCTATCCTGCCAACTCGATTTAATAACTAATAAATTTTTCTACAATGCTGTGCATTATCTTGTTTTAATGACTTTACCTCATTGTTTCAGTAATTCCGATACTGTACTTTATTTGTTCAGACATTTTAGCATTATGTGCATAATCATACTATGATCCAGTAGCATGTCTAACTAACCCGGTGCGCCTTCAACAACTCCAAGGTGAAGTTCATTTGAAACAAACGCCATGTGCATAGTGTTCGAAAAAGGAAGGCAGCACACACTTTTTAAAGTTAGCCATTTCTAGAAGAAAATATCTTTTTGATTCGATAATGACCGACAGATATTGAACTTAAATCTTTGCCGTGATAACTTCGATGCCCATCGGAATTGCTCAAGATCATCACGGCAAAGCACAATGTTTCTGCAATTCTCATTGATCTGTTTACTTTAGCCATTCACCAGTCACAATATGCTCTTAAGTTTATTTGAATTTACCATTTTTATTCCCGATTATACGATGCGTACGGTACGTGTGTATGTCAGTCTCCGAAACACTAGTTTCTAACTCTATAGCCTATCATATGACGCCGTAAAGGACATGCGAGCTAGAACAGCACCCGGCACGTTCTTTTCTTTTTCATTTTTTATTAATATTATCAGCACCCTCGTCACGTTTTTTCTTATTGACACAATTTGCTATGCCGCTAGTACAAAGCTATAATAACAGAAGCAGCAGTAACGGTGACACGTACTCGTATCACAACTATGTTAGCACATTGGTGTTTGTTTAAATTCACTGTGGCCGCTTTGTGTTATTCTATTATGAACAGGCTTTACCTTTATTTTTGTTTTTTTGTCGTTGACGTAGACAAAAGACGAACAAAACACAGAGATGACCAGACGGACTTAAAGCATAAAGTACATTCTGAAAGCGATTCTTTTCAATTTTGTTGATAGTACGGGGTATACCAATGCAAAATTGGTCGCCAATCAACCATATATATATATATATAGGCGCTGCTTCATCTTATAAGGCAATAGTGTTCTCGACAATCCTTATCGTACCACGATTCATTGTGGCGCATTTGTCTGGCCATGACGACTTTTCTAAAAAATAATTGCTAGATAACACTGCGTTTAACCCTAAACGTACTTCGCGCATCGGAAACATCGATGGCGGTATAGCATGATATGCTGTCTCTGCTGCTGTCGCCAACAAATCACAGGTACAGAGGCACACAAATAACGCGTCTCGTCTCGTCGCGTCACAGGGCCATACGATAAAAACTATCGAATCGGATGCCCTCTACATCCATAACCGCCAAATAGACGAATGTTGGCCAGTGCTCTGCTGTCATCTGGTGACGACAGATTGACTTCAATGCTATCACCACCGTTTATACTAATAATACCAGTACGATTCTTCGTTTAACGACTTACTCCTGCCGCCGCCGCCGCCGCCGCCTGCAGTGAAGGCCATCTAGACAACATAGTAGAACAAAAACATTTTCACTTTTCAAAGAGGGAGCAGATAGCCACGAACGAAACTTGTCAACGCCTTAATCGACCTATCAGCTGTTCCTTTTCGAAAGGGCGGAAAACACTGGCGTTGTAATCGCTGAGCATAAGGCGAAGACAACGCTCCTTCTTCTGTAGAC
Organism: Varroa destructor; assembly: GCF_002443255.2. Classification (NCBI taxonomy): domain Eukaryota; kingdom Metazoa; phylum Arthropoda; class Arachnida; order Mesostigmata; family Varroidae; genus Varroa; species Varroa destructor. Next base: position 73,445,513 of record NW_019211454.1, read on the forward strand.
AAACCACAAGGTAGTCAGCGCTTACTGCTAGTCCGACCATCATCATTCACTCAGGCGTCTGTCGAAAGTCGCTCGTTTCTTCTGGAAAATTGATTCAATTTTAAGTGAACGGGTTCTGATATACACGAATGTCGTATAATTCGATTCAAATAAGCTAGAAGGAAAAAGTGCGATAAAAATCAACGGCTGGATAAGTCATTTCAAGATGACTTAGAAATGGAATGGCAGCACTAGTCACATCCCAGAGACTTAGGAGCTAGCTTTAAAGATCAGTTGTGATCTAGGTTCGAAGCCGGTCATGGAATGCCTAACGGCGATACCGGACGCAAAAACTAGAAACATAGAAGACTGCTCACATTTATTCTTATGTAAAAACACCCACTGTACATTTTTACTGAAAATATAGCAAATAAAGTTTAAAAAACGAAGGTTAAAAAAAAAAAGTTTAAAAGCAAATACATATCAACGCCTCAACGGGATTACTTAGGTTCGCAGCGCATGGGCTAACGTAGACAAAATTGTAACAGATTTCTGTGACTCACCTGAAAAACGTCCAGCTATTTCCACAGTAGCAACTTTCCTTTGTAAAAAAATTATCGCTTTTGTTCTATACTTATAGCTTTCTCCTAAACAGGCAAAGTAGCAGATTGAAAAAAAAAACGTATCTCGGTCTCTCTTGGCAACACTCCAAGTATCCGATACCCCGTAAGCGGTAGAAACAAACCGTGGACCAGGAAGCCAGCATCGAACTGACAAAGCCCTTCGTTTATTCTGCCGCCAAAGTACCACCCCTTCATTTTGTTACAGTCCCTTGGAGTCCTTTTTAGGCCGTCATATACAATTGGCACTTTAACGACGACAACTTCAACCACAACAATCTCAACCGACGCGCAACTTGGCGGTCACCACGCCTCACTGCACTTTAAAACTACCCTAGCCCGCCAAAACCCAGCCATTGCCGAACTACAGCCTCGGTTACCTTAGGACGAGGTTGTGATTAACGCACCCGTACTGCTTATATGGGTATATTAACGTCACAGCCGCTACTGGCAAAGGCATTGCATCCAAGTCAAACATAGGCTCTCGTCTCTACGCGCGTAGTTCTGTCGCTAGAGCAGACTAAACAGAGCGGTAAGCAGGCGCACATAGTTAAGCTAGTGTCGGGAATGTCTCGAGTGAGGGCGGCACTTTGTGAAACGTCTGGGGGATGGGAGGGCAGTTTTTATTAGGTCCACTCTCGCTCTGGCGGAGATCTACGCTCGTCTGGTCGATTCTGTGGCAGCGGTACACCCCTTTCACCCCTTCGTTACCTCGCATCTAGTTGCTGCTTGAAGCTAGCTCTTTCTCGCCGTCGTACCCAGCCACCCGGGCTACATATGCAATTAAAATAAACACGAAGCGAAGATCACGGGACAGAGATTAGGATGACGATGACGAACGCTGATGAGGTATATGAGGTTATTCGAAACCAGTTGGGCTTACGCCGTCAGTAGACGCTGATGCACTGCTAGCTACAATAACAGTAATACTATGGGAGTAAGCTGTTCAGGCTACAGTTAAGGGTAGTAGTAGATATTTATTTTGGGCAATGGTGGGTAGTGAGCCGTTGTCAGTTTGAAGGTCTAACAGGCCCGACCAGTTAAATTTTCGAATAAAAGTATACGATTGTGTTTTCATAGCAGACAGCTAAATATACGATATAACAGGCCACAGCTCGTCTTGTCGCTTCATCTATGCAAGCCTGGAAGCTCAATGAAGCACACAACAGCTGTCTGAGTGAAGCAGGCCAAGGGTGGAATTAAATAGACAAAATAAGGTTTACCTGATCTCTATAATTATAGGTGCTATCATTTATAGTACTTAGTCTGAGAAGAGAGGAATAGGCTTCTCATAGACGTAAAAGCAAAGTGGAAGTAATTTAGCGGTACGGCTAAACGGTTCCGTTCACAACGCTGATCCTATATGTGCTAACACTTAAAACAACGCCGACTGGTTCTTAATGAGCGCATACTCGTCTGGCGATAATGTCTAACGATTTATAATTAAAAGTTCCGAACTAAACACCGAGCATTTATAGAACGGGCGAATGTAAATGGAAAGTCGTACCTATTATCTCTAGTTTTGTTAGCAAAACAAATCTACTCAACCTAACCATAGACGTAAGCTGTAAGGCGTATTATTTAAAAAAAATCAAAGTTTTTAGCGACGCATTTTTTCAACGATGGTCAGGACAACAAAAGATGTAGCTCTAAGGGAGAGTTTCAATAATGAGGGGCAGCACAACCTCTAGAATGCAGTGGTGCATTTTGGTAAAAAATCAAAGTGGACACCTAGTAATTAGCGCTCTCTTATTTCCAGTAGTTTGATTTACATGATACAAATGTATGAAGGTAAATTTGAAGTACATTTAATTCAAGATTCTTTAAAAACATGCCTTACTGTAAATAAGTTTTGACGGCCGAAATCTCAATTTTAGGCGTTAAGCATTAATAATCCAGATCCTAGAGATTAATCCAGTCCTAGGGAAGAGGACTACCCATCGGGAGAGGCTTGAAGCTCGACTAATTCATTACGAGCCTGAGTAGCGATTCCTCCGGCTCGTTGTGTAGTAGCGGCTTCGCAATTACCTATTTTACGTAAGAAGATGATAAAATCGTCTCTTTAGAAAATATGTAACAGGTAAATACATAAGCAGGCTGTTTCCGAATATATTACCGTATAGTAGGTTTATCAAGAATACATTATAATGGCTAAAGCGCGTGCGCGTTACCTATACTGAAGATTACAAATGAATGTGGGGAGCAAATATGGACAACTTCGGAACAATTGATATATCAGATGCAAGATCTGTACACTTTGTAATTAACAGTTTGAAAAACATATCCAAGAAATAATTTGGGCGTCCATAAACGTACTTTGCTTTTATACTTGAGCTACTCGCGAGACAATTTTAATCATCATAAAACTACTACTAATAAAACGTTGCTATTATCTGCTTATTTCCTGATTCTGATATCACCTCTGCAAACTTCCTCTAGCTATTCTTCAGACCCAAAGCACTATATCGCTTACCTTGATACAGGCTTGGTTCTGTTTCATTTTTCGTCTAAATGTAATGCAAAATCGTCTCCCGATTCGTACGCCGCCTGCTTAGTTGCTAGACGCTGGCGCTTCTGATGCTATAATTCTTCACTGTCTCAAGGTGCCTCTTATTGGCACTTTTCCCTACATAGCAACCAGCGAATGCACCATATGGCATCGAAACTGTGTTTCAAATTGTTACTTCTGCTGACTATCATACGCTGTTTTGTGGGAGGCGTCCCTTCTACGCCACCTGATTTCCCTTTCTCTCTCCATTTCTCCGTTCCAGCATCGTTCCTTTGTAGATAACTCGATCATCTCGGCGAACTGGAAGCGTCTGTCTAATCGTTCGGGGGCTGACCAACTAGATATTCCCACATTCGGCTCTTTCCTCGCTTGCCAATAGCCTTTCGTGCTACTTGTGACAGGATGCGCCCATCCCCAGACCCGAAGGTATCTTTAGTGAGCTCTGACATATGTAGGAGAAGCAAGGCACCAGGTTTATGACGATCGGGCCACGGTTTCTGAGCAGACTCACCAATACCATATGTCTGTGTTTATATTCGGCTCCGGCTGGGAAGTGCATTGTTGTCTATTTCGACTTTCTCCAATGTCGTGTTCCGCTGGGATTTTGACTTTCAAAATCAATATAAGGTTAAGTAGTCTATAGACAAATGAAGATTAGAAGTATTTCGTCTTAGTTTCGTTGAAAGCGGAAATAACATCGTCTTCGGTAACTACTGTTGTCCAGTGGCTCATTTCGGTTCTCGTAACTAGTCAATTAGAGAGTTAGCAATTACTTATGCGTTTTATGATTTCTAAAGAAAGTTCATTTTGTGTATTTTATATGCGTATACATGTATGTATACAAATTTCTTCAATAACAACACATTAAGCGATGTAGAATTGCGTGGTCTTAGTTTCGGTGTTATAATTATGTTACGAACTCCGTAAATTTAGCAAAGGCTAATTTTTTTTTTTTGCAAATGAACAAAATAAGATTTCAGAGAACATCGCTGCTCTTTAATGTCCATCGGTGTGTTGCTGAAGTGCTGAAGAGTATGCCGGTGTTATCAAAGATGGCATTACGTTGTTGATGACCCCAACGATTTCATCACTGATAATGTTGGAAAGCTTTATGCACCAACATGGCAATAGAAGCGTCAAGTGAATGATCATCTTTTTCAAAAAAAGAAGCCCAGGAATTGATATAGATCACCTTTTGTCTGACTCACTTCGAACAAAGTTGGCAAATTCTCATCCTTACGCAAAATCGTTTCCGTAGTGTCATCACTAATGGTTTTCGCTATCGTCAATGTGTGAGTACGAAGAATGGATTTTCTCATCACTTCGGCTTGACGTATTTTACGGTAACTGAAAGACAGACGAATCTTCGGTAACACATCAATGCTCTACTGTTCGTCACGCTCAACGCATGTTCGCGTACTAACGCTTTGATTAAGTCCTCACTGCTTCAGTGTGCTATCTTTTATCGATATGCACTGATCCCCTGTGTTAACCTGCGCAACCACACATCTCACGTATTAAATCTATATGATAAGTATCCGACGAAGTTGCCTATCAATGACTTACGATACATTCAACCAATAGGAAAATGTTCGAACCTATTGCTATACCTGACGCATATTTGTTTTTGCTTACAAATAATGATTAGGTAAGTTTGCGACACCACCTTTAGGAAGTGTTCGGAAAGGGGCAAGGTTATAAGAAAAATAAATAAATAATTAGAAAGAAAATAATTATATTTGCGTTGACTCCACCCTTAAAAAATTTGCTTCCCTACTTACAGCTCTACTTCTTAATAACGACCGTACATTTTCGTTCTAGCGTGCGAGTCTGAGTCCTCCACTCTGAGTCTTAGGTCGTTTTCACAGTACAGGGGCCATAGAAGGAAATTCGTAGCACATGTCTTGTACGAAAAAGGCAAAACTTAAGGGAGCAGTGAAAGAGCTCATATAGAAAAGCTTTATGCGCATGTGGAAATGCTAATCACTGAGGAAAAATATAATATTGTGTAATATCATACTAGTAAACAAATCGCCCAGAGTCTTTGCGAGGAAGAAACAACTGTCTATGGAGGGAACTCTTCCAGCATGTGAAAGATATCAGTATGGCATGATTACGGACGAAACCACGCGGCCACGAAATCAAGAGCCTTCCCATCATAGTTTCCGCGGTGGTTCTCAACCCGGATATTCTCAGGACAGACCCAAGGCCTAAGGTAGATGAACTTTCGCTTTTCTCTTTAGTTTCTACATAATTCCTTCGGAGTTTCTCAAACTAGGCATCCGATGGATGAAATACGCATCGGCGCAATTCGGTACTTCATTAGCTAACTGATGTAGCTTTTTGACGACCAACCATCTCCGAATGCCACTGACCGCGTTATTTTTTTTCTGAAGAAAATATTTATTGTGGTGAAGGCTGCACTAATCTGTGCAACTGACAGATGAGTGCTGCTATTCACATTCAAGGTCAAATGTTTTTTACAATTTCCAAGCGCAAGCAATTTCCGGCCTGATCTAATCATCAAACGCCATCTACTGGTCCCGTTACAAACCGTATTTTTTTACAAATCACTTCAAATAGATAGAGAATGGGGTGGACTATATATAGCTAGAGCTGGTCAACTGTTTTGAAATTTCTCTGTGAAAACATCGGTGTTAACAACAAAATATCGGATCGTCCTATTTATTATTTGCTGGTATATAAATGGCGCGGTCTGTTATTAGGTTGTTTGGTACCAAACGTGACAAACAACAACCTCGTATCTGGAAATCGCGAATTCTGCCGCACGACATTTTTTCGTATTATTTAGATCTGGGACCTAGATTCGAATATTCTCGCTAGGTTTTTTTCACCGAGCGAGTTGTAATGAATCGTGGAAAATTAACAGATTTTAGTTGTTATTGAATCATAAGTTCCACTTCGAAACTTTAGTAGCGAAGACGGCTTGCGCTACGAACTTAATATTTAGTACAAATTTGACGAAGTCGTTAGTTTAAACGTGTTGGGAAGAAAGTTTTGAACTCGAAAATAAGCTTCGTACAAGGTTCCTTGCAAAGAAAACTCCGATAGAAGTCGACCTATCTGCAGTTGCAAGTTTATTTGTAATCAGACTGGACGTATATAAAAATTCTATAAATTTTCATTATAGTCAAATTAGTAAGGTAGAATAATCTGACAAAAAATAACGCCACGCAACTTAGGCGAAGGTCAAGAACAGAGACGATTGCTTGTCTTTGTTGTTCCGTTATGACAGCGACCCATTCTTGCATCGAATTTTGATTGGAAATAAAAAAAAAATATATTTATTATACAATAATCGCACACCATCACATTAGTGGATTGATGCAAATCAGCCGACGGGATATCATCCTAAAATAAATGTACAGCCGCAAAGGCTTATGGCGTGTATTTGGTAGGTTAATACAGAAATTACCGACTATATTCTTGTAAGTTCTGGTTTGTCAATTACGGTCCAAGTGTACACAGGCCGACAGTGGTAAGTTAATGAAAAGACTCCGCGTTAAACAGCTGAATAGGACAGTGAATAGGAGCAGACCATTTCTATTTCAAGGCGATGTGACTTTACGCTACACGAATTACGCAAAAACGCTGAGAAGAAAGAACGAATAGTCTAAAATAGCCGAAAAAACAGTTGAAATTTATCACGAATTGAGCGGTACAAGACGTACCTAAGAGTAATAACAAGCCGGCCCTCTAACCAACTCGATAAACAGATTTTATATTATAGACGGTATTAAAGATCTTCAAAGGCATGAAACCAACTCAGAATTAATTCCTTATATATATATATTATATCATTCCAGCTAGATGAGCGATTACGGAGCACCCTGCGAGTGATCATACCATTTACTCAATTGTATATTCCTGCATAGAAAGCAGGTAGTCGTCACCAGTGGACCATCTGTATAATTCAGCCTGCAGCATCTTGGCGCCAGAGGATTTTTCCCTGGGATGGACCCTTCTATAGCAGGTGTACTAATGTACCGCAGAGAAGTTTGTTTATGGCCGAAAGGCCAATACAAAGACCTCCTCACGAGCTAGAACATGGCTCATTACGTTGCATAATAATACAGTAGTATATAGTTAATAGTATAATAGTTAAGTGTTTCGAGATAGATAATAAATGACTGTGATGAACGCATGAATGGTACGACTTTAGTAAATACTTGCCAGAGACTATTGCCATTGACATATATTCAATGTTTGTTTTGTCTTTGTATTGTCCTCACTTGAACTACTTGTCAGCAGACTAATAACTGCATGTTATCTTGCACCGTTTTTGCTGTTGCATCCCTGGGGGGCATAGCTCAGATACGTAATGAATATTGAATTTCTATGTTTATCACCTTTCATAAGCTTCAAAGAAGCTCTAACCGGACCCGCTACTAATAATTAGAATAATAAACAGTATTGCAACTGAGATTCGCTAGGACGGTGTTGTGTTCCTCGGTTGAATTAAAAGGAGAGGCAAAGAATATGGCATGCGCTGAGTCCTAGCGAGCGGTGAGACAAATCCTTTCGAATCACTCTTCCGCTAACGCCTGCTGGTTTTCAATGCTGTTCATGATAATGGCGTTGAAAGCGCGTACATTTTGCCTGCATTTCATTGTAAAATAGGACGTTCCTTTGCTCAGCGAATTACTATTGGCTGGTCTGCCGCAGCCAGGTCTTTTGATGCCCGAGTTGTTCTTATTTGATACGATCGAGTGTCATTCGAGCATCAACGTTTGCACTACCATAACCTGCCCGTCGATAACATGCAATCTATCTATTGTAGTTGAATCTGTATTCCACAGAATAGTGTAAGTCTACGATCTGTTGCTGGCACGCTGACCTTAGACGGTCTATGCGAGAATCACCGAAGTGAGTGGCCGGCCAATTAGTTAGCGCTTCATCCTTCTGCTTGGTCGGTCGTGACAATACCGGCCAGAAGCCAGTAGTACAAATGGTCCTCACGAAAGTCTATCGTTACTGCCGACTTAAAATCGGTAGAGAGCGGATCACTTATGGGTCTTAGGACCGTTGTGCCCGAACAGTAAATCTCATAATAGGCTAAGCTGGAGAATTAGGTTACAAAAGGACCTCGACAACTGTTATTACTTGCTAGCTTTCAAATGAGGCCTATGCGGCCATATTACCTGCTGCCATGATATCTGCGCTGCCACCTCGGCCATATCCGAAGAGCTCATTGGGAATACACGAGACCGTCATCATCGGGCAGCTGCTTTGTGTTTAGGTACATCGTCATACAACGGTGCGGATGCTACGCCGGGATGCGTGTCTGTAGACTACTGGCCGGAACTGTTTTTTTTTTTTAAAACGTTAAAACCGTGAATAGATGAACGCCGTAAATTAGTTTACCGATTTACAATTTGAAATAACCCAAAATGACTGCAATAATTGAGCCAAGCAGAAGTTGCTAGTCGTAGTTACTGAAGCTAAGCAGCTTTAATCGGAAAAATCCGATTATGTTCTCCATAGCAGCTTGAGAGGCAGCAAGCAAGGAATCAAGTACGATGAGAATAAATTGATCTCTACTGTCGCAGAGATACTAGGGTCAAACAACAAGTGGTATCACTGGCAAAACGTTCCCACCTGTCATGGGACACAGTAGCGATAAGTAGTAAATTAAGGTCTGTTCTTAGTACGGCAACAGATCTTTTATGTGTGGAATGGAACGTTGCTTAATAAATTAAAGAGAACGGTGCTACATAAATCATTAGCAACTTTGGCTGCTGGGTTGATTTTTATGCATGGCTTTCTAGTGTAGGCGTATGTAATTAAATAGGTTCTATGGGCCTAAAAAGTGGTTCGTCCTTAAAAATAATATTTATAATAGAATACTACAATATTATTATCAATATATTGCTGTAATATCTTGTAGAGCTATAAGCGTGTCCATTTGTCTTCGGCTTTCTACCAATCGATATATCCAGTCAACAAATGTATTTATCAGTGTACAAACCGTAAATCGTTGACTTAAACACAAAACAAATGTAACAAGCATACGCTGAAACTTCGTGCACTTCTGCCCTACCACAAAGACAAGTATAAACGCTTTAGCATACGGCTCGTTTGCCTACAATGATTTCCCTCATCATCTACCTAACTTCTGTGAATCCCACCCTTTGATCAACAAAGCACCACCAGTGAATTCGCGACAAAAGCCCAAATGAAGCTGGTGCTCTGATTGTCTATGCCGACGATAGGGTTGGCTATTGAAGTCGATAGGCTAAGCCTGGTTTTTGCTAAACATACATCCATGTCATGTGTGATAAACAATCTATTGATAGGTTCTCTAAGGCCCAAAAAAGTTTCTTGAGTTGCTCTACAATTGCAATGTGTAAAATAGCGTGTAGAACAAAATGCGAACGAGTATCTTTAGGCAGCATTCTCTTGTCGGAGATCCTTCCCTAGATCGTTATGCGGGTAATTAGATTTTAGTTCCTCCGTGCGTGTAGAAGTAACAATGATATTTTTACATAGTGAACACTTTTTTTTTCTAATACATTGTCACTGAAAGAGCACGAAATCTTTTCAGACGAACCCTACTCTGCACGATGCGGTACACTCCCATAGTACAAGTTACACGCTGGACCTTTTCAATTTTTGTCTCAACATATTTTTTGTTCAGTCGACTGTTCTCCTCAGTCCCCAAAGCCAAAAACTAAAAAACACAAAAAATTACATCGAGAACAAGAATGGTCTCTATTTTTTTCTTCAAATCCGATTCGCTTATGGGGAGCTCGTATCGTTCCTCCTCTTTCTCTTTCCGTCTGGGCGCGTATGTTTGTAAGTGTGTGCTATACGACTGGCTGTCATGTGCAGCGTAAGTTAAGTCGCACCATAGGTTCGTGCGCTTTCTGTGCCACTCATGCAGCGGTAACTGTAACATTACGCGAAGCACAGAAGGGCTGAGCAACAAAGAACCGGCACGAAAAAAAAAGAGGACATCGAATCGACGAAGAGGTGATTGCGTTGTGGTTTCATGTTCGTTCGAGGTGTAGTTTCTATCAATGCAGAAAGCGAAAGACCGGCATGTGCTGCAGAACCAATGTGTCGTCCGAACAGGACGTCCGCCTGTAAAAACTCATAGACCGGACGAAGTGTGGAACGGAGTCCATCTCTACGCACTTGAAGTGCTAATCCAAATTTACCATCTAGACAAAGTTAAGCCGGGGATGTTCTAACTCGACAAAGCGGGACGGCGAAATTCTCTGAAGACCTGAGGATTCCGCTAACCTTTTTTAGTTTCGTTACTTTGTATAGCCTATTTGGGCACCGAAAACCAACGCTTATCTTCTAGATTAGAATGGTCTCTCGTAGGTTCTGGATTAGTTGTTTTAAGATGTTTTGTATTTCAAAGTCGCAGAACAAACATCAGGTTCGGTACCTTTGCTTGGAGCAAGTTTAGTTTATTGCTTTACAAGGTTTTTTGATGCCCGTAATTAAGGATCTTTTTAGGACACACGTAATATCTCGAAACGAACAAGTTCGCCAAACTGGAACATTTTTTACCTGATCATTTTATTTAATATATACATGACATTTCATTTAATAGAAAAACCGTAGTGATATCGCATCAATAAAATGAGGCTCAATACTATCTTCGTTGCTTTAAACTTACTTGAGCTCAGACTGACAGGCGCTTAGTGAATCGAACCCAGGGGTCGAAAAAAGCTAATGGCTTCTAGCTGTGAGATTTCTATTTATCAATAAATGCTAGCCTTTTGAAAATGATTTCATTAAAACTTGACACTATTGTAGCAAACAGAGAAGCGCCGAGCGTAATTACCTTCAAATACAGGCGATGTCGGTCTAAGTTAACACTGCCGTTCGTACTGTGAACTTATTGATGATCATCCACTGACATTCTGTACTACGTATCCGCTTGGGTCATTTGTTTTAGTAATGAGCCCGTTTTATTAGTCATCTGCCGTCGACACGGCACTTGATGATAAAAGTAAAATGGATATATTAAAGGACGTGCATCTGGTACAATTAAAGCAAAAAAAAAAAAAGACTTGTCATAACCAGCCAGGCTGACTCTTTTCACGTGTACAGTGTAACTGCTCCTGCATGTCAATAGGTGCATCATGTGCGTGTGTGCTGTCGGGACAACCGCTGCGGGTCTGTTGGCCAAATAGATGGGCGAAATGCAGGCTCCTACTAGCAAGATTATATTAGTATGCCATGGTAAAGTAGGTGGAAGAGGGGAAGCCAGCGAGAGTCGGATAAATATCGGTACGACGATCGTTTCATCCTTCCAATTGCCGACATCTTGTTGCAGTTTGATGTGGGCCACGAGAGGGTTGGACTTCAAAGTCAGATGACTCACTCACTCACTTAGTTACTCATTGGCGTCTTGGAATTAGCATTAATTTGAGTAGTAATTCTAGTAGTAGTGGTAGTAGTAGTAGTACGTAGTAGTAGTAGTAGTAGTAGTAGTAGTAGTAGTAGTAGTAGCGGTGATAGAAGCTCGCCAATAGTTTGCTTTGAGAACGTATGTGTGGCATTATATAAGCCTGTGGTGGTAACAGCGGGGGCGTTGACGTCATCGGGGTATGAGTACGATTGAGATATATTAGTCGTGTACGAAATTCGCAGGCGTGGAAGATCTTCGTGAGGGAAAATATGGTCGCCATGGCCTTTAGTGCCATTTGCATGGACGCGTGCAGTCGTATATTAGTGAGTTAGTCCGATAAACATGTTATATCATAGCAATGATATGGTTGTAACTGATATCTTCAGCAAGTGCGAAGTTTCTAATGGCCAGTGAAAACAAAAGACTGACAGAGGCATATGGAGTGCAATGTTGATATCTTTACTAGGGCCGGATTTTATAATAGTTTTTTGAGTTTCCAATAGAAATGGAGTGTAATAATACTCTCGTTAGCCATACTGAAACAGCGATACTGATTAGTTAATTAGACATTACACGTTTTCTTATATGGCTTTCTTGACTTCTACGTCCAGAATCAATGGTAACTTTGCGTACGGAAACACGATGTTCTATAAAATAGCGTCAAACGTATTATTAGCTTCATAGCTATTTAGAAAATAGTTGATTGTCACCGTTCTATAACAGAAGTTGAAATGATATTCACTAAGTAATCGAAGTTTGTCAATTGACAAAACTTCCGAACGTTTAAATTGGCCAAATATAAATGTTCCTCGTTGAGAGGGTCGTCTCCCAAAGTTTAGCTTTTTATTATACAGAATTGTAAGTACTTGCCTGACTGGTATGCCTTGTAATACTGGTACTATGAGATCGACACACGACTAACCTATACGATTTCTCTGATTTGTGGAACCGTACTAGAAGTGTTTACAGCATCTATATATAAATAGGCAAAAACATTTATGTATGGCTATGTCATAGTACTAGCATACGTTGTTTTGTGTATACCTAAGCAGCCGCCGCTTGACAGAATTGTTAGGACACGCTGGGCGCACTATTTCGTTTAACTTGCTATTTAGAAACTCTTTATAATTTTGTCCTTTTACTAAATATTGTAGCATTTCGGCCTTGTTCAGGCTTATGATACCAGCGCTGTCGCGTGTGTGTATGTACGTGCACGCAATTCTTAGCACTCATTAAAGCCCCGAATAAGCCGCATGCCGGTGTTCCTATAGTTAGGAATGTAAAAGTTCTTTGGCGTCAACTATGAAGAAAAGCAGATCTCAAAACTCGAGGAGGATGAGTATAACTTTGGTGAATTTTAAGTTACGAAGTTAACGGTAGTAAAATAGATTGTCTTAGCAAGCGTTTGGTGAGTTCTAGTTATTAGCCGTCAGCCTGTACCACGAGAAAACGTTACTCGTTTTACGGTGGGAACACAACGCCGTTGTTCGCTGAGGCGTTTAATCCTGCGAGCAATGCCATCCAAGCTCGGCCTGAACGGATTGCGTGCTTGTGTCGGTATTTACTCGAACCGGACAAAAATGGCCGGTCGGTTTGGTACGCCCAGCATACATGGCTGCTTCTGCTCTAGACTGAAGAACGCTGCCCCTAGGTAAACCCAACTACGCTAACAAGAAGTGTCTGCTGATTTACCTTTCCTGGTTATGATGACCCCTGGGGCAGTTTCGTGACAATCGTTTCGTTCGACCAATGTGTCTGGCTTATTCGTGCCGTGTTTCTAACGGACGACAAAGAGGAATTGAACAACAAGCATGGTCGAATGCAACTACAGGGGCATGCAATACGAATGGAGAGTATGCGAAAAAAACAGCCAAATAAAGATTGGACGCTTTTTTTAAATAGCTTTATTGGCGCATATAGTTCAACCGTCGTTCCGGGGGGCAAATATCGTCACATATGAGGAATCGTCGTAGAGATAAACAATTGAGGGTCGTCGATAGAAAAATGTTTTTGTCAGCGAGTTATATTATAATAATATGAGCCTGCTATACAAAAAGATCAATAAAAGAACACTAAAGCTGGAACATGATGTTCACTATAGTCAGAGTGCAGCTGAGATTCTGTTATAATATCACACATAGGACTACTATACTTTATTATTTCAAATCAACATAAGACTAGACTTGTTTTTATTTATTTTACGATCTTTCTGTATAATTTGTATTTAAATGAGGTACCTTTAAATTAGTTTCGAGCACTGGGATAACTTTAATTATTTTACGTACGACTAGACGTATGGCCACAGTCTTAGCCATTATACGAATTGACAGTAGCTACAAAATTGGCAAGAAAAAAAAAACATCTTTCGTATACTGCTATGGCTTATAAAGAGGGTTTGTTGTTAGCATATGCTTATACTGCTAGTGAGATTGTTGATGAGTTCGTAGCTGACGTCCAAGTCCATTAGGTTTGTCGAGCTTTAATAGAGTCTGATTACGTCTATGTCTAACGAAGTTTTTGCAAGAGGTCATGCTCTCAACACCATTTAGGTACTCGTTTTCACATTCGATGCCATCAACAAATACTTGCTTAGGCAAGGAAGAGGAACGCTCACGGATCACTACCTAATTGTTTTGCGTCTGTACCCGAATATAAGCACGCGATTCAATGAAGAAACATGGTTTAGATACTGAGAGGAACTTAAATAGAACTGAATAAAACACAGTTATACAACGTCGTATTTTGCTACAATGAAGCAGTTAGCTTTAGGTTTAGCGCGAAACGCCGGCACAATAAAGCTTCTAATTACACGATATAAACTATATGTAAGTGCCATTATAACTTATAATATTTGTTTGATGGGCAATCGATAATGATTTCATTTAAACGGCTAACCAAAAGCATAATAAACAATGGATAATAAGTGTTTCGAGTTTTTACCGTGATAAACACAACAAAAAAGAGTCCATTATGAAATTCGAATCCAGATTCAATATTAAGCCTAGTAGACAGACTCGCTGCCATTGCACCGCCTCGAAACGAGAGTGATGAATGTTAATTGAAGTTATTTCAAAACAATTCTAGATAAAGCATAAACGCAAAAATTCATTGTAAAATAACGATTAGGTATTTCTTGCACGAACTTGAGCTAAACAAAAAAAAAAAAGTGATAATCGTAGAAATGATAACTAATATACAGTTTGTATGGGTATGGATAATTATATATTTACAGAGTCGTTACGCATGTCATGACACCTGTAGCTGCAGAGCTTCCGAGACATTTTGCTGAAATGGTCGCTTACACAAATTTTACTTGCTATTAATTACCACTGTGGCTGCGAATAAGCTTAGACGTTCCAGTAAGCAGCGTACAAACACAAACACACATGCAGCGTATTATAAACGCTTGACTAGGCCTCTTTTGTGAGCACTAGCTAAACCGGATTGTGGGTGAGCCTGCCTTCAATTGGGGCCGGAGCTGAGTTACAAAATAAAAGTGCAGTCCTAAACGTGTTGCGTGACCAGGGACCGTGTTTCCCCAATAATATAATAATACGACGTAATAGACAGCGGTCAGCAATTAAAGAGAGCGACCACAAAACTCCGACGATTACGACCCTTTGCCCATTATCCATGGACCAGTTCGCCAAATGATGCTCGAATGAGATAAGGGGAAGCGGCTCGCGCAAACGATAGCGGTAATACAAAGAACTAAACGATACAACAGCCTTTAATTGGTGATCCCGTATAGATGTACGTCTACTTTATTGCAGTTATGGTTATTAGTTATACTATACTCATGTGAGGCTCTTTAAATGTTGAAAGATTTACCTTTCAAGGATACTGGGTGTTGGTTTCTTACTCGATTCAGGCCAATGAAAACAGAGTCTTTTATTAGACGATTAAGAAATGGCAACAATAGCACTACGGTTAGCCAATTGAGCTCGATATTTAGTTTGAACCTGTTTTACGGTTTCATGGGGCGCAACAAGTAGCGTATTTTGCTGAATCGCTGCAATAGAATATCGTATATTAAGGGTTTTAGGTGGTACATGGTACAAGCAGTTTACTTAATAGTAGACTACCTATATTTTTGCGTTTCCGTTCGTCGACAACGCTCACTTTCCTATAGAGATATTGAATATAATTGTAATAGCTTTTTAGAGCATCTTATGTTGTCCATAGATGCCCGTATACGCTTTGTACTGACAATGGCACCTTGACCTTCTTTGCGCGCCGCGACAGTGGCCATGAACAGCACCACCCACTCCCCTCGTCTTCTCCGTAATAACAACTTTGTGCAGCTGCAACGATAACTTTAGGCTTTCCGGCGCGCGACGATGCACCGAAACAGAAGCAGGCTTCACACTTTTCTTTCTTGTTCACTCTATATGCGCGTAGAGCGGACACAGCTTGAATTCAGCTTTGAACTAGCCGGGACTAGCCCCGTTTCGGTCAGGCTGGTCCTAGCAGCACCGTTGCTGCAGCGGCTAGTGCTGCTTCCCCATCTATAACGAACGACGCTTGTCTTTGTCTGAGCTGAAGCAAAAATACCCTTTCGTACTGCAATCCAGCTACTGTGCAGAGATACGGTTAATCGTTAAACCTTCCCAAAGACGCTACTAAGGCACCGGCCGGCTTAAAGTCAAAAGGCAAAAATACTCTTGAAACAAACAAGTTGGCGACCCCACATGTACACCCGTATAAGCGGGATACGTTAGGCACAAAACAACCCGTATAGGATCATTTGAAGGACACTGTCCGAAGGACATACTCAGCATGATCCGCAGTAGGCCTAGTGAATAGGCCGTGGGGATAAGGCATAGGTGAAGGATTTGGGCAGCGTTTTGGGGTTCAACTCGTTCTTTCTCACAACCTTCCTCTCTGTGACTCTGTGTCAAGAGAGTTGCTGAGTGCATCAAGTGCATGCAGGACACGCCATTGTGGTGGTGTCTCTTTGAATGTGGCGACAACAGCGAAGGAGATAAGCAATGCCAACGTAGATGATGTTACAGTGCCATATAACGAAGACAAGTGTCCTACATTTGTTGTTACGCTAATCGCGCTTAAAGTGAACGCGATGCGAAAATTCTATTAATATATAAAGTTTAGTTTAATCGATTTTGGATAAGATACCCTTGCTAATAATTAAATAGTACGCCTGGATACACAATAACTGTAAATTTTGGCACGGAACTCGACGTAATAGGATCATTAGGATTAAGCTTTGCTTCGTCTATTCCGTCAGAGAGCATACGGCATCTAACGTCAGGGATAAATCAGGCCAAATCCGTTGAATACGTGAGCTACACAGTGTCATATTGCCTCAGCGGTGACCAAAATGATCGGTGCATGGGAAGGCCAAACGTTAATCGGATTAGCTTTCGTTTATACGGCATACAAGAATCTGTCTTCAAACCATGACGTTTGCATTTAGTCGTTATCCAGCGACAGTTACGATTACATATATTAATTGTTCATTGTACTAGCGAATACAACAACTGCGGACATGACCATGCTCCACTGCGACCATATCGTGACTGAGTTATGGCGCTTCTACAGGGACAAGTTGTCCGGCTCACTCGTTCATTGTTAGACCTGCTGATCATTTTCAGATGATATATACGCGTGCATCTTGTAGCACAGTAATAAAGGAGATCTGAAATAGATCCGGCAAAAGCTTACAGGTAAAATGTCAATCAAATGCTAACGAAACGTATTGACAGAGCTCGTCTGCGATGGCTGCTTCGGCTCATCCTCCCCGAAACAACTAGCTGGCATAAAACCCCTCAACTTACACCTCCTGTTTCTGGATCCAGGGAATTAATATCATTGAGTTTACCACATCAACTTAATTCGTTCCATCACGATTCGCGTCGCATGATTGTTGAAGCGGAGTTGGTGAGGAGTGCGCATACAAAACACTGAGACTCAGCAGCTGTCGGCAAAACCGTACCAAAATCGAAGCCGTGATGAATTCCACCATGTGACGCCGCAACACCGTTTCATCGTTCCGATTAGTGCTTCTTACAGAACAGCAAATAATATAATAACATTTAATCATTTCTTATATTTGCAATAATTTGTAACACACAAGGGAGAATATTATTTCGACACAAAACAATCAGTTGTGTAGATTTGGGGTGGCTTTTTGTTGAATATTCTATTGGTAAGTCTCGAGCATAGCTGCTCTACAGCAGACAGTAGACTTTTAGGAACCGTGGTCGTATTCGATGAGCTGTTCTAAAATAAATGATCGGCTAAAAAAGTCTTTGCTATTTGATAGGATCAAATGCACCTTCTAACAGGGCACGCGTTGGTGATGGCCTGCAAAACAGATTTTTTTCTTGAGCAATTTCCAGCGTACATTTTTACTAGGCAGGGCCTCTTCACTGGTGGCAGTGAAATAAAGATTAGCGGTGTCTAGTTCCTCCTTTTCATAGTATTCGATTCTAGAGATTTTCAGCACGACGCAGCTTTGTTTGCAAAATGTCCGTCCAACAGTCTCTACCGGAGACCTATAGACCCACTAAAGCTTCAAGCTGTCTATATGCAATAAAGTGAAACTCAACTATATACTATAATGCGGTAAAAAAATCCGGCCTGTCAAAAACATACAGTTTATTATGAAATTCTATAGATAAGCAAACGCAGTTGATTGCCGCGTTTAAAAATTAGGTTTCAACAACTTGATAGTCGAAAGACGATGAAGATATTGGAATAGGAAACATTGAAAAACTTGCTAGGTCGAAACGCAGTGAGTTAAATATTTTCTTCTTCTCATAAACTTCATATGGAGATGTTTGCTTAGCTGGCATTTGGCTCGAAGCATTCTAGTTAATCTTGCACAATTCAAACACCTGTTTTCTACTCTACCGTAAGTTATTTTCGATGTCTCTACTCTTTTGGTTGTTTACAATTAATAGTGATAAAACTCCTAATTCTATCTGTATTTCAAATTATTCTAACTACCGACTGACCGAGAAGTAATCCCACGACGAAACGCGATAGTATCCTCTCGTTCTCCATTTCCTAACGACCCGATTTAAAGACGATGCACTTAGCCCAAATGAGCGGGCACCAGATCTTCACGACTCATTGAAACCTCTTCAGCAGACGACCGACAAAACGATTCCGCCCAGACGAATTTTGGGTGTCCGTGCAGCCTTCAGCCAGATCAGGAAATCAATTCTCTGGAGAGTTTGGACCTCGATCGGAACTGAGACTGTTCCTCGCTTTCCATCCGCTACTATGAAGCACGCCTAAAAAAAATACTAACGACATTAAGCACTACAAGCACTAAACTACCTAATGACCACCGTAAGTGACATTCATCCCACAACAAAGATAAAAATAAGCGTTCTTTGGCATGTAGCTTCCTCTTTTCTGATGCTTAAGGCAGCGTAAGGGTCGAGATGGAATAACAGTGCTTGTTTCATACCCCGAAGACACCTTTCTGGTATACTTACAGTCTTCATCTTAGACTATCCATTAATTTTCCATTTCTCTATGTCAAAGATATTTTAGTTAATACTGTTGACTACAAAATGGAGGGGACTATGTCAGATCCCTTATGCGATAGAACGCGACTAGTATAATGGTATGCAGATTTTATACTGTAAAATAGGAAAGTGTCCAGTATATGCCAACGTTGTACGCCAACGCAAAATGTAAGAGGTAATGTTCGGTCGATAAATTTCCACATAATCTATTGGTTAACTAAAGGAGCCACTTCGTGCGCCTGGGTTCGTTGTGCTCAAAAGTAATTGAAGCAAGCAAAACAGCTGTTCGATGCCGCTCCTGTTGATTCGATGTGGAACCTTCAGGCCTAATCGGTCGACCTAGTTGAAGCAATAACGTTATTTTAGGTTTATTAACTGCCTTATAAATTAGGTCTCTTGTAGCCTGAGCGGCTTGAGCTATTCCTCTCGGTGCGCCTGAGCTGAAGAAACTGCAGGTCGAATTAACGCGGTGTCACACGGTGGCATTCGGCAATGCGATAGCTTTCTACATTAGTAATAATCGGCGCTTACTTCAACCTTCTAGATGTAGGCGTAGTTAGGTCTCAATGATGTAACAAAAGCATTGAAAGGCGGCTTCTGGGTCATTGGCTTTGGCGAAAATAATTGTAGCCGCACACACATGCTATATCCATGTAGTTCCATTGTTTAAGATTATGAAAGTATCAAGTGAACAACGTCATTTGCTAAAGAATAGACGGTCAACAAAACGAGACAATAATGTCTGTTCAGGCTCGACGACTTGCTAGATGTAGCTCGGCATGGCAGGTGGTCACGGAACGACAGACAAAAGTAGATAACGTTTATGACCTCAGAGATTGGCGCGGAGGGAGTATTCAGCTGGTATAAAAAGCTCACACATAAACCGCTGAAGGCCCGTAAAACCCAAGTGCTGGCTTGCCACAAAATCGATCGCACCGCTGACAATAGGTTACGCGTCCTCAACGCGTTGCCTGCAGCCTTTAACGGAAGCTGATAGTTTATTTCCTAACAATTTGCTTTTTCGTGTGAACGAAAGTGGTGACCGAAGCTTCGACGAAATATGGAGGAGTATTAGCCCAGTCGGCGCCAGCTCGAACGACCTAATCTAACCACACATTGTGTAGTGGTACGGGTCATGTTTACGATGCGACTAAAAAACAGAAATCCACCCATAGCATGTGCGTTTTGTGCGTCGTGCATACTAATTACAATTGGTGACAAATCCCTTCAAAATAAAGTAAAGTGCTAGCTTTGTCGCAACGAGTACTTTACATTACCGTAGAGTTTCCGATGGAGGTCTTTGTAAAATACTGAGGAAAGTATGTGTGGGCAAATTTTGTTTAGTTACTAAAAGTGTACCTGCTAATCCCTATGTATAGTATAGGCAGTCTACAACCCAATATCATGGCGCGTTAAGATTACATTGGAGGCATAACGAATCTGTGTGGATAAAAAAGCTATTTACATGTATCATCAAACACACGTTCAACAATAAGATCAATCTTTTGACTAATTTTTTTTTCATTTTAAAGGAACGAAGCTGACGTTTTGTAAATAGTCTGCATTTTGAATCGTCAACATAAATTTCGAGATATTCCGGTAATTGCGGTAGACAGCATTATCCGCATGTGTACAACATTCGAGCGCTTCAATCCATCCCGCACATAGTTTTATCTTTTTACTCTGTTCTATCTAAACCAAAGTTAGTTCAAATCTGGTTTGCCTAAACGCGAGTTCTAAAATCGTACACACTGTGCTTGTCCTACCATCCTCTCTATATGAAGCCGTATTACTTCGAAATTTCCGTTGCGATTGTTCAGCTACCCAGATTTAGATATAACACTATCGTATTCTGCTCAGTACCCTGTACCGTATGTTCTATTTGTTTGAGTTGACTATTTCTTACCTCCATTGCTGCGCTAGCGTTGACCCGTAAGCCCGCGTAGTTACAGTGCCACCTCAAGGTTCCACACAAATGCTGGACCACCTATAAAGTCAGGCAGGTAAGCAATACGAATATCTCAATAGCTCTCAACCATTAGCTAGGACCAACAAATGACAAAATAAGACTCTATGGCACAGAATAAGAAAAATAATTTCCTTTCAAAATTCAATACTGCTTAGGCTATGGAAAATGCAATTGTTACATAGTGATACATCATGAATTCTCAAGCGTAGCTAAGTAATCAAAAAGCTGTTCCTCCATATTTACATAAGAGTTTACACGGGAGTTTTTCTTTTACAAGCTTCTGCGTCAGAGACATCGTTCTCCAACGAATCCTTACCAATGAGGCGTTTTTTTAAAGAAGTAAAATTTTTTAGTTATACACAAACAAAAATTGTTAAAGGAACCGTTTTCGAAATATACACACAAATATATGCACAAACATCCGTGCGTACAAACTCTCGCCTGTTTACGAATACAGAATACTTATCCGATATTAGCTTATCTCATTTTATCATGCTGTTCTAGAGTAAAGCTTGGATACGCTGTGAAGCCCAACTGAAAATAAATGCGATCAAACGGGTAATATGATTTTTCTATTCGGTACATTTTTGTGTGCACACTTTAATGACGAGACCATCGACATTACGACCGGTACATTATTGTATATTGTACAATATTGCTCTCCTTTTCTCTTTATCCACGTAAGCAATCCCTTTCCCCGACTTGTTGCAAGGTCGTCGCTAATTTGCTACGTCACCTATATTATGTGCTACGTTAAGATGAAAGTTGACATAAACTTGAAACTTTACATTCTAAGTAGGCGCATAAGCACCGTAGATATGTTCATGATCCTATCCTGCTAAAACCTATGCTCTGCCTGATACGTCGTTGTTGCTATTTAAGGCAGCGAGTCTTTAATTGCAGGTATACGTGAGAGGTTAGCTCAACAATATCCATTTTTGTCAGAATGTATATTCGTTAAGCTGATGTCAGCAAACACTTTCCATGTGAATTTGATTGCATTTATTCAGCACAAGACAATAAACCCCTATAATGTTGCAAACTTCAAGACGAATCACTGTTACCTGTTGTTTTCAGAAAACCTCTTTCTGACGATGCTGTCATTATGACATAAGCCATACCGTTCTTTTCCATGTTGGTAGCAAAGCCCTGACATTTCCTTTACCGCAAAGTGCGCAAGCCTTTGCCGAACTGACCCCGAAAAACAGACAACCCCTGGCGATGCCTGCCTGCCTGCCGACCTTTTCGACTTGACTAGTGTGGTCATGTGCGAGCGTGACATGAGTTTAATTAATGTTTGGTATCGCTCGAACGAACTTTCAAGCTTCAATCTGACCCCTGCCTGTGACGGCCGCAAATACGAGCCGTCTATGGTCTTTCACAAGCTACCTTAATCACCCCCAGGAAGAAGCAGTTTGGGAATAACAGGAGAGAGGTTAGGGAGATGTCATAGCCACGATATCAGAGGAAGAAAACATAGGCCCGATCGGGTAGGGATGGACACCCACTTTCGGTGCCCGGATTGGAGTCGACCGGTTTAAACTCTCAATTTCACGCCCCTCTTAGCGAACGCGGTGCATGGTCGAATTCTCCTGGAACCTTGTAGGCTTCCGCGGAGACAATGGCCCTCTCAAGCAGGCTTCATTTATGAGAGACCCCCCAAAATCGGGTGGGTAGCAAAACGAGGCGGGTTATCTGAATAGATCGAGGTGTAGGAAAAGCATCCCCTCGCAATTGCTTTGACTTAGTACTCCGGTGCAGCCACACGCCCCATCTGTGTGTATTGCCCCGCAGGGCCACTCTGCATAGACAGAAACGTCCAGACTGGTTTCGCGGACACGCGCAGCATTTCATTGCAGGCTACAAGCTTGCATACGCACATATGCATACTACACAGACGTACAAAGTTCCAAGCGTTCGATGGTTATATACCGTGTACAGGCCAGTGGGAAGCATTCGCTGAGTGTGTCCTGCTCGCTGTAGCCCGGGCGAAATGGTCAAACACCAATATAAATGGTATAATATAAACACGAAATGGATATAGATTATTAGATAAAATAAACTTGTAATATGCGAATGATCGCATGCCTGATTATAGAGCACTGCTTCAAATAAAACAAGCAAATACAGAACTAAAAATCAACCTTCTTTCTACATTAGTGAGATAATTTTAGACTTCTCTCTGGGCATTTAAAGCACCAAACAGATAACTACAAGAACTTCACTGCATTGTAAAAACAAGGCTGCATGACAAGACCGCTGGCACTGTTCATTTACAAGATCATAGCGATAGTCTTTTAAACAAGACTTAAACTGCAATACATATCACTACCGATATTAGCTAGGTACTTAGCCTCCCTGTACTGCTACGTAAGCTCCTCTTAGCCCTGTTCTGGTAGATTTCGGGTAGCGGCCCAACTAGCCAACGCCCAGAACAATTATGATTCACGCGGACACAGCAGTGGATTTTTAGTATAATGTAGCTTATGGATATCGTAGATAATAGCGATCCTAAACTAACTAGACTTTTGTTCATGACCTGTTTCAACCCGTGTGAATGAGATTACCAATATATTATGGAACCCTTACTAAAATATCACATAGAAAATTCCGTCCAGAAGTAATAGAATTCATCAAAGCAAAGTTCCCTACGAGTATGGCATGTAGCTGGGTCAATAGCCTGTCGAGAGCCTCTATACTCTTAGGGCCCCTAGAGTCCAATTTAAAATATTCCATTAAAGCCATAAACATTTGTTGAATGTGTTGAACTCGTAGACTACGTACTTATGCTCTAAAATACGTATTTTATGTTATACCTATGAAGAATATATATATATATATATATATATATATATATATATAAACCAGTAACATCTTAAGAATATCTTGTTGTAAACACTGTTTTGTTGTAACCATAACAGGCAAGTCTAAAAAAGAAATTCGGCTTTTCCGGATAGGGTTGACTTCTTTCAGGTAAATGCAATGGATCTAGTAATGCATTGACTGAATGCAATACATTATGAGTGAAAGGTTACCAGCTACTTCTACGTCTATTCGTTGGTAGCCGTTGTAATCTTCCAGTTTCACCTCTGGTAGGTTGGAGCTCCCTCTGTGGTGATAACTCGTTTGCAGTCCCATTTTGCCCGCCATATTTTCAATCCTTTCTGCGTCGAAAGGCGTCCGTTGCAATAAATTCTAAAGAATCTTCCGTTTTCTCGGCGTAAACGAAACTCGTATAGTGTCAAAACCAATCTTTCTATCATCAGCAGCATCGTAGATGATCCGCTTCTCGTATAATCTGTTTCAAAGGCGGCGCGTTTCGCTAGTTTGTGGTTGACGACCAGCTAACCGTGTCCCAGAGTTCTCTGGCTTCTACTCTAAAAGCGCAGTATTGAAAAGCGGCCACCCTGTATTTATCTTCTGGGTATACATTTCAATCAGTCTATTTAGACGAGTGAAGAGTCCGCTGAGTTTTATTATTCACAGTGTTCTCGGCTTCTTAGTTCCTCGGCGTAGTTTGTAGAATTGGTTTCTTAACGATTTAAATCAACGATATATGACAAACATGTCATACTGGATAACAGAAAGGCGTAAACGAAATTTGAAAGAAATCCAGTGGCCTATCGATCGTTTAGCTAAACTGATAGTGATTTGCTGAACCTCATTTTAGACGTTATATCGAAGCCAGAAAATGACACAGACCAAATAGTTCGGTAGCGGTAAACTACACAAGAAATGTCTAGAGACTGACAGCCACCGCCTTCTGTTCGTGATAGCCTATGATGAATATAGCATTACTGTGCCATATTGAAAGAGCTGATAGGTGCTCGCCCCGCACCTTCTTTTTGTTGTGTTGTGTTCTATGTGCGCATACATGTTTATATGTAACGTGCTCTTTAACTTTTATGGTCTTCGCTTCACACTAAGTACCTCTGTCGCTAGGTTAGGTAAGATGTGGGTGGTACGTTCTTGGAAGAACGTTGATAAAACGGGCAGAGGCCGTCTACCGCCTATACACAATGGGTGTCGTAAAATTAACGTACACAGTTAACCTTTGCGATTGGTAAGAGGCAGAGCAAACGTGTATGGACTCAGGAAATTTCAATGGCATCGGAAAATCTTATGGCCGGCCGATCTGCACAGGGAGTTAATCGAAATATGTGCAGAATCAGCAGAAATGAAATCAGCGTTAGAGTATGCAAGATGGTACCCGTCAAAAGAACAAGCTTCTATTCAGAGTCGTTTATTTATATTCTGAGCATTTTTACCCATAGTTGTTACTTTAGCTACCGGATGAGCATCCTGGGAACTTGGATACTTCGATTGCACAAGACATAATTTATGACAGCCTCCGCCGGAAATGGCTTAATCAATACTTTGAGTTTAATATAGCAGGCGCTGTAACTATGACCGTTTATACCTTACCGAAGACGTAATCCTGAGGACTTGTTCACACAGCAAAAAGAGCCGAAAGCATCAAAAAAACCGCTCCGGACTATCAGTATTAAGAATTAAACTCTGTGTTCAGTCCTGTAATAATTCCAGTAATTTTTAAGTTTATCAGTAAGTCCAGTAATTTTTACGTTAACGAAACTAATCTATTTTAAAACATTTAGCTGATTCGATAGATTATAATACTCCTGATATTTCTCATAGGAACCATACATTGGGTTTTTTCTAGTTTACTTTCAGTAAAAAGACCTATTTGCCCCTGCCTAGTCTGTGCAATATGTTCACCTAAGTAATATATGTTATTGCTGTTTACGTTTCTAAAATGGTAGCATTTCCCAACCCATACACACGCATCCGAGGTGCTTTCCTTAGAGATTACAGAGCAGACGTCGAGTGTACAGTTGTTCGGTTGAGTAGAAAATTCGGGTTATCGAATGACGATCATGTTGAAACCACGCAAAACCAATACGAACACGGTCCTACGGTGTCCACGGTTCAATTGGTAAAAATTATTAGCGGCTGCATGGGGCTTGCTACTATACGTCCCAATTTAAGAAGATCGAAACGTTGAATGAGCGCAAGCCCTATCTGTTTCTTTGCGTGCATCCTACAAACGTTTTTGAAAATCTCTACCGGTAGGTAACCCAGCTGACGCACATTATTCGAATGGCCCGTCGGCCCGCTAGGACCAGCTAGCGTTAGCGAATCTTAGACATAACTCTTGTTGACGGGTTCGTTGTTAGCGATGGTGTTGGGACACCGCCACGTTCCTTTTTCCGTTGCCCCTTTGTGGCTAAGGAGACGCAAAAGGACGCTACGACGAACATCGTTTCGAGCGAACGAGAAAGCTGGCAGCCACAAGAAACAAACTTTATATTCGACGGGAAGCACTGGCCACCGACACTAGGACTGCCAGAGTCGCTTGCTCTTTGTCGTCCTCCTGTACCATAAATACGCTGACTGAACCAATGGACGAAGAATGTACGCACAATGGCCGTTGGACCGGACAATACTACTGTTACAGCATCAATGCCCGTCTGTCTCGGTCAACTCCTGCCGGCCTTTGCCATTTTAGTGAAAAGTTTTTCTCCTTCGGGAGTAACCCGTCTTTTCAGCGCGATGGGAAACTGCCATTTTTGTGTGTATACTTTGCGCGTGCGTCCAATCAGCCGACACACAGATTTTTTACAGATGGACAGGTGATGAAACGAGCCTCTCTCTATCAGAGAGAGATGTCTACACGACAAGCCTGTATACACAGATCTATATATAAGTATATACAATAAGACAATTTTACTTCTTCTGGTTTGTATTTTCTTCATATCGTTACTAATATCACAAGTAGATTGTCACTGAAGCAGCCTAAAATGATTGCGGATTGGAAACTACGTCAACATGTCTGTGAAGTTTTAATTGAGACAGTCTTCATATTGAATCAATAATGAAATTGTGTGTTTAATAACAACTCACTTAGGGTAGCCTATTGTACTGTACAGCCTTAGGCTTTTCTGTGTAGGACTAAATATATAGATTTTTTTAATTGTTTGTAACTGCGTGTCTGTGCTCGGCTCGCTCAAATGTATTACCGTTCTGTGATATATGCTGTCGCATATAATAAGAAACTAACAGTCACCAGATACTTCTTTCCGTACGTGGTAGTAGAACTCTCCTACATAAGAATATATTCTATATGAAGATATATATATATGAAGATAGGTGTCGCTACTGACAATGTGTGCCTGGTCACGCTTGCTAAACTAGCTCTGCGTGTCTTTAGGAAGACGATGAGTTATACGATAAAAACAAGGCTTGGTCATTGTTCGAGTTGATGAGGGTAGACGACAGCAATGTTCCCTCAAGGACAGTTTATCGTCAAGAGACCACGCATCGAGGCTCATCAGCCGAGTCAGGTTGCTCCGCTGGATCCATATGGAAACAATATGATAAGTGACACACAACGGGAATGTGTGATCACAGGGCACATCTATACGGCCTTTAGACGTATACACTAAAACATTCGGAACCTTTATCGGAGGAAAGGTCGTTGTAGGTTTTGTGACGTTCTTTGTCCATCTTGGTTCGATTCAGTAAACCCTAGACGTCCATCATTTCAGGCAGACGAGCACATTTATAGTGCACTATACTTAAGTAAAGCCTAAATAAAAAAAATTACAATTAGCAAAAAAATAGGTGGGTGAAAATTGTATCTGAGTAAATATTTTTTTGGGTAGTAGAAACTAGGCCGTTCGACGAGCTACTAGGACAATATCGCTACAATAAGGTCATCCTACAGGCCCGTCTGTCAGGCAGTGGTGTCTAGGCGCCTAAATAGGTATATACGTGGTGTAGAATTGGGACTGACGATTTAAAGAGATCAGATGCTGTGGGCATTGCGCGCTTTAATATACTAGCGCTAGTTTTCACCGTGATATTTGTTTGTTTGTTTGTTTATTTATTTATCTTTTCGAGGATTGCACTTTCTCCTAGAATGACTTTTCTTAGAAGCAACTCATATAGTAGTACGCCGGAATACTCAATTAACGTTTCCCGACAAACGATTGTCCATGGATTAGACGGGCTGAGACTAAAGACGTTTTTTTTCTACCTTACACAACTGGAATAAATACCAAACCTTAATACTTGTACTTTACCAGCAATCTAATTTTATGTGACAGATAGTTTTAATTACGCCACGTTTATTGTAAATTTAATCTTAATATCGCACCTGTGTCTAGCTAGCTTTAGGCTGCGGCCTCGTGGTGTAGCTTCATGTTGAATTACGAAAATAAAAATGGATACTGGCCACACTTTTTATTGCTTTTCGATGAAGTTTGTAACATGTTAAAATACAGCCCAGTAGTTCAAAATAACGTGTAGGGTCCAGAAATATCATCCGCCGGTGCAAACAGATTTCTCAAGAGGGTGATAGCAGTTCCGTAAGAGTTTAGATTATGGCCTTTTGCAACTAGCATCTAAATACATATAGATCCATTGAACATTTTTACATCAGCCAGGGCACGGACATATTGAACATTTGAAAAATGATTTTTCCAAGTCTCTACCGCTGATTGAAGTTTTTTGCTGTTTGCCCTTGACGTTGTAGTATTGTATTACGATCTCTTGCCACATCTGCCGTGTTTCCAAACGATGTCAAAAACCTCGGTGATATAATACTTCCCTCATTCCATTAGTTGAACACTTAGTATGTAGATATAAGTCATCACCTACTTGGCTTGTTACGCGTTTCACGTTCAATTTTAGATCTTCGCAAAGATAGCAGGAGCTGCCCTGGCAACCGAAAAATTATGCTTCCCTGTTTAATTTTTCGGTTGCCAGGGCATACGGTAATGCATACAAATGCTGATTACTATTATTCGTATGTATTTATATCGACAATGTCCTACGCAGAAACCCACATTACATCGCCCGCATGTGGCCATTCATGACGACATTAACATTTTCGTTTTCTACGGTTCTTATAAATGATTTCATGTTTCATTCGTGAAGCGAACTATCTACCACTGTTTTGTTTGTTTGATTGTCAAGATTGTTTCGATTTTTCTTTAGGACAAGCCCTTTTGTTGGTGTTAGCGGCCGGCAGTCCTGAGCTCAATGGCCACTTAGATTTTTGTACTCGTAGTGACTGTGGTACAACGCGGTCATCGTGCGTTATATATTATTTCGTACTCGACGGTTGTTACGTATGTACTACCCGACTACACAGTGTGACAGATTCGGCCATTTGTATTTTGAATGGAAATATTTCCTTTGATGGTTGGTCCTCAGTGACCTCCTAGAGGTTCGTAGTTGAAAATCTTTTTCTCTGCAGTAATTGATAACGTCTTTCGTAAAGATAACTACTTAAGACTCATGAATGGTATGCTAGTTACTTCAAAGGGACTCAGATACAACAATAAAGCTACTGCAGCGCTCCATTTGCTAGAAGGCGTAACTAATCATCGTACAATAGATAGATCTTAATTTCTGGACCTAATCATGGCCCAGACCACGGCTTCGTCATATTTCATTAATAATTTATGGTTAATTTTGACTGCAGTCGATTTTGAAGCAGTGTTCGAATAGACGATGATTAGTAATTGTCCGATACAAAGACATCTGTATTAGGCTGCCGTCTGCCTGGGCAGCGAGTTCAGCGTCCACCATCGTACATAATAATTCGTAATGGACGCACTGAAGTATTTGCAACTTGTGTATAAACTATTACGATGATTTAGTTTATCAGCGACACCTGAAGCAAACATTTACGTATTGCGAAAAACAACATGGCATAAAGCTACACTATGACGAGGGCTTTGCGATCTAGGAGATAGAAAATTGTTTATTTAGCAAATATTTCAACACAATAAATGGAGTCTGGAAAGTATTGATTTATCTATACCTGAAATATTCCAGCTTTTACGCTAGTGTGTGCAGACAATATTAGGCGGATGTTTCGAAGCAATCTTAGGACGAAAGAAAAAAAATAGGGCGATTCAGCGCATCGTGCGTAGAATCGTATATGCAAAAATACACAGCGGACGAACGCCTTGAAACCCTTCTGGAACCCTAGATGTTGGGTAGATGTCCATCACAATGGCCGCATCGTTTCCTTCTGATTGCAGACATCGTTCGATATCTAGCTCCAACAGTCGGTAAGTTGAAGTTGTTAACCTCCACCGATGATCGCCTTCCGACTGGCAAGTTGAACTGTCAACGACGATACCATGTCACAATCCGACAAAGAAATGTATCTGATTGCGTGAAGGGCCAACGACAGTTTCTTCCCTCGGCCGCATTTTCGTTAGCTATAACATTCACGGACGCTACGTCAGATCCCCGCATTATGACTAGCTAAATGATTTATTGTTAGTGACATTTGTTTGGATGTTGACGATTGTGACTTCTAAGCATTCGTCAAACAGAAACGTTATCTGGTAACGAAGAGCATGCGAGCAATATACATCTATGTGTCAATGAAAGCAAAATATCTATGGTAATTTTCGTTTTTTTTTTTTTTTTTTTAAGCAACATATGTAGTGGACCATGTTGTGCTCAGGGTGCAGGTGGACCAATATCGTAAACTTAATATCTCAATCGATAACACTGTCCGAAGGACAAAACTACCTCCCTAGTTGCGGCACGTCAAAAATAGCCAAACGTTACCTATTCGCCGACCGTTATTACGTTTGATTGTTCTATTACTATTACGATGTTAAATGTAACGATATTTTCCTATACGTAGCAATAAATGCTTGCTTAGAAGGAACGAAACAAGCTGAGAATTAGGTTAAATATGGAAGGTTATTGGGAATGATCCATGTCGTTAACAATTCGTTGCAACGCGGCTGATTTTTACTTCTTAGACAATAACGATTTGTTTGTAATTAACGCAATTTGTTTGTAAATACGAGTACCGAACGCCTGGATAAGCGGCGGAATCAGTTACTTTCAACAGAAGCACTGCAAGCGATGTTTTAGTGGGAACGAAAGTTAAGTCATCTTTCAAATATATCTTGAATCACTTTTGTGGGAGGCATTAGTGACGTGATTGTACAGCTAAGCCAGGGCGGGAACGCTATATATTTGGTGGACGAAAGCTATGGAACTTAGAGAAAGATATAACTTTAAACAAAATCAATATAGTATTGAAGGTATTATCAAATCGCTTAAAATACCTGGTTCTAAGAAGCAGTATGATCACAAACGGAAAGTCTAGTTCTATGGTACAAAACCTCTTTTCAGTGAACGTATCATCCGACGTCTGAAACGTCCAACGTCTACAGTTCGCACCCAGACGCAGACATTGAAATCCAAGTAGATCACGCATAGCGAAGTGAAACATACACTTAGGGATGCAGCCCGAGAAAATAGAGGACCTACAATATATGGCTGAGTACAGGAGAGATTCACCTTAATGTACATTACTTCGAATGACGCATCGTCTTTAACGGCACTTCCCAGATGCCTAACACCGCGTAGATCGAGGTTATCTTTGTAGACCTTTTTTTCTGTCTTTAGCTTCATGCGACAGTTGCCATATAACCTACGTGTAAATGAAAGAGTTGACCCGTCAAAGGGCACTGATGTCTACAATTCCTGTTACCCCAGAGTATCGACCAAAATTATGAAAGGTGAATTATTTAGAAGTCCGTCTTTCCTGCACAGCGTTTAGATTGTGCGGAAAGAGAATGTTTGAACGCTTCCATGAGCAGAAAAAATTTTTACAATTTTTTGTTTACCTCTTGATGGCAGCTAATGAGTATTTTATCATTGTTAATTTTGTCATAATTAGTGTTAAAGAAATAAGATCGATCTACCTCACAGAGATTTGAAGCTAAAACAACCGCAACGAATTTGATATTATTTTTATTAATGCACCGCACTGATATAAAAACCTAACCTAACCTATCTATAACATAAATAATTAAGTTCCTTTCTAATCATTAATATTTTGAAAATTTCATATTTAAGCGTTCGCCTCCCTATTATAAGCACTAACATAAGCACTTAACATATGTACATCATTTGTGCGTCTTCGACAATACCTACCGCTAGTAACAACAGACTCACACCGGTCTTCCTCGACTTCGACTGGTTCAATTAACTATATCCAACCTATATCGGCTATCGGCTTCCATGTTAGACCAATAGGGCTCGGATTTCGGTCTAATCCGTAAGCGGATATATATATAATACGACCGAGTGAAAAATAGCCTTTTCAAAACGTCCTGTTATTAGCCAACAGTCTGTTCCAGATCGTCTTTCAGGTTACCCAATGCAAAGAAAGCATATGTTTCCTTTTATCCTAGTGGATGCATCATTTTGTTCGTGCAGCTTCTTACTTTTACAGCACACGCCCACGAGCCGTTGTTGTCAGCCCTATTATTATGCTCATCTTTGTTGCTGCCAGCAAGGCAACGCAAAAATTCATTTCTTCCAGCCTGCTTCGGTCATGCATATTGAGGCTCGTGACGAGCACCGAAGCAACTGGATGATCCGAAACAACGAGAGGGGCCCGGCCTCTTCTATACCTTAGTAACCTTTCTTTTATCCCTATAGAATATGAGGCTATCACTTTCGACTGAAACATGTGATTCGAGACAACTTGCATTGTTTCAAGTTTATTACCTAAGAGAACTTTACCTTTTGAGTAGAAGCAAATGGCTACAAACAACCTGGCTGGTTACCGTAGCAACCTTCTAAGTCAGCTGCCAGAAACATATCCACTTTTTTAAACATTTTAAAATATATTTCCTGTGCCGCTTTGTGACGTTAATTACTTTTTGAATGTCCAACGTCAAAGAAGTCGTGTGGATAGAATTCACTATGAAGGACTTTTTGAGGAATTTTATTTTCGTAGGACTTTTGCAGTGCTTTGTGCTTTGATCCTTGTTTTTGTTTTGTCGGCGATTCGTACGCAAATAGGTTTTTCTTAGATGAGATCTATGTTCAGAAAGGTCTTCTTTTTGGCGCCGTTACCTCGTCGTCATGGGCCTAGGCTTGTTACACTGACTCATGGAATCTTCTCAATAGCTCCTAACAAGCGTGAAAGGTCTCCCCCTGTCGCCGCGCAAATCGATCCGCCGTTATCCTCACAGCCAAATTCATATATGCACGCAGGCAGTCGATATATATACATCATTTTTTCTTAAGTACGCGCATAATGTCGTAATTTTTCAAGTGTTTTGCTTGTTTCGGGTTTCCTCAAAGCAGCTTGTGTTGTGACTGCTGAGCGCACCGAGGCAACTAGTGATGGATTGAATTTTTATACGGAGCCTCTGCAATGTATGTAGAAACATGTATGTTTACGACAAAGAAAAGTTTAATTTAGTTGTGAGCCTGGTATTCCATTATAACTCAACAAAAAAAAAACGAGAGCGACAGTGCTTAAATAAAGAACAATGAAAAAGCACGGAAACGCAGCAGCTAGGTACACTTATTTAGACATTATAGTTAGAGCATTGCAACTCTAAGCAAGCGTATTCTATCCTAATGATATTTCCTTTTATTTCGTACATCGTCGACAGTTGGTGTTAAGTGAATATGTGGGCTGCTGTAATGACTGGATAGTATGAAAACATAATCTGGCTTTTATTTTTAGCTAAAAGTCATCGACATCTTTTGTTTCTGCGTATTTTGTGATATCAGCTCTGTCGATACAGACGCTTCGCTGTGCTAGCAATCTCTTCTTGCCGTAACTGCTGTCCGTTACTTGCTTAGGACCATGTGAGCCTGTGTTATACACAATGATATTGACCCTTAACTCGGACACCCCTTCTTTGTTGATCTGTGTATTTGCCTATACCAGTAATATTACATAATCCATTAATGCATCTGATTCAATTTATAGATGTAACTAGATAAGTGTATGCAGCGAAAAAGACCTCACGAATCATATACGGAGTGTAGGACAGTCGTACTTCGTAAATCCCGCTTTATGGTCCAGTTTACGAGTTTACGAAAATTTATTCATTCAGTTTCAAGCTCATTTCGACACATGCGCACAACAGATAGTACTTAAATCATCTGAGTTTACAATTTCTTATCACTCAACCTACTGGTAAATCGGAGAACGAATAATATTAAAAAAGGGCAACAATTCCTTGCCCTGGATTTTTTAACGGCCCCACTGACTGTGAGATACAGATGGGCCGCATTGAATTATAAAAAGTTGCAAATGCTACAGATACTTTTCGTCCTGCAACTTCATGATATTTTCACATTAGCAATCGATTACTGACGTCCCTTATGAGTGAACGGTTCGAGCACGTGCAGGCCAAATCACAATTCAGACCTGATTTATGATCTGCCACTACTGGCATTTCAGCTCTTCACTGCGTAGGAAGAAGCTGCATTTTGTCCAAATGAAACTCATTGGCTTTTTCAAAGTAATTTCAACAAATTTCTGATGTTTTTAATGCAATTAATTTAATACTGTCAATTTCTTGAAGACATACTTCACAATTATCAAAGTATCACTTGTACAAGCAATGCTTGTCAAACAGAATCCTATTATAGAAACATTCTATTAGGTCGATTCAGGTTCTCAAAAAAGGCCCTTCAATTATTGTAGAACGCCTAACGGGGACAACACTTTGAGAAACGCGTAAGTTTTTTGATGCGAACTGCCGACCTGCAAATATTATCATATTCGTGATGCGTTCAACGTATCATTTCCGTAAGACTGGCATGGATAGATCGAAAGACACTACGTATACGTATACGTATTTCTGGGTCGAATAGAGCTATTGGCCAAACGTCGCTGAACATGCCGGCAGAAGTTCGGCTGTGCTTCGCTCGTAGAAAATGAATTGGTAGTTAATGTTGGCTTGAGTGAGAATTCATTGTCGTTTTTTTCATCTTGAGTTACCTTCGTGAGCGTTGCTCGTCAACGGCACAAAGGCACGTTACCACTCCGAGGCGGGGGCAAGCTCACGAGACCGGACGTGCAGTCATTTGCAGATGAAAATAAAGGACAAGTACGTTTCAGAGTAGCAGGAGCCACACTTGGATCGTGAACCACTTCACAATTCAGTAGACGATGAAGTAAATCTCGAAATCAGCGGTGCATTAATTACGTGTAAAAGTACCTCACGTGCTTCAGGGGACGAGAGTCGTTCGCGAAAATGAGCGAAATAAAATTTGCACGCACCAAGTATTCTGGCCCATGCTTTTTTGCGCGTCTTCTCGTGTCCATATGGTCATAAGATATATGGAAGAACGGTGTTCTATACGGAATAGCGCGTTACATACGTTTTACACGTGATGATGTTACGCTGATTTGTTGCATCGTTACGTATATGCGTTATCATCAATTTTTTCTATAACAAAAATAGAGACATATCGTTAATTATTTTCACTGTAGACAAATCGAACGTCAACGTATCATCTTTGCACAATTCGCGTAAACTGAAACGGTGCAAACTGGAAAATCTGGCCTTTAAATTTATTTATTTATTCCAAATTAAATACTACTATTTGCTACATTTAGATCAATTGAATATTTATTTTCGATAAGAAAATTATCTATAGTTGACTATTCTTTGCTAGTTATCGTCGTTTCGAAAACAATATGATGTTGGCTTGGTACGATTTAAGCCGCAATCGTTCGGTACTTAAAATCACGACTGGTTTCTTAGAGGCTCGTTTCAGCGGGCCTGAATGAATCTACCGGATCGAATCGGTAGTGTGTCATTTTTAGCTCGTCTAATTTTTTCTCCAATTAGAATTGTCATCTAACATTTGCTGAATACAGGGCCGCTTGGGTAGGCTACAAAAGCGCATTGAGATCAATAGTTGAATTTGTGAATGAATTGAAACTTGAAAATGAATTGAATGAATGAAGACATTTCTATTGGCTGCTTTCAGTTAGTTTTGAGTGTTTTTCCGTACAAAAACAATTTAGCTTTTGATAGAAACCTATGAAGTTTGTTTATCTTTAACTTTCACCTTGAATTTTAATTATTTTTACACATAATATTCAATAGAACTATGTCTGCTGTATGCTTAGATACTGAATCCAAGTAGTCTTTATAACGTTGGTAAATTTTTATGAAGCCCTTAAAATCTTCGTCAGCTCTCAGGATACTGTTTGCGTGGTAGGTCACCACCTACTACCGTACAAATACGTATATCCAGGCTGCCTATTCGAAATATCTGCGTAAATCCATCTACCTGTGGAGTTTAATTTTAAGTTTATTACACTAATTTAGTTTAATAATTCTCACTTTTTAGCCAATACGATCTATGCTTCTATTTACCCTACAGTAGGATAAACGAAAACGTTCTTTTTTTGAACTACTTATTACTACTTGCTATTCGTTCCTATTATACAGTGTTACTAACGTTCGACTGTCATAAGTCTAGTAAAATTATCTTGTTTTTCTGTACGCCTCAGCCGATTGATAGACAGCTTTTCCTAATGAGACGGACCAATGGTGTCGTATATAATAGACAATTAAGATCATGCCTGTCCACCGGGTCTGCCCCAGCCGGATTTTTGATATTGCCATTTAGTTCTGTTCTACATTTAGCCATCAAGTAAAGGATCGCTGTCGAAAAAAAAATCATTTAGAGAAATCGGGTATGCTTTTTTTTGTCAGAGCAATCGGTTCGTCTCTGGACGGACGAGGTTGACGGGATCTTACCTCTGTAAGGTTGTGTTGTTGTGTACTAACTTATTACCATTGCAAACAGCATTTTGCCATTTGAACTATTTAGTACGATATCGCAATGTTCAATTAGCAGACGAAAAATCTCGTTGTTTATGTTAAACATTCAGCTTTTCCGCTAACCAGAACTAAATATACTGGACAAGGCCGCCCAATCGGATGTGGTACAGTGGCTCTATAAAGATGTCATGTAACTGAATCGATGTAGTGGGCAAATCCAGACATCCCTTCTGATTACAGATTGACTTCTACAACTTGTTCTTGATCGTTGGCTTTGGGAAGAATCATTGTTGTTTCAGTGTTTAACAGTTTATAGTGATTTGGAGTTCAGAATTGATATCGCATTAATGTTGGTTTATAGTTCTTCGGACAGCTTTCTCATAGCTGGCGATAGTTGCGGAGTACCCCATCACATCTGGTGCGCTCCATCTTAAACGACGCCACAAAAGCCGTCAATAACAGGATGTGAAATCGTGATCCGGTTCAGTGACATCAGTAGGATGCGCTTTGCCATCTTCTCTCTACCCGTTTTCCTGCACAAGTATGGAACTGTGCATGTAAACATTGCTGTGTCTAGAAAGCAGCAACTTTTTTATTGGTCACCTAGAGTTATCGATGTAAACACTACGATCAGGTGTTAATAAGACAGGTTGACGTAGGTTTGCCACTGGATGCCGGCAGTTTGGAGCAATGCTTAACAGCTTAATTTCGATGAATATAGATATTATGTCTCTGTGTGTTCGAAGTCGATTTCGTGTGAGCGGGACGTTTCCTTCTCCGAAATTAAATTTTTTAATTAGGGGGTATATTGATTGATAAATTTGCCCCGAGTATATACGTTTCCTGAAAGTTGCTTCTTTGAGCAGAACACCTGTATTAGCGAGTCTGGCTTTGGGCTTTAGACAGGGGCAGCTTTGCGAAACTAGTCAGATAAGAAGGGCCCATCTTGCTCCAGTCAAACTAATTGATTTGTTAATATCTGCAGCTACAACTGACCGACAAAAGCCTCAGAAGTTGCTTTACCTTGAGGAAAGTTGGTGTTTTTCTATTTATAGATACTTTACAGGCAAATCGGAGTCAGCGTATTCTAGCGTGCATTTCAATACATATATGTATATATATATATATATACATATATGTATTGAAATATATATATATATATATGTGTATATAATGTTTTTTTGAACGTACGTAAAGATTAAATTATACATACACTATTATACAATACAGAAGCTATGCAGCGTGACACTGATGATTTATAGAAAAAAAAAGTAAAAACAGTATGCCATTTTTTGAGACGAAAAGTTTTCTTTAGCAAACATTAAAAGGCTCGAGAAGCACAACGAGTGTCAAAGAAGGCCCAACAACCATCTTCTCTGAAATTTATTAAACTGATCATTTAACTTAACAGCTTTTTTCATACTTATTGAAGGAGTCAATCTTCGTTAATCGGTTGCTTAGCTAATTAGCAGCTGCCTAAAAAGGTTTTAGCATGTCTCAGTAGATCTTCGATCAGATCATGCAGTCAACAAGTTATTTCCGCAAAATACCTTCATGGTATATATACCATGCACCATATATATATATATATATATGTATATATAGCATATACGAAAGAAACATGTTTATAAACATTTTCGCGTCTATGCAAGTTGTGATAGTAATAATAACTCTCTGCCATCGTTACGTTTTGAGAACATACATAAACGAGACTGATACTGTGCCTACAAGGAAAGTCTGTTTTAAGGTAACTGTACGTTAAAATAATAGATCCTACAGTATTGCAGTACTCAACGCATGGTCTTCAAATAGAATTCGATGTATATACTAGGCGGCTTTCAATGATTCTAGTAATTTACATTACAATGCACATTAAGTGTTTATAGCATCATAGCACGAAAGAAGACAAAAGTTAGTTTATAAAATGGACGGAATGACATTACGCCCGCAGTCAATCATTGAGAATGGTATGGCATCAATGATGGCAATTCTCGCAAAGTGTGCGGAGAAGGTTTCGACCACGACGATAAGCAGACAATTTACTATGCCCAGCCGGGTAATAGAACCCGGGTTAGGGAACGGCTAGCTCTATCGCACAGAGTGTTGACTGAGGCGCAGAACAAGATGTCGGTCGATATTTGCAGACATGATGCGACTTCGACAATAGCCAATGCCCGTAGAATATCTGGAGGCAGATAAGGTTAAAAGGTGCGAGTCAGCATTGTATGCCTGATCGAACCCCAGCAGGCTCCGCGTCACCTTCTCTCCGTGTCACCTCTCTTGTAGGTATAAGCTGGATAGGCAGGTCAAAACGAACACTCTCTCATGTTGTGAAAAGTGCAGCACTGCCGTTACTTTTGCTACTCTTAGCCTGTTACCCTGCCAATACTGGAGTCTGCCTCCCGTACGTATTCTGTCCGAGTGTATCGCATCGAACGACCTGAGCTGACTATGTTTACGCCTAGCATACACACACACGTGCACAACGGAGCCGGCGATTTCGTCGCCTACGTGCAATTAACTGGGGTCGGATCGGTATCAGCAGCAACAGCAACCATAACACTAACAATAAGTTACAACGAGGGAAAAAAGTATATATACGTATATCTGACCAAAAGATCATCTAAGGCTATATACCGCGCCCATCGGCTATGCAGGCTTGACTAAGACGTAGGCCGCCGATGCTCACAAACCCTTTCCATTACTAGGTGCTATTTAGTACAGTACAAACAATTCTAGGTAGCCATCAGCTGCTTTCGTATTTCGTATCTACACATGTAAGGCAATTCAGGATCATATCGATGCGTGTACGACTCCAAAATTGATCGATACTTTATGAAGGTGGAACTTCCTATAAGCGCATTTCTATGCCGAAGCAAGATAAGCGTCGCTTCAAGCTTATATTAATTTTTTTTGGTGTATAGTTAACGTATGTCGCTGTGATAATAGGGTTCATATCTTGCTTAGCTAGGAAAATCGGGCGTGTATCTCTTGATTGATCAATGACAAATAACTGTATTGCTTCCCTTTTCACGACGGAGCCTCTATCTCAAATACGAAAGTTATTCAGAAAGTATATTGAAAGTCAGGGAAGGGATTAAAGGATAGAAGTAATCTCTCTATATTAGACTCAAAATGAGAGCACTGCTATATGGATTGGCCTTTACCAATATCCAGGTTATTATATTATGCCCTTTGTAGTAGTTTTTCTGTATTAGGTACTATAGGTAAGTAACAGCAAAAACGTATTATTCCGACGCGGCCCTACTACATGAAGTCGCGAAGCTTCATAGATTGGTGAAGCTTTGTGAATCCAGTTGAGCTTGTGGCGTCTCGAATGTCGCGTAACTTAATATCATTGCTATAAGACCGTACGAAAGATTTTGCAGTTCACATTTTATGCAATTTCAAAAAATATATCCATTTCATAGTGCACATTTTAACCAAAATATATCCTAGTAAATTCAACTTTTCTCTTATAGTCAAAGCTCGAATCATTTCGAACGTTACTAAAGTTCCTATATGACCCAAAAGTAACCAAAATTATAGGTGGCATCGAAAAAATTATTTAAGATCAGGGTTCTTTTTTCAAAGCATGATAAAGTAGTGAGAGAAGCTTTATTTGCTTATACATAATAAGGGGGATATCAAATGATTCTGTTCTCAGCTACCGTGGCTTGAACAGATTTACTGCATCTGCTACTCGTATCTCATATCCGGCCGTTGCGTTACTCATGCTTTTGGCTTGTCAGCGGCAGGGACCTATGAAGTTAACACGAACGCGTCATCCCTTCAAGCGCCCCCATCTATGAAGTCACCTTGAGCTAAATTAAGATTGCAACATGCAACAGATTGCGCTGTTTGTTCGCATTGTCACCGATACTGTCCTACATGAGCGTCGGGCTGCTGATCTCAAAGCTTCACCTCAGAGCGATGAAAAGGTCGCTGAGTCCGTTGACAGTTTCTCAGCGCCAAATCTCGCATAACATCATTATGCTACTTCAAACGAAAAGTTATATCCTCACCGCTCGCTTCCTGGCTCTGTTACCGCGGAAATCGACATGAATACAGATAGGTCATTTAGCCAGCCTAAGTTGACAAAGCCAAGCTTTAAAAAGCTCGAAGTTAAATTACTACACGATTATAAAAGTTGTTAATGTACATTTTTTTTGCTTATAAAGACCCCTGCGAACTTCATCACTAATTGGTCTTTTTTAAGTTAGAACTGTTAGTGGACTTAATGGCAGTCTCCATGATATCGGCATGTGCAAAAATGTACTTGGAATATTTGTTAAGAAAACGGATCAATATTGTTTATTAAACTATGCGAAGAAAAAAGACCGGTAGCAATTTGGTAGTACTAAGACAGCCGTAATGCTTTTACGGTGATTTTACTGGCAATACACTGAGTACAAATTCGTTTGTTGTGCACGTGTACACCTTTTAAATGATCAAAAAGTGTCTAGGCAATTTAAAGAATAATTGATGTAAGCTTTTTCTACGTTTCAAAGTAACACTAGCTTGGTTTTGGCTAGTTCTTGTCAGCTTTACTATACCAGTTGATTTCATACGTTAGAGAGAATGCTTCACATCTCGAACCGGCACAAAGCAAATGTGCATTTTTGCCGAATTGAAAATTGCGAGATATAAACCTCCCTTCTAATATCTCTCTCTGTGCGGTTCATGCGTCACTTTGATTGGCAAAATCAGCATAGATTGTCTCGTTGATTGTTTCTATACGCTTTGTCAGGTCAAAGGCGGTCTGCTTAACGACAGTGTTTAGTTATGGTACGCTTTACCCTGGCTAGACCTGCACCACCTCCTTAGCGAGGTCCGTACTTCGTTTTTTATGGTACGAAGTCAAGCATCAGTTGCCTGGCCAGATGGTAGTTGTGCAAGCAATTAGAAGACACATACTGACAGACACACAATCCAGTATCGAATAGTAACAAAGGCAGTGGGCCGATAAGCGTTAGTTGTTTTCGCCTCTCAGAAAACCCATTTTGTATATAGACGTTGTTTTGAGATATCTTAACACGTGCATATTTTTTAGCCGTGAAGCCTCAGAAACTGAACTTACATCTTAGCGTTACCGTCTGCTAAATAACTGTACGCAATATACAATCTTATTGTACTTACAAAGGTGATTTTGCCGGTTGTATTGGAACAATCCTCTACACCACGTCATATTATGCCACGGTCATTTCGTACTAATCCGTCATTAATACCTTGGCAGCGCATATCTAACTAATACCTAATAGCTGTAGTATAGTAGCAATAGTATAATAAATAACAACAAATACATTTGCTCATTTAGGGCGCATCATTCGTTTGTTTATTATGTACATACGATTATTTCGGCCGGCAAACCTTCAAAACATTGCGGCGTTTCTCAGAGTCATCTGCACCTGATACTGCAGCTACCGCAGAGCTTTGTTACCAGCCGTTGACCTTAACTTTGTTGATGGAAACAATGGGTGCAATTTAGCAGGAGCTGGAAACAAAGAGGTACGGGGAAGGTGGGGCAGGGGTTATATTGAGGTTACTTCGTTGCGAATGTTGCAGCAGGTGCTGAGGAAGTTGCCTGGGAATTTTGCTTCGCTTGGTTT
Source organism: Varroa destructor (assembly GCF_002443255.2). Lineage (NCBI taxonomy): Eukaryota > Metazoa > Arthropoda > Arachnida > Mesostigmata > Varroidae > Varroa > Varroa destructor. The sequence goes on from NW_019211454.1 coordinate 73,487,713, forward strand.
CAGTTGGCGAGGCTTCTTTCTCTCTTACGCCCTAGAGCTAGTCAGCTTTTCCTGCGCTCTTCTTTTCCTTTCTTTAATTAATTAACTTCTATGTCCCCTACTTTTATTAGCCGACGGCAGTTCGGCAGAGGTGGGTGAGGTCATGTGGGTCTAAGCAGCCTAGTTAGTAGCCGTGGCGATGGCGGCTGCTGCTGGTATGACTGGTCTTTAACAAGCCAGGACAGACAATCCCTGACTCCCTGAAGCGGTTCGAGTATCAGGAGCATAAAGCTTTAACTACAAAAGTGAGACTCAGCCAGTCAATGAGCAATGGAAACATCTAATGAGCTTAGATGTCAATATCATGCATCTGCACATCAACGACGGAACACGACTAGCTTTGAGGTCCTCTACAGGCAAGTTTACGTTACAGATTAGATGTGTATTTGAATAAAAAATATGTCAGTATTATTGCAGATCCTCGATTTCGGGTTGTTAAATAAGGTAAGTTTCGGCGCCTGATAACGCAAAAATATGTTAATATATAATTCTAATTTTTACCAAAGTAACGAAATCAAAACATATATTCCTATTGATTCTTTCGTTGGTAGGATTTGTTCAGGAAAACCATTATATAGAGACATAAGAAGTCAAGAACAAATCCTGTTTAGGACCAAAAAACCCCGTCAAAATAGTAACCGCTCGGGTTAGCCTATCGGAGCTTAGCTTTATCTGGTAGCGTCGTCTGTGACAACTAGGGCTCGTAGCCCTTGTGTCATGTAGAACGCACTGTGAAATACACAACAGTATCCTTAGCGAAGATTCGTTAGAAGTCAAGAGTCTTATAGAAGGAACCCTGTGCCTGTCAAAATGGGATTGCCGATGCGTGTCTTTGTTTGTACTGTAGATTGCAGGGTGTTTACCACCTTTTATCAAAATAAGATCTGGGTCACGCTAACCTATTAACTAATGACTTTGCTGTTCAATTTGTTTTTAAAAAAGCAAGCCACCAGGTGTTTCATGAGAAAAGCGTGCTCGCTAAACTTACAAGATCGCTTCGCACTCTTGCCGGGTACTGGGGTCGACGAATATTGACCTACCTACCTACCTACCTACCTACTAGATATTTAATAGCTTTGCTTGTTCGAATACAATGGACGTAATAGTAAATATAAAATGTTGCCATAAATCTGACTCATTGTCTCTGCGAGCTCCTTTTTCTATTTTTCCGAAATTTAACTAGTATGCGATGTATGGCCTAGTTCGCGGATTGGGGTTTATAAATCACTGCTAGAGCAAACCGCCTAGATTCGACTGGCAGTAAAATCTATTCCCGCCCTTTTGTTTTTTGTACATGCTAATTTCAAGCAAATCCTGACGGTAAAAATGAATAGGGATGGATAATTCATCGGCGACTTCACATAGTTAGTGATCATTGTGTAAACAATATACTTCGAATTTTCTAGTTGTCATTCGAAAAATACTTACTTTCAACACGCATGTACTAACGCTCCTAAGTATTACAATATTTTGCCGGCAACATGCTAGGTACTAGTTCTACATGTAAAAAAAACGCCCCTGAGATTCGTCGTAAGAAACTGAACGTAGCTAATGAGTTTCGGGAACGTTTTCCCTATTTTCTAAATCTGGATAAAAGTCGATTAAGCAGTATTCTTCACGCAAACAGCTCAAAAGCTTTATGATGAAAGCTACATTTGACGAACCTTCGCCGATAACAGTTGTATATTTTGTGAAGGCTAAACGCCGTTCGAATGCATGCTTGTTGTCTCCGCTAGGTAGCCACTTCATCATTGACTCAGCGATGAGAAAAGCCACGCCGGCGGCATCACGACATCGTTATCTTTTCAATAGTATGGAAATTAACGTTACCGACACTATAGACACGTACTTTTCTTGCTCTGTAGCATATAACGTCAACGACGTAATGGCAACTACCGTTTACATGAATTAGATAAAATCGTAAAGTGCCATTTTGGTGTTGGTCTTCATTATAGCATGTACATATTACAACGAGTATTGGCCTTTGTGAAAAGGTGAGTCACCGCTATATCAGTTTGTTTCGAAGTGAATTAGAGTACTGCCATCCGTAATGTGTGTCCTTAAAGTATGCACCACATACATACACCGCATAGGCACATTGCGGTGGCATCAGTTGATTCAGTCCGACGACAATCAGGCCGTGTTTAGCTCCATCTGGCAAACGGAACTGCTTGAAGTAAACACATGGTTTTATAATTTACATGCAAAACGAATGGGCACCTAATATTCTTTGGCTCTTAATGAACATTTTCATCTTTGGCGTTATTCTAGCTAGAGTTCATGCTTCACCGTAATAAATCGATAAATGTATAATGGATATAGGACATATGGCCGTTCGGCCAACGATTTTTCACTTTCGGCCCTAACAAGCTCACCTGACTGGATTGGACTGATCTACCGAGATAAGACTTCGATAGATCTGTTCAGGCAGTTCCAGGTCGTAAGAAAAAAATCCCCTTAGTGGAAATACATAGGCAATACAGTGTGCCGTTCAAACTTCAATGAATGTAAAGATTGAGAGCGTAATACTGTTACGCGTATGTTCTGCACGTTTCTTAAGATTCGTGCTGTCGTCCTATCGACGATTGGTCGTTGTATAAACAATTCAAAGTGTATAAAAGATAAATGACTAAATTATAACCTACGCACTTCCCCTCATTACATAACAACAGAGATTGTATATATAATTCAATTATTCAATAGCTTTTTAAAGGAAGAAGTCTTTGAGTAGATGTTTTATAGAGAGTGCAGAATAGATCGTCGTGACGCTGTCAGGCGCTGGTGTTAGCGAGGCGGACCAATGGCAAATTAAGCCAGCGTATCAGTTTCCGTGAGTAAGGCGAGTGCAATGAGCGTAAATGATGGTGTAGTCAACGAAATGCTAAGACAGATCAAAATGAAGAAGAAAAATGACAACATATATATATATATATATATATATAAAATATGCAGAAAAAAACAAAAGCAGGCTGTAACAAAACAAATGCTGGTAGTCGTATTGTCATTTTTAATTAACTCCTTTTTTGATCTTCTCGTTGTTTATTGTTTCAATTATATTAAAAAAAAAAAAAAAACAGTTAATTACGCTCAAATTATGGATGTATATCTGTATCTACCGAATACCTCTCGGCAATAGAAACTTAGATTCATTAAAATCATGCCAGTTATAAGAAATTCTATATCATAACTATTTGCATCGTTGGGTGACAAACGTAATAGGCAAGAGTCAATATTGATAAATAAAATTGGCCCCATGGGCCCCGACAAACCACACAGAATTAGACAACATATTGTTTTATTTCATTTTTGCTATAAGCAACAGTGTGCAAGTCAACGCCAAGCATGATATCTGCTTAAGTACAATAGCCCTGCTAGACGGAATGTACCTGCACAACATTCTGGCTATTTCACAAATATATTAGGTGGGGCAAAAAACATATATGTGTACATGCGGTATGTGTAAACAAGATATATCGGTAAAGATAAATTTGCCTCACCTTCTTTATAGTAAATAAGTAAAATTTAATTATTAGATATACTTCACGTCCGACGTGAGTTAATAATACGTATATACAACAAAGCTGAACGTTATTGATAAACATGGTATACTATTTTTTGTCGTTTACTATCAGCTTTCAGCGTAATATAAGCTCGAGCAACGTTCTTCACTTACTCATGGCCCTTATCGGTTGTTAGAAATGACATCCGCCGGCTAGCCTTCAATCGAGATACGCAATCAGAACGGAAGCTATATATAGAAGCAATGCCTCAAAGACCTGAGATGATTTCCTTAGGCCGATTCTTGGAAGTTCTATAATATTTATTTACGTTACAAACGATTGTACTTCATACCGGGCTGACAAATATCACATCTCACCACAGCGTGCCGCCCCTGGAGTTAGGCCGTAGTCCGGCCAATAGATTCCTTCATCTCAAAAACGCGCCCTGTTATGGCCTCTAGCGTGTGGCCGCCGTCCTGCAAAGATCCTATTGAAACAGGGTGGAAAGGCTGTAGTTAGGGAAACTTTAAGAATGTAAATCACTAAAAAAAACGACTGGGGTTTGTTGTCAAATCATTAAACTCCTTTTTAGCAGTTATCATTGTCGCCGCTGTTGGCGTTTGAAGTACCTTCGTATTTTTGCATTTTTATTCTGGGCTTATGGCGCAGTACCAAGAAACGAAACCGTAACGAGGCAAACTTTCTAATAGACTGATTCAAAAGTTTGGCAATTTTTCACTAACCTAATCGTGTTGAGATGTTGCCACTAAGAAGTTTAATATAATGAATAGGTGCATATTTGGTGATTCATAGTCGAGCCTTTTACATAGTTTAAAATTTGGTAACAGTTGATTCTTAACCGTGTCATTGCAGTGGGCGACCGAATGCTCGGGACGATGTCATCAAGCTTTTCCTTTTTGGACTTATGCTCCCTTCTTTTTTGCTCCTTCGAATCCTTTGAGCCATTGGAGGCTCAAGATAATCTCGTTCGTTGGTCAGCGATTCATTCACGAGGTCGATGCATGGACGAAAATCAGACAGAACTACAGCGTAGGTCCGGAGTATGAAGGAAGTTTCGCAATTTCATCGATTGGAAAATCCTTCATTGGCTTCGGTCCCTCAAGACAGTCTCTCGCCAACAGGCGCAGGTCCAACGTCTGAAGCCCAAAGCCACCACCTTTCGGAAGTGCTGCTGTAACTCAGAGAGCAAAATTCATGGATCTTGAGACGATAATAGACCAGCGGGTTGATGGTTCTGGAACTTCTTGGTTTTCCAAACGTTACGTCGGCTTCACACTTTTTCTGCCACCTTTTGGCTCGCCGCCGGAACGGAGGAAGATATGATAAAAAGATATGTTTGCATCTAAATATTTTGTGAACTCTACAAGATTGGCTGAATAGAAAATCTTACGGAAAAATCAGTAGATAATAACAATAGCTATGGAGATGTTAGATTTATAACAGGAACTAGAAATGCATTGGAATGGGTATATAATCGGGAGATTTAATTCTAGCAGCATGGGCTTCTAAGTTATTTAAATAAAGCATGCAATAAAGCTATGTTTAAGATTAGATAATAGCCAAAATAATAGCAATGGGTATCTAGATATTATTATGTACAATTAACTCGTGAAATAGATATTTTCGCATGCCAACGAACCCCTTAAATGGCAGTACAATTAAATAAGAATTATCCTTTTGATTCGGTGAACATAGCTTGGAACAAAACTCTGCTCAACTTTTCATTTAATGTTTTTTTCGACGCTCCGAGTAATAGTTTCGGTTTCACTGACAACGTTCAGATGTCCTATACAATGACGTTTACACACTACTGAACTTATTTAACCTCTGTCGATATAAGTTGTCTAATGAGCAGTTGCGTTGACGTTATACATGTTTCCATCTGTAGCCGTTGCTTACCTAAACACTGAGCTCGTCTAAATGCGCATACTCAAGGGCATCGGACTCCAGGTAGGGAATCGGGAAAAGCCCTCCGGAGTGTGGGGTGTGTTCATATGTATATGCAAACAAAAGAAGCATATATATATATATATATGCGATCGTACTATGCTAATTATTTTCCAGCTGAAGAAATGGGCTCGATATTGGGTGACTTTTCTTTGTCGTAGCATTAATAAGATTTATGTTTTTAGTGTCAGCTACGTAGACATTTTATCTGCAGATTACTTCATCACGACGAAATGAAAGATATAATACTTTTTTACAATCTTATTGTTTTAACGAATGTATACCTCTTAAATACGTTATATACAGTAGTTACTAAGAAGATCAAAAGATTTTGAAACGACAATGAATTGACCCGTTAGAATCTTATGTAATAACAACGTCTACGTTCAACTTTAAGTTTCCACGCTGCTGTAACGTGAAAAAAGCTACAACATGAAAGTAGCACTTTTGCAATAATAGTAGCTAAACAACAGCGGGTCTGTCCGTTCTGTCATCGTTCGCTCATTTCTGTAGGTAACGGTATAGCATGGTATAGTGAAGTATATAGAGGAGTTGACTCGGTAAACAATAAGTCGTTAGAGCATTAAATCACAGACGGGTTACGATAGCCTATGTCTGGGCCCAGTCAGAGAAGGCGAGAGGTTCGACTGTCGATATTAAGCCCAGATGGGAAGATTAAAGGCACGTAGATGCGTGACCTCACTAGTCAGTCATCACTTAGCGACAACTAACGGATCGCGTTTATGAACGTGACCAATAGATTTGAAGTTCCCAATCTGCCTATGTCTCTGTTCAGCCTGGCCAAACACCTTCTTCACCCACCCCCTTGTTAAAGTCGCAAGCAAGCGTTGATTTTATTTGCGACAAACAAAGGTAAGCCTCCCGATCATAGCTCGAAAGCGACATAGATTGATGAGTTCCTCTAGAGGAGCATGGCACCCCCATGCTTACCTGGGGTATTCTATATTTCATCACAATGTTGTTCCGAATCATACCATCGCAGTTCACTCAAATTTATCATGACTGACGTCTGCAGCACAATAGTAATTAATTATTTGGAATTATTTATTCTATTATTTTTCGTACCCCTGCAGAACAGGGTGTAGCATAGGATTCTAGTTATAATATTTAATACGTGCTAAGGCCACAACACAACTATGAACGATATTGTAAATAATAGCATTAACGCTACGAACGATTCGGGACAAGTCTAACTGGGAAATAGTCTGAAGATTTATTTCACCTTAAAAAGTGAAGAATTACTTCACCTGTTCCAGTTAGAAATTAGGGAACACTTTTAGTTTTACATAATCTATAGGCATTAGCTGTACGCATAACCTCAAGATCGTTAGTGAACGCCCTAACAAGGCTCTGTTGAAAACTATCATATGGTCGTTATTTAAATCACATTGTTTACTAAACCTAAAACTTGATTAATATGCTGCTTACGGTCCTAATAGTGATAAAGTCGACGATGGTACCAATACGATATATTGACGAAAACGCTTCGATGGTCAAACATCAGCATTATGTGTTTCACAGTACATTATATTAACGAAATTAGCAATTTTAGTTTTGGAATTAAGTCATTTGTGTGTTAATTTAACACGATTCTGCCTGTAATCGACCCTTTAATCTTTAAACTATGTTAAATTGGTAGACAATGTCGCCATCTAGTATTGTTAGAGAATGACTATGGTTTTAGTAGACGAATGGACCAAATAATCTTCGCTGTCTGCGATGCCTTCTTGTTAGTCGCTAGCAGAAACATGCTATCAGGTGTTCAAGCTTTTCTACTAATGCTGCCCGAGGTCTGCCAATCAGTTCTTCGATCCACGAGCTTCATGCAGTAACTGACGGGACAGATGATCTCTAACTTGAGTCAGATGACCACAAGCTCGCAGTAACAATAAGCAGATACAACCAATCTAAGGTGACATTGTTCACAAACAATAGTTGATCGAGTAAATCGGATATCCTGTGTCCTGTACGAGAGGTTCACGTTCAACACTAGCTGACAGTGAAAAGTATCTCGTCCTAAGAGAAACGATCTCGTCCGGTTCTTGAAAAAGTGTTTTGCAGTTTGCAGAGGACTCTAGAACGTTTCGCTTCTAGTTTTATTCGAAGTCGTTCGACATTAGGAAAACTGCGGGGAGACCTCGAGATACCACAGTGCCAAGGCCACGTATTGTTGCAGGCGCGAAGATTATCAGTGTTAGTATACTAAGATCGAGCTGAGTGAGAGCATCGTGTCAGTTGGGAATCTCGGGCACAGCTCAAATAATTGCGTCAATAGAATCTGCTGAGGCGAGATGGTCCGTGGGGTGCGTATTGTATTATACATCAAAGGGCAGCGAGATTTTGGCGGGATTATGAAAAGGTGTGAAGAAAATCTAGAGGAAAGAGGATCGACTGTTTTCGCTCATCGTCCCAGGTATACCCGTCGTTGAGCAGCTACCGGCTGTGCGGTGGTGGGTGGATAGGTAGTACAAGAACACTATTTTCACAAGGCACGTGCCTCGACCCTGCTGTTATTTTCACCGATAGGCGACAGCTCAATTTACTAGAACAACGAGAGGTGTGAGAACAAATCGGATATCTTAGTTTGTTTTGCTTTAGACCTAAAATCTCTCCCTATGTATTTGATATTCAAATTAGGTTATCTTTTTATCCGGTATCGCTGTTTGTATGTATTTATTTTACTACTATTTCACTCAACTTTTGCTTGTAGTTATTTGCGATTTGACATCGCATCGTATCTTTCAGATCTAGCTTTGGACATCGCGGCCATGGTACTAGTTTTATATATATA
>NW_019211454.1:73496131-73540225 GCF_002443255.2 Varroa destructor
TATATATATATACTTTTTTTTAATAAAATGATAATTTGTTTACATTTTACGAAAGCAATTGATTTAAACCGTCAGTAATAGACTATCGGCAACGCTGTCGTTGTCTATTTTTATGTAGATATATATACTATAATTGTAATTTATCATGATGAAATCGAGAACATCATCTATCAGAGGCAGATCTAATTTGACGCCAGAATTTTGGTCGTCCATCAAATCATATTCATGCACGTTCATCACTTGTTTTCGTCACTGGTAATGACTTTTTCGGCCCAAATGGTTTGGCTTTGTTTAAGGATATCCGACAACCGTTTTTATCATCCTCAGTTAAAGAAAATAGTTGAATAGGTTTTTGGATAGAACGTTTGATTGAAATCTTTTAAACAAAATTATTTGGGTGATTTGTACACTCATTGCCTAGCCCTTTTATCTAAAGTATTCAATTACTTTTTTCGAAGTACTTTAGTAAACACATATGTTAATTCGAGACAACTGGTTGTTGCCAGCGAGTAAATAAAAGTATGGATATTTCGTTCACTGTCAGAGGGTATCACCTCAAGGATAAGGCAAAACGTACAAGGTTTCAGCCTCCATATCGAATTCCTCGAAGATACATCAGCATCCAAATGTCGGATCAGACTGCGCGTTCATATCATAGTGGCGATGTTCTTGATAGACTGTCTGAACTACTTGCTAGCTAGTAAACAGCTGCTCAGAATTATCCCAGCCAGTATATCATCTATCTCAGAATACACTGCAAGTATCGAGCTTCGTTCCGAAAGCTAGATTTTGTTATCATCGCTACCCTCCACTATCCTCACAACTATAACACGCGATTCTTCTTCGTTGTGCCGACGCTTAACGCCCGCGTTGGACCACATCGCAGTTACTGATGATGAGATATCTGCCTACTGCTGTGTCCTACGAGACTTTTCCGCCGGAATCAGTGGGCAACTGTCGAACCTGAATACAACTCGGCCTGGTTGAAATATTGAACCAATTTGTCGTCGTAATTTAACGCCCATCGATTTGCCTATACTAAATAATTTCAAAACCATAGAATAACAGCCCAAAAGGTCCATTCAAAGCGTAGTTTGTGCTCTGATTTATAGCCTTACACTGGTATCACATCGCACCGCGACCAAGAGGAAAACTTTTGTATTTCAGTATCGCTTAGTTTTAAAAACGGAATGTTTAAACTAGTCTATTAAAGACGCCCTGACCTTTAGAAACGAACGTACTCCCGAAACAAAATGTCCAAACGGGTCACAAAATTGTTGGTTATCTGTTATTCCGTCCTATTAAACACGCAACAATGTAACAGTGAATAGTATTTCCGCCCGAAACACTAGGCCAAAGTTATGTCTGCTAGAATTTTGTTTAATAACTAAGCCAATTCGAATAGCACAACTCGACAAGAAAAGATCCGCACTCTTAATTGATAATATGGTTTCTCGATTCTGTCTTGTTGCAGTTCTTTGCCCATTCTATTTTTTATATCTTTGATTATATTAAATTCCGTGCACATATGCATACGCAGTCCCATACTGATCGCTTTCCTTTGGTCCGCTATGGAGTCCTTGTTTTTCCATATTATTAAACTTATTAGTCACTCAGAAAGCTGCTATATAGTATTTTTACAGTGAAACCTACTGCAACGTCGTTCAGCTACCGCAAACAGCATACGGGTTACGCCGACACTTAATATTTTTTTTGCAATAAAATTATCTATTATTACTGGCTACACCTTTAAGAAATTCAGTTTCTTTTGACCAAGGATTCTAGTTGTTTTCCTCTGACAGCCAGCAAAGGCGGATCTGCGACGCATATCTCCATTAATATGCACCATGCGAGTGCAGAAAAAGCCGTTCATGGAGCATCCCAAGCTTATAAAGGCTATCTATTGAAGGGTGACGTCTACGTGTATTTCGTATTTTAGTTGCTTTTACTTGAAAATGTGAAGTACACCTAGTCTTGCAGATGCTCGGTGGACAGAGTTGTCATCGGCTTCGGATGAAAGCGTCACCCAATGATGTTTCGTATTGCCTTATTTTGTAAAAGCAAAACGTCACGATGCCGCCTACTTGACTACTTGAGTTGAATGTTTTCCTTCATCGCCCATGACATGTGTGGGTGCTAAATCTGACAACAGAGACCTATGTATGAAAGATCGGAGCCCTACAGGTGCTGTAGCATTTTGTCCGTTAATCCTCAAAGAAAATATTCGATCGTGATCAAGCACACAGCCTCTAAGCTTCTGAGAAGGTGTCTGCTATTATCTAGAACAGCGTAATTCGTTTGACCTAATAATACGCAGAGTGTTTAAGTCCTAACGTCATATTCTTAGTCACGCAACCGACCAAATTAAAGAATTATACAATGCAAGTGGTAGAATATCTGTTTCTAAACATCGCATAGTCGCCTCGATGTAACTATCTACAAATATATATAGTCTTCTTTCGAAATAAAAGCTTCCCATCCTTTAGGATCTAATCTTGTTTCTGCTTTTACAAATCTAACAAAGCTGTATAGTAGTTTAGTGCAACGAAATTCTTTCCCTTAACGGCCCTTTTATGATGTTGCAAAGGTTGATTAGCAGGCTTGCTGCATATGATCAAATCTTCAATATTAAGATAATTATCTGTTCTGAGTCTAAGGAGAGCAAACAGCAGCGTTACTTTTTGTGGGATATTATCAAATCTACTAGCAATGAAAGTATACGTCTGCTGATGCTTCTGACTGTCACAATATAGTGACGAACTGATTGACTCTATTGAAGAGTTATCCAGATTTAACAATTCAAGTCAATACAACTAACTCTAAATGCCACTTTTTCGTTCTATGTGAATTTATAGTACGCTATGGCGATATACCACCCCAGCAACTACATCTTCCATGATTATGACGATTCATCTGTGAGACAATGGAAACTCTTGTTAACAATCTAGGCGCAATTTTAGTTCAATTTGGTCAAAAGGGCTGTTTTCTAGAATAGGTTCGCCACCCTTTCATAGCCGAAGCTGTTTCGTCGTCCAGTGCGCTGATGGTGGCTGATAAAAGCTTGGCCTTCACAAGACCTAATTAATTAAGGAAGAGCTTCAGAAAGAAACGAAGATTTAAGGAAGAAGGTGTCAGACCAGCAGGGGCAGGACAAAATAGAGAAATTCGTAGAAGGTGGAACGGCAGCGAACTGAAGTCAAGCGCAACGCCTTCACCCGAGAGACCTCTTCCAACGCTTCGAGCCTGTTCTCAGCCTCTTCCCTTGAACGTTATAAGCCTAACCACATCCGCTCTTACGTTGTTGATGCATAGTCGAAGTTAGCGGACCACTTGCTAGAGAAGCTATGAAACCCTTTACGCGAAACACTAGAAAGGGGCGGATTGACACGGCATAAGGGCCGATGAAAATACTTCCCTAGCGTGCAAATGGCGAGCAAGCATATGTGGCATACGGAGTCGCTAAATATGCAAGAGGCAGAATATGATGATGTGTGGTGTAGTGACCCTTATAGCTGCGGTAAAAGCAGACTACCTTCACTCCAAGATGATCACGAGTTTTCAGAAGTGTGCAACACGTCACCTTATTAAGAATAATCAGCTTAGTTCAATGTTGTTCTCAACTCACTGGAACCCTTGTTGACGGTCTACTAGATATGTATTATGTGGATATAGTTTAAAATGGCAAGAACGGTCGCCACGTCTTGTAAAAGCTACGGTTCCTGTTTACGATTAAATCCTTGTTTATCACATATACATGCCTTTTTCGTAAGTTAAACCGTTTCTGTATTGCTCAAGGGTTGGCTAATTCAGACTGTTCTTTCTGCTTCTCTGCTTTACTTCCAATTTTCTCGTGCCGGCCACAAGCTCTATTTTGTTTCGTAAGGTATCTATCTAAGCGTGGATTCTGTGGATGACATCTTGGGGCGTGCATGACTAATGAATGTTAAGTGATGGAGGGCATGGACGCGGATCAGCCACACGATCTTAGTCGGCGAAGGAAAGGAGTGATAGACAGACGATAGGTTGTTGCGCGTACCCTTAGAACGGTCTGTAGAGAGCTAAAAGCAACGACGGGGTGAAATTTCGGAGGCTGTAAAGTATTGAAAAGAAGACAATTGCGTCTGGGATGATGCTTATGGTGACGAGGACCGGACGGATGCTGCGGCGACAGGAGCGGATGCAGCATTTGTTTGGATGTTTTATAGCACTTATAGATACTTGGGTGATAGTCGGAACTCCAAAACAGTCCGGCGCATCCGCGGCGTCTATATTTGTATATTTTAATTTTTTAGAAGGTCGCTTGGGCGAAGTCATACAATAATCTCGATTAGCTGTGACGAATGTGTTAGCTGAATTTAAGTTAGTAAATAAGAGAACTGTCTTTTTTACAACACACTTTTACTGCATTGTAGTACAGTCTTTGAAGCAAGAAATAGAGCCATGGCTGTCTACATTAAAGATAAGTTGTAATGTAACCAGTAAAGAAGGTACAATATATATATATATATATATATATATATATATATATATATATCGGAATATGTATATAATGTTGGAAATGAAGAACGATGCCAATTTTATATTTTATGGGTCAGATTATCTGCCGTAATCCTCGTTTAGAGTAAGCCAGCTGGCCCGTAAGTAAGAAGCTGGCCCGACTCTGATAAAAATGATTTACGAATGTACAATAGCAGAGTTCCATTCGTAATATCATTAACCTCGATGACAGTTCTAAATAGGATCATTGTTTAATCATTTATCCTGTAAAATAAGGTACCGACACGGATGTAACTTTTTTTTCAGAGAGAGTGGCCAATAATAAAGTTACGTCTCAATCCGACGTCGATCGGGAATGCTTTGTGTAGACAAGGTGGAATACATGCAGATGATAGAAAATTAAAGACTATTTAAGACCTTACCGAGATCCGAAATGAAGCGAAGGAACAAAGAAAGAAAATGCAAAGCAAAATATGGAATGTATAGAATAATTGTGATTTATGTTTAATAATAATAACTTAATAAAAATATAACTAAAAACAACAGTAAATAATTTTTCGCACGAATCGTTTAATAGAGAAAACACTGATTAAGGAATATACAAAATATACTGCATAAAATAAAAGTCATACGATTGCTGAAAAACGACAGCTGCAACCTAGGCTCCAACCAAAAGACATTCTTCTTCTTCTTCTGGGTATGCAGACGTTAAAAAAAAAAAACACCATTCAAAGAATAAATACACCTCGCGCTGGCTGTATAAAACGAAGATATTTATCAGGAGTTGTGTAGATGAGATATGAGTAAAAGTAAAAAATCAAATGAAAATTTAAAGCTAGTACTATATCATAGTCCGATGATTCAGTCAACAGATGCCGTAAGAATGAAAAATTCATAGGATAAAATATCCGTGAGGGTGCTAAGTATAACACAAGTAGTTACGCACAGGGTCCTTAGCATAAAATGTCATATTTTCTTTTTAAAATTACGAAGTCGAAAAGACGCCTTAATTATAACTGTAACTATTTGATCAGAATTGAAAATAGTTCCTAAAGGGAAAAACTCGAACGTTACAAAAGAGTAAATTAAGTTAGAACGAGGCAATTCCTATAAAATAAAGATTACAACTGAATTGAAAAAAAAAAAAAAAACGGCATTATGTGGTGTCGAAATGAGGTTATACGAAAGCTCGAGCTCTATATCAGGAGCCAACTGATAATAGTAAAATAATAATTCCCTGATCTTTAGAATGAGTCACAACTGCAATAGCATCGGCATTCATGATCTGAGTAATGCTGCGCTGTGTGGTGAGCCTCCCCAATCGCTTGCGTTAATTTAAATCGTCGTAAATAAAAGACTGTGAAATAAAAATCCGGCAATGGCTAATATCTTTGAAGAAAGCCTAACATTGAAAGCATAATTCCGTCCAGCCGAAAATGTACCATTTTGGATATTGTTAAAGGCGTCGAAATCTCTGGAGATATTTGGTAGCTTTGATTACTTCGTGAAATACGTAATCAGATTTGAACGCAAGTTCGACGGAAAGCATTTTAACATCATTGTTTGAAACTTCAATAATAACATATAAAACAGATAAACATTTCGATGTGCCTAACTAACACTAATTCAAACATCAGATGTGCTATAGTTGTGCGCTGTGAGGTACTCTATCATGACTTCAAGTATCAACGAACTTCAGGGTGGTCACAAACTACCAATTTCAGGGGAAAACTTGAGTAAAACTCAAACGCTTATGGGAAAGCAGTATCCGATTATCCTTTTGTTGAAAACAGTTGTTGTCGAAATCCTGGAGATGGCAGCATAAATCCGACGACATTGGATTTTTTCTAAATGCAATCGTTTTTGAAAAGGTGGGCATAAACGGTTTTTTTTTTCTATGAAAAGCCTGTCTAAAACCTACCCCAACGAATATTTTAATTAACGTTTTCAGTTAATAAAGTATAAATCAACTATCTTGAAGTGTATGCATTTCGACAGCTCCTTCTACGCTTCTCCGGTGTTCGTTAGTAGTATGTTCGCTGTTTTCTTTTTCAATTTATTTTTGTATAAAAATATATTTTTAGTAATTAATTTTGTTCTCCTAAGTCAATCACAAGCGACTATTTTATAGAATCCAAAGAAGTCTAAATATTTTTTTTTGACACTTTGGCCAGTTTTAAATTTAAAAACACTTGATATTTTTTAAAGTGATACTTACCGTTATAAGTTCAGATAAATGCGTTACGAAAAGAAGAGCGTGAAATAAATAAAACAGATCAACGTATTAAGGCTATTGCACTCTAGTGAAGCATGGGCACTTGTGTCACACGTAGATCTTAGTAGAAGTACTCTTTAAGATGATTACAGTCAATTATTAGCCAGAAAAAGAAACCCCAAATTACGCAAAAATGATTAACTGAAGAGCAAGTGTGTAAAAGCAAAATTAACAGAATTATGAAGTTCAAGTTTCGGGCCTTTTTTTTTTTTTTTTTTTAAAAAAAGAATATTAACAATAGACGCTTAGAAATAATTTTCTTGACCAGTAGATATACATTGGAGTAGATGAGTTTAACTTTAAGGGCTACGTTTATTAAAATGACGACACCAACATTTTGAAAAAGTTTGACACATTTTTGAGAACGTTTGATCGTTTCGACGATTTCCGAACGCGTGGAAATCTTAGTAACGGCAGGCATCATAACAAAGGCGGGGTTTCAGTATTGCTTTTTCATTGCCAACTTGACAAGAGTAAATAAAGCAAGCATCGTAATATCGAGTCACGTATGAGGGAGGTGGAAAAGTGCTAACAGTAGAAAAATGAATCAGTTTGAGTTGTTTTTATTGTTTGGAAGCAATAAAGGGAATCCAGTGCAGGGTAATCTCTAATAGATGAGCCATACGTTTCAAACAGTAAGAAAGATAACTGCAAATAGCCTCGAACGTAGGTAGGATCCCATGTGATATATAGCGTTGTGGTGCAATGCCTTTAGGTCGAAAACGCGTACTAATGCGACCATCGTAACCGTTGCTACATGTTATGAAACTTATCCGAGTTGAAAAGTTCAAAGTTGGAACAAAGTCTAATCCAGTGCTGTCTGACTTAGGATAATAAATCTGCAACAAAGTGAAAATGATCAAAAAAAAAATACGCCGAAACAACCCGTTTTATAGGCAAAAAAATAAAAGCTACGATAATACTATGATTTTTATTTTACTCACCTATGGCCAGTTCATTACCAGTTGTTATGAACGGTTATTATAATATTATACAATTGTGCCGGCAATGTTTTACAGTCATATAACTTAGTTAAGTTAAGAACGTACTTGATTAAATGGCTTATGTATAGCAAGTAGATAAGGCCATTGCATTGGCCATTATTAGTAAGCTAGGTTGTCGATAACTAATAATGATGCAGGATAGGAAAAAAATGGGATGGTTTGTGGTACATTTAAGAAAAAGAATCCTAAATAAACGAGCAGACAGAACCTATTTATTGGAACTTTCGCCTTGGCGGGCCTCTACCAACTTGTTAGGACTCTTGTTTGGCGACTTGCCTTTACTAGGAAGTGATAACGAGCTAACAGAATGCATTTGAGTAAATAATGGGAAAATTCAAAATCTAAGTAATACAAGAACACTATGGTACAGCAGGGTAGCATCGTTATATACAAACTCACACCCTGTAAAAGAACTGTCCAGAGATAATGCATGCTATGACATAGCAAGCAATAGCAGAACCTGTTATCGGGTGTAACAAGTAGTGCGTAACTAGTTACCCGCTGTAAGGGATCGTCATTAGAATGAGCATCGTTGAACGCATATAGAGCTTGAAACGCGATGATCTATATCTATTTCTTATTAACATAAGAAAGCTTTAATCAATGATAGACTGATGCAGCATGGTTTGAAGAAATGCTTGACCCCTACTCAACTACCAAATGCTGCAGAGCTATTTATTACAAAAGGGCTATTTGCTGAGAAATAGCTAACTATGATTTGGTTTAGACTAAACAAATGCGAAAAGACTTTTTTGGGTGGAAACCCAGGCACAGAAGACTACGGTACTACGCATGTATTTTTTATAGGGAATATGCTACATTTACGACAAACCTGCTGACGCATTTTGTCTGCTCACGTCAGTTGTTGGCACGCTGAGTCTCCACTCCAGGATGCAGCCCTTCTAGCATGCATAACTTTAGCGCTTTCTAGAAGCACGTATTTTATTACTCTCATAAAATGTCTATATGATAGTCATTTCTCATTGTTTGGAATAGCTTTATATAGTTTACGATTAGCGGAGCTACTGGGGATTTGAGAGTTACATCTGCATCATGTTAACAAACATTTTTATCTACTCAATACATCTCGTTTATAAAAGATGCTGACTTCATTCAATACCTGCTAAAAAAATTGATACACATTCAAGAAAGCATGCGTTTATTCTACGATTGCCGGCTTTCTACCATTCGGAAGCTGTATCCGTCGGGGTCAACCTTCAACTAAATTCGATGGCTCCCATATTCTAAAGTCCCCCGAAAACTTCCTCGGCAAAGAGGCCACAGTCATACTCACTAGCTCGAACCAGGACGCGCGAAACACACCCTCACACATATATACTGCCAGGCAGTTTTGGACGCTGAGAGGAAATACCTGCGGTCGTGTTTGGCCGACTTGTTTTTCTAGCAACGTTCGCAGCTTTCCCTGTCCATTGTACGCTGACTTGGCAAACCTTCAATCTAGGTTAAAATGTGCTTACCGTTGAGAGAGGATTTTTCAGTACAGGAAGACGGTAAACTCGCACACGTTCACAACGTATGTCGCTGGTTACTTTAGTTCTTGTTTGTTTAGCTCCATTTCGACTGTGGGCAAAGTGTTGTACCTAGTAGCGCATACGACAAGAATCATAACCCTTCTATATTTTTCTTCTAAATACAGATTATATGTACGTAACATATAGAAATTCGAGTTGAGCAGAGCTGCGAAAAACAGATACCCGTAGGGATATTACGGCACATACAATTCATCCATACAAATACGGACACGGGATGTTTTGGATAGTACGGGCCATGATTTGGGAGGCTGTTGTTGCAAGAATGCATTCATTCGTCCGAAATAATCGCCCTCGAGCTCATGTATTATAGCATCGGTTTTTGCATTGACGGTCATCGTACGACTCCAAAAGTACCCAAAAAAGTTCTCCCTAAGCAAGTATAAAAAATCTATAACAGGGATTAGACAGAAAGGGCCGAGGTTGAAACAGTATTTAAGGCCACTTCTGATATCCTGGAATTGTTTTGCGGACACCAAAGGTTGTTTTGTGCGATGAAATTATCTGCGACCTATAAACTCGACTATGCAGGTTACAACCATAAGCCTCTTTTGGCCTTTGTTGCATTTTTTGAACTCCTCTGCTTGCGTTTGATGGGCGTTTGCCCGGCTGTCAGCCTCGAAGTTCAAATTTGTAGAACTTTTTTATGTGTGGTATACTTAAGCGAGACCTCAGCAACGTTAAGGGTATCAATCTCGCTTCAACCGCGATTGACATTCAGAGAATTGTGCGCGAATCCGGAGCATGCTTTTTTGCAACTAGTCTAGACACCTAGTCATAATAGGTGTCTAGACCATTTGCATACTATAGTGATGATCGAAGCGCATGGCAAATAAATTCTGTAGGGATACTCCTGTTAACACAGGTATTATTTCAATATCTGTTTTAATTTAGACATGCCTCTTGTGGACGAGCAGTCTTCCGAAACATGAGGCCGCTTCAATGTAGAGAAAACCCAGATATGTATTCTCAAAGATACGCATATAAATCGGATGAAGGCTGCTGAGGAAACATTCGGTCGGTCCATTATTATTATATTCGATTTATATAGGAAATCTATATTAAAGAGAATTTAGACACAACTAGCATAACAAACGGTTATCTATTTGAAAAAAAAAAGTTTGACAAAACGTAAACATTGTCAATTCAATGGAATCGAGTCCAGTTGATGTTAGTTTAAGGTCTAGCTAAATGGAACACATACATACATTCGCCTTACAATATGTGCTCCAGGGAGAATAAAAGAAAGATATTTGACATATTTTGAGTAGCCAGAACAGAATGAGTCTCATAGGTATTAACTTACGGTTGGTTTAAAAGATCGCGCCACTACGATTGTATTATTTGCTCGAAATGGTGATAAACAACCAAGTGGTCTGCTTTGTAGCTGACGATAACGCATTTGGTGAAACACCAGGCAGCAGAAACGGGTAGGCTGGTGGTGGCAGATCAAACAAGATTAGTATCTCAGAAAAATCAGCAGAAACAACACAGTTACCGTAAAATTGTTTCGTGCTTAGCTTCTTAATGGCATCACAGGATTGTGGAAGGAAAAAAGATCCTCGCGGTTGCCTCCCTAATCACTGAGAGGTCCCATTAGAAAGCTCGGCAATGCAAACGAATGTGAGAGGCCATAGAAGGTCCTGACGCTCCAGAACGTTGCTTCCTCAATAACTAATCCTTAAATGCTCACCGACACCAGTTGTGAGTTACTATGCAAAAACATCGAGTTTGGGATCATCGAAAACATCGAACATGGCAAAAACATCGAAGGTGGGATGGTAATGACAATGATTCAAATACGACAAGACACGACATTGTAGGCCTTTTTTAGGTAAATTTTAGTCACTCTTCAAAACCGCTTGGCATTGCGGGGTATGTTTTTCAGAGGTGCAACTATTTAATGTCTATACGAATATATTTGAATTCGTTTGAAGGGGCTGATAGGGGATCGAACTGTCACAACACCTTTCTACTGATTTGCTTTTAGGGAAAGATATGGCACGTGGACATATAGCATGTGAGCTGTCCTGGTACTAGCTTTGACTTCAGTGTCTAACAATATCGATATCCCATAGTCAATGATATCTATATAAGGATGAGTTGCTATGCGCTGGCTGGAGCAACGTTCGTGACACTATAAATGATGCATGACCTACCAAACATGTTTATGCAAGCATTCTCTTTCACCGAAACGTGTGACTTAATTTAACGATTTTTATTAGCGCTCTAGCCGATGCTGTTTTAGCGGTCATCGTACGATTATGGTATGCACATGGAGAAAACACAATAGTTTCCTATTCATCTAAAGCTCTCCGGGACGGCGCAAAATGTCATTCTTCAATGTGATAGTTCAGTTTTGTGAATCTGTTTAACATCATTTCTTTATTGTGTTTTACCTTTGCAATATTAAGGCGGTCGTTTTTTGTTTGAGTTTTTATATATCCTTATTTGAATGAGGGTGTCGAAGAAACGGCAGGAAAAGGATGTTATTTTACAGCTTCGTTAGATATTTTCTTGATAATTAATTAATGCCACTTAAACTTTGTTCCCCGCTTCGTTTTATCCAATATATCAATATAAGGAAACTGATTATGATGATGAGTTCATGCATCATTAGAAAAGGAGTAGTCATCGAAGAATCGATCGCAGACCAATTCATTTTGGCTGGCCGGAGAGCTTGAAAATATATACGCCGACGAATTACTTAAGCACACGCATTCTGTTGTTGCGAAAAAATAAGGTACACTCTCAGTTTATAACAGGTATATAGCTATATATCTGTAGTTGATACTTTGCGCGAAAGACATTACGTTAGAAGGATTATGTGTTTGGGTGTTTCAATAGAATGTATCAATCCATATGTTCTCCAGATATTTTATGACTACCTTAACAAACAGTCCTATCTTTCATCTGCATCGGCATTATTCCTCACCGAGTCACAGTGCGAGCTGGCTGAAACAAGTAACTATAAACTTTAAACAACGGTCTTTAGTCACAGATGTAGAATGGTAGTGTACCTCGGGACAAAGACGGCAGTGTCTTCATTCAGGGCGGAGACTTTGGCAACAATTGGTTGGCGACTTCTCTACAGGAGCTACCTTAGGTCCGCGGGAAGCCTGCTGACTAAGACAACGGCATTAACCCATAAAACGCCGCATCTGTCCATAGGAAAACGATGCACCACATTTAGGGTCATCTTTTCAACCAAAGATTAGCGATCGAGAAAGAAGGCGTTATACATGCGACCAAAGCCAATTTTTTTAGATACTGAATTAAGGGTAACAGAAATAAGTCTGTTTAGACGATTGAAGCCCGCGTGGACGATGCAGTATGTTGCATTGACGGAGTCAACATTTCCTTGTATACGCTTACCAAACACAGTAAAGAACAATTGCCGCGTCTTATTAGAAAGGGGCTCTATAAACACTAGAATCAGTGGACCTTGAATACCGACATGACAGACAGGCGATAGTCTAGAACGAATAAATATTTAAAGGTTAAGTGAGAAACGAATTCAAAATTACGGAACCTCCAAAAAAATAACTGTTAATTATGATGGACATTATAGCCGACAAGGTATATAACGTATAGGGCAACAAAAAATCGATAATTCGTGTTCGTTGATTAGTGTAGTCAAATATAATTTGTCATGACATTCCGCGATACTGTCTCAAAATACGCTTTGAGGTTGAGCAGAAATGACTGAAGGTAACACTGAAAGAGGAAGGCCATATGTGTGTTAGCCCCGATACCTTGTACCTGTCATGCGCAGGAGACAAGCCTATAGGCAAAAAACGTAAAAAAGGAGGCCTCAGTGCAACAATGAGCAAATACAGTATCAAAGATTCTAGTTCGCCAACGACATGTTCAGACCTTGAGTGATCTGGGGTATTAATGTTGAGAGACAGACTTCTTCCATGAACACATTTCATAGAACTGTTTATTATCGATTTATTCAACAGAAAAGCGTATAGGTAGACAATTCGTATTGTTGATCGAATAAGGTTTATCTAAACATTTGCAGGTAAAAAGCCTTTGCGCTCAAGTAAAAAGCTTGTCACTTGTACGTTAGCGTCAAATGTTCTATAAGGTTTTCGGGAGGGAGGAGATTCGATTGTTGCAAAAATAGCTATTAAATTGTGGCCACCACGAATGAATTGGACGCATTTATTACGGACGATTTATTAGTTCTGATTTACACCCACCAAAGAGGCGTAAAACCTCCATTTTATTGTATCTGAGTTTTTTCGATTTTCGGTTTCCACACTTATAAGTGTGAAGGAACTTATTCGTGATGCATCGGAGGGGTTGTTCATGCTTTCTATGCTTGGACCTGTCCATATATTTTTGTACCTGCGATAGGTGAACTAAGCATACATATATACTCGTAACGCTACAAGTACGTATAACGGTCTCTGAGAACGATTCTGTGTATGTGCATATATAGTAATCGCAGTTACGGTCTTCTGTCAATGAAGCCTGTTATTGATAACGATTACATCGTCAATAGGTTTTGGGCTAAGCGAGTCTTTGCGCAACAGAGGCGTCATTCCTCTTTCTTTGATGTGACCGGTGCAGTTCTTGTTGCAGAAATTAGATGATGACCCCAGGTATTCAGTTGGCCTTTTTGTCTGTTAGTGTACTGCTACCTCTTGATTAACTTAGCATTGCGTTATCTCCGATACGGTGATAGACATCTGCTGGGGCTGCTGCGTTGTGCCTATGTACATGCTGTGTCTCCACATCAACTAATCATAATAATTATTTAGCTGTTTGTCTCGCGTAGCTATGCTTACTGATGCCAACTGACGTAGGAGGTTCAGCCTGTTGCTCACCCTTATCGCAGCATAGTCACAGTGACGCCGAGACACTGGTAGTAGTTCCATGGTTATAGAGCAGTGATGGCAGCAACGACCAACCTCAACAAGGACAACGAGTTTGACAGCAGAAATTATCACTCGCATAGAAGGTAACCGCTCCTTTTCAGAAGATGTATGATTGTTCTGTACTTTCGTTAGTCTATCTGTTTACTAATGATGTCTCCGCGGAGGCTTATCAGCTAACGGTGAAAATGATCATGGTTGTCAGCAGTGATACCCCGAAAAACTGGGCTAAACGTTTCTGCTATTGTGTTTTTTTTCGTCCTCTGCTTCATATGTGAATTTATCGACTAAAAAATACAACACATTTCTAGTTGAAAAGTTTTACGGCACGCATAAATAATACACGGTGGAAATTGCTCGGGGAGGAACGGAAATTCACTTCAGAGAATTACCGAACAGATTTTAGAGTTTGAGATGCTTACACGAATTGCAATTGTACATATTGTATGTATGTGTATAAAGTCTTTCCAACTTGGAGTGAGACTACGTTTATAACCGTATTAATTATCTCTAGTAATAATCTTAATTAAGTAACTTTTGGAATATATCAGTACTTTCAAGAAGGCATCGTTATACACTTTCTAAATAACAGGAAGTGTTTTCTCACAGAGCCCTTATGACTAGAGATATCAATCCCATTAATTGCCTTTAATTACTATAGACTTTCGAAATGTTTATACGAAATATATATAATACGAAAAAAAATGCACCTGTTTAAAAAAGTAGCTCTGATGTTCCGTGTGTGGCATATTCTTCAATATTACTTGTTCTAAGGAATCACCCAAAGGTAGCTACTGAGTGCAAAAGTTTAAAAATTTTTTTTTTTTTTTATTAACTTTCTATATACAAAGTGTGCTGTGTAGCCGATAACTATATTGTATACAAGTTTTCGTCTTGGTGCATTTAATTGAAAATTGAATCTATTGTGTCCGATATCTTGTACTCAGAATTCTCTTGCACGCAAGTCTTGGGCTAATGGGTGCGCCTGTTTTCGAGCATTCGTGTGGGAGTATATAGCGATAAGCAGATATCAGAATCTGCCCATTTCTACGTGATACAACAAACAACATGTCAAATGCGCGGATGATTCGCAGGTAGAGTTTTAACAAAGCAGCTGACCTCTCACCTGATGCCGAAATGACTCTATACTATAAAACTTGAACATTATAGGAACGAATCACCGAGCGACGTAAATCCGATAAGCAGACAAAGAGGCGACCTTTTTGAGATGCGCGCTGTCAAGTTAGCCGCACCCAGTAACGCCTGTCAGTTCATTGTCGAAATGCGATTTTCTTTCGGATCGCTTACAGTGATATGTTGTCAAACCTGTCGCCCTTTGGTGGACCTGCTGAACCTGAACCAAACATTACAAACGAGGAAGAGGATCCCTTAGAATTTTGCATCCGGGATTCTTTTTTTATTCGTATTAGTAGTCGCGTACGTGTAACATTCACGCCGTCATATAACACTGTATAGTCGCACCCAGCAAGTTCATCTGGGTGGCTCGACCTATGCAAGCAATGATTCCGGAACGTTTGCAATAGCAACTCATTAGAAAAGAGAGTATCATCGTATCATTAGTATCAAAACA
Organism: Varroa destructor; assembly: GCF_002443255.2. Lineage (NCBI taxonomy): Eukaryota > Metazoa > Arthropoda > Arachnida > Mesostigmata > Varroidae > Varroa > Varroa destructor. The sequence goes on from NW_019211454.1 coordinate 73,511,935, forward strand.
GTACAACAAAAGTGCTCCTCGCTTATGCGCGATTTCCGTCGTTGCCATTTGTCATTTGCTATGTTTTGTATGACTTAATAGCACAGAAACAACAAAAAAAGAAGACCACGTTGGACAGAACGCCACAGAAGCCTTCATCTATTGAAGACTCTGATTTTATCTAGCACAGTGTATACATAGATCAGGATGAGTCTTTTTTTTGCGATTCTTTGGACAGCAGAGACTCGCTATTCACCAGTCGCATAGTTCAGGACTGCCAGGTTCGCTATCCTGTAAAAACAAGCTGATCAATACAATCCCTCGATCCCTGTTGATCTCGTCATGTTTTGGAACCCTCGGCGTGGACTTACGCCAGCTTATTTTTACATCAATACTCGAGTCCCGAAGAAGAGATGATCTGCTGGCTGGGTGCTCCATAAGAATAACAGTCATGTTGCGTATGTCGGCGTATATGTCCGTATGTGGATGGCTCGTCTACTTCGAAATTGTCTGTGAGAATCGGGGAGAAACAAAACGTAACGATTTCAGCCGGGTCAGGCTCTCACGACTGTTGAGGCTCGATAAACAGATCGAGAAGGTTAATCCAATTGAAAGAACGATCATAAAAAAAGTCGCCGCTACATCACATTTGAGTTTTTTTTTTTTTTTTTTTTTTTATATTCAGCAATTCTAAAACCCCACTGGGACCGTTAGCGTTACGAGCTCGGCTCGCAGTCGTCAACATTAGGCATTAAGAAAGCTTATTTTTGGAGTGGTTGCTAATTATATTCACAGGGTACGGTAGAAACGAATGCACACTTTGGGAAAAGGGAGAGGCCTCGTGAGTCAGCTAGAGACCAAGGTACGCATATGGCCGTTCATAATAATGCGTTCTGCGTATCTTATATGTAAATGATAACGCTTTAAACTATAAAGTGTATTTTTAATCGATCGTCATATTTGCTTCTCGGTTTAACATTTTTTGTTATTTATTGGGAATTGTTCCAAGTAGTTTTCTGTGAAGCCCACAATGAATTACTGAATGTAAAATATGCCATATTTTCAAGTTACGGGAGATATATATGTTAGAAAATTATATAAAATGATCCATTTCATAAATGACCCCACAAAAATAATCCTACTATAAAATGTGAAACGAGCTATACATTTCTTATATTAGGCCTTGGAGTTGCCAATGGGCACTGCAAAGCAGAAGTTGCGTCGTCAATTTCTGTAAAAAAAAAAACCTATTAGTTATATAGTGTGTGAGGTGAAGTTAAAAAATGTCATTCGTTATTAGTATAAATGGCTTCATAATGAACACAAATTTTATTTAGAAAAAAGTAACTTTAACGTACGTGAAACAGCTGTGCAGGTAGGCGTTGGCGTATTGGTAAAAGCCTTCTTTGTATTTTTGTTCTGTTGTCTGGTGACTTCACTCTGCCGTTGACTGCTAATTTTACAAGCGCGTCCTGGAATTCTGGTTGGTTTTAAATGAAACGAGCGAGCCCCTGTCACTGTCGACCGATCATGCTGAAGCTATTCAAATAGAGCTGCTCTCATTTCGAAGACGATTATACGTCCAATATGAAACCGAGCAGATAGATATTCGCTCTTCGTTTGTGCGCGGCTGACGATCAACTAATAATTATGACATTTTTCTCTTCTATGAAACCAAAGAAAAATGGAATACGTTTTACGTCGGTGTCTCCGCGGCCAGTTGGAAGTAGGTACTCCGCCTAGGGGTGCTTCCTAAAAAGTCACTACTTTATGAATCATGCAACTGTGGGTCATTAATTGATTCCATGAGAGGGCCGTTAGACAGGGGCTTGTTGTCTATTAGCAGCAAAGTGATGGGCCCCATTCGCTCTCTGGTGGACAACAGGTGGGGTTATGGCTGTTAAACTTTAATCCATTTAAACCTGGAAGACTACTGACGTAGCTAGTGATATCGAGGCAAAAAGCAAAAGTTATATTGTTCAAAACCTTTGTGAAGAATTATCACTTCTACGTCGAGCTGATATATGTACAGGCTCCTCTATGGAAAGCATCGCTTTGGTTACTCACATATCTTAAAATCTGAATTTATGTTCTAGATACGTTCAGCGAATTACGTAATGCCATAGCTACGACAGAAACCTCTCCAACCGGTTCTAAATAGGCGAAGCCAAACTACGTACTTGCAGGTGGAAATATCTCATTGAGCTGTCGAAGTTAGATGGTACGAGGTTTGCTCCAACTAATCGATTGCCGATATGTTCATAGCTATAGTAAACAGTGTCAAAAAAAAAACTCGCGACATCGTACTCAAGTGATGTACAGTCCAAATCAAACAGTAGTGCTATGTTAAAATAAAGAATATAATAAAAGAAACACTAGCAGAATGGATTTATACTGCCACGATAAAACGAAAACACGAATTATCTGTCAACATGCCTGTGCGCCGACTGCTGTAGCGTTTACTTTAATTCCGTCGTATTTGGTATCAACATCCTGTTGTTGTGTAGCGAGGCCGGTGCTTTCGCCTATGTTCACTGATCGCCTCGGGGATGAGCTGAAGAGTTGGTATCCATGAGATAAGGACAGATTCGGTAGCGTGAATGTATACGATGGGGAACCACCTCTAAGCCACTGGATCTAACAATAATTCCTAAACCCAGCTGAAACCTTCGATTTCGTTGGGTGAGATGTTTCTTGTTATCGCAATTCGATTCTGCTATAGTAACGATAGCAGCATCAGCTCACGCACGTGATCTGCTTCAACATTTCGAGTCCGCCGCCTGAGGAGCAAATACACGTACAGCCATCGAACCACAGCGTCTACAGGGTGTTTCGAAGGTTGCCGAACCCTATAGGAGATTAGCTAAATCTTGATGATTTTAAAGATAGTTTTGTTCAATTTATTAGCTATATATTTAAACGTGATATTTATTTCCAAAGAAAAAAAAAACAGCAGAGAAAGGCAATACGGAAAATTCCCTGCAAACGGCATCAAACGTTGGTTTAAACCTCGGGCAGCAAGTGTGATTTTTGCGGATCACTGGCGTCCTCTAAAATTCGTTCTTTTTTTTTGCATCTACTTCAACCTCCTCTTGTTTTTATTTTAAAATAAGCGCCACTATTTTAGCATGTATTTATAGAAAAACGAATGAAGATAAATAGCATGATAGGTTACATTTAGGGCCGTCAAACTGCCTTTCACTCTTTATAGGGTTGCGTCGCTTTCTTGACATTCTGTAGCTCTGCCTGGAAAGTTGCTTTTCACAGGCTCGAAAATTTGACGCCCTTTAAGGCGTGGTGAATGTAGGTAGAGGTGCTACGTTTAGCCAAACAAATTATATTCATTTAAAGAAAAATATAAATTTCAGAGGTGGGGAAGTAAAATTATTTAACATGAGATAAAAAAAAATACAAAGTGAAAAAATTATTCCATGTAAGTATCTTGTAAGATAGCTTAACCCTTTTACGGAAAAGCGTTTCTCCTAAAACGATGTCATGCTAGCGAGTTTCCAACGACGCATACTGCCGAAAAAAGAAACCTTTGAAAACAAGCTCTCCATATCTAGGTAAATGGCTCGAGATGAGTTCGCTAGATGCCAAGGGATCTGGCGAAACAGGGGGCTACTTGCATGGCGTAGACTGGGAAAAGTACAAACGTGCATTCTCGGGTATAGCTAAGCAAATTTGATGCAAAAGGCAGCGACCCTTGATTTTTAGTTAAAATACATACGAGCTGTCCTTTTCGTAGTCTATTATAATAACAGAACGTCGCGAAAAAGGTCACTGTCTGCCGATTGGAACAGCCTGACACGACAGGTCTAAAGGTCGACGATTCTCAACATGATGGAATGGATGTGGCCTCTTTGCCTATACACGTCCTCTATATACCATCTTCATATATACGTATTTAGCATGTAGTGAGATTATGACAGGTATACTAGAAAAGTGGTGGACGTTCGACCCAGAATTCGAACGAGGGTGGTTCCAACAATGCCAAATCTGCTGTGCATTGAACTAGGGGTCAAGGCCACAGGTAAGATGAACAACTTGAGGAAAGCCTTCTTGGCGCTCGAAAGTACAACGTAATGCTGGCCGTCAGAGATAGGACTGAAAAGCTGAGACCAGCGTAATTAACTTTCCGAGCGACACTCAGATAATAATTAGCAGGTAGCTTAATTATGATATTTTCTTTTTAAATCAGGCATTTCTTTTTGAATATTTAGAACTAAATTTGCTGTATCGTATATGGTAATAACCAAAGTTATATTTTCTAAGCGTACATGAAAGCCAATACGCATCTTTAATAATGCGTTTTGTAGTACAAAAACAAAGAGTAAATCAGGACCAGAAATGAAGGTGAAGGAAAGAGTTGTTTGTTAAGATTGAACGAAATAAATGCAAAATGGATTGTGACAAAACGAATATGTTGTACCCAAGGCGACTGAATTTTGTAGATGGTCTTCACTCGAAGTATTGCTAACACCAGATGACCCGCTATGCTACTTGACCCGGCGTGCTATTTCATAAATGAAAAAAAGAACATTTTATCATCGCTATTGGATATCTTCAACTTGGTCTTCTTGTGCATAGATAGTGAAAATTCATAAAAGCACGGTTAATTAACGAACAGAAAAAGACGATTGACGACAAAATTTATGAGACCCAATCAAGAATGGCTGTCTTGCGGTATCTCCTGTTGCCGCTGCTGCTGCCGCCGCCGCCGCCGCCGCCGCCGCCGCCGCCGCATCAAGCTAGCCTACGTGGCGCACACGCACACGAAGAAGTTGTGAGTTCTGTGTAAGAGACGCTGTCTGAGTTTACGCCTGGTAGATCCTAGGTTCGCTCCTCTACTGAAAATGCGGTCACCACCGAAACAGACGCTATGTGACGTTTTGTTAGCTTTTTTGATGCGTTCATCATTTTTCGCTCGTGTTCTTTAGTTAAGAAACGTTTGTATGGACAAAGTCCTCTAATGACGCGGTGGAGATAGATGGATGTGTCACGAGTGACTTGTCATCGGACCGTTGGAAGTCGATGGAGACATCGGCTTAGGGTACTTCTCGCGTTGACCCGTCTGTCGCGGATCAGCTCGTTATTAAACACGAAAACGAGCAGGCGAATAAACGAAACTAGTCGCAGAGTGAAGTGTTATCTCGATCTTCGCTTGCGGCATCGCTAGTGATATCAGAATAACGGTGGCGCCAGCGACTGTCTCGAAAATGTCATTCGCAGGTTAGAGAGGTCAGTATGAAGAGGAAAAATAAGTCATCATGAAGTAAAATCCCTCAAAGTTAGGTCATGGCACCAAAGTATGGAGGGAACGAACGGCCGTGATACTTTGCGGAGAGCCTTTGTGAAGCTTACCGGGTCTGAAGGCGACATTTGAACGATGTATGCTTCAGAATTGCTTCAGCGACTGTCACAAGTTCCATACGTTTGATGAACGTCCCGCGTGACAGCTAGCTTTTACCAGTTGTATAACGTCAATCACGCTATGCCACCCATAGGTGACGCTGCATATAAGAACGAATCCGTTTGCGAGTAACTACCGGTAGGCTAGGTACGTGGTTTAGTAGCTTATGATTTTTCAATTTTTAGAAATAACTTTATCAGCATTTTTTATTTTTTAAGGTTTTTTTGTTTTTCTACCGGCCGTATAGGTTCAGTGCAATGAAATTATGACAATGGCGATGATGGTCACTGTCAAGCTATTATTATAGGAAGCAAAATAATAATAATAATAGTACGTTTTTGCGCTACAGTTGCTGTAGCGGATCGAATAACTTAATTGTGCAGAAACTTACCATTAGGTTAGGCGAAAAATTCAGGCTGCAACATGCTACGATATATCAATTTTTTTTTAACTGACTGGTTTAAGTTTAAAAATACCACTGTTTTGTATGCTGTGCATGAGCAGCAACTATGCCTCACTATTATGGTTAAGCTGATAAGCAAGCCCAAGGCTATTATACTAAATTGAGTTTTTCATACCTCTACACTAAAGTTAAAATGATGAAAAGATATACTAATCTATGCACCGTCATGTCACACGACGATGCTATTTCGTTCGTGTTTTAAGAATGAAACTTTGGCCTTATACGTTCCCGCACTTTCGTCTCAAAGCGCAAGCGATTGACGACCATAGCAAAATTAGAGCAATATACCCACATTGTCCTGAGCTGATCTGGGACGCAACAGCATTGTATCGATGAGTCGGCCTTTCTTTGAGATGCTATTTGCGGACGCTATTCTTTTTGCAGACATGCTTATTTCACTAATAGCCTATATTTCAAAAAGGAGAACATAAAGGCTGGTCTAAGAACACCGGATAGTGAGATGCGTACATAAGTGGGTCCATACGACTGTACCATTGAAATTACCAGTTAATTGAAATAGTTATCAGTTACCTGGCAAATATAAAAGCCAAAAAGAATGTTAAATAACATAATAAAGTGGACGTCATTCTTCTAAGTCGCAAGAGTATTTACTTGCTTAAAAAAGAAACGCGCTCTTAAAGGCTACCAGTAGGGCTTCCTAGAAGCTCAAGAAGTTTTCAAATTAAACTTTTTAAATTAGACCCTAAAATTTTGGCCATCCGCTGTGTCAGCTAATTTGAAAAGTCTATTTGAAGAATTTTCTGGGAAAAATTTAATTGACCTGTACAACTGGCCACATTAGAATCCTAATAATTTTTAACTCTATTTTCATTGATATTTTCGTATTGGTGTTTACGCAGCGCAAATCTCATTTAAATGTCTGTAAACTAGCATAAAATTGCTTTATTCTCCGGAGCCTGGTCTATAGAATCATAGGTCCATCGCCGTCTTCAGCCGTGCGTTCAACCCCATTAATAGAGGTAGTTTTTAACATATAACGAGCCCTATTCCGATTATATGTATGGTACCTGATGTACAATTTACGGTACATACCTTCGAAAGAAACTCTACTATACTCTTTTCACCTATTCTCTTACAGTCGGATCCAGTTATTATTTCATGTTGCAGCTACAGCCTGCCGTTATGGAAATGCGTGAGGCGCTTGTGCGACCTTACGTAATGCCTTCATAGCCTACCAATGCTGTTGGGCCATATAAAAATACCTTTTTCAACATCTTACCGAACTTCCTTGTTGACTTCCAGCTTGACTATACATATAAGAGGATAAACAATCGTTACTTTATTTATTTGTCAAGTACCATCGCTGCGTGGTTTCTGTCTGTCGGGCCATCTAAACGAGATCACTTCAGCGCAAGCACACACAAAGTTCGATAGTATTTAAACCGAACATCCACCACTTAAGAATGTCAAAAAGAGTAGATGTCGGTCATTTTGGCCTGAGCAAGATCCACGAATTGGACATGCTCGAAGCGACCGGGTTCTGAGGTGGCCACGCATGTGCGTCCCAGCGCGCTACCTATAGTCAATACAGAAAGAGGAAGCAAAGTGGTAAAAAGAAATAAACAAAGTGAAGCTGTCGGCCCTAACAAACTATCAGACGCTGGGTGGTCTCAGTAAAAAAGGGAACGGCAGTTGGCGCTTCGCGACGATATGTTAAAGAGACGAGCGACGTCAAATCGAAACCCTAGCGGTAAGCCCTATTCCAAACAACGGCAACGGGAATGATCCGTTGAGCTACAGGGATCCAACAATACGTTGTGGCTGCGAACGGGCATGTGTATTTGTACACTGAACGCGACAAAAGATCATGTGCTGCTAATTGGAGCTTTTGTTACTTTCGTCAAATTTAGCGATGTAGTAAAATAGATCAAGCTAGAAATAGTAAAATATATTATAAATACGGGGTAAACATATCGCTGTAGGCGACGACGAAAAAGGAGATAAAATTACTGAAATTCATATTGCACCTATTTCTTAACAACAAACTCACACGCAAATATGTGTGTACGAACTAAGATAGAGGCCAGATCGTCAGGGTGGGTTCTCTACATTCATAACATGTATGATATCTAATTCGTTGAAATGCAGGACGTTCGCAGTTATTGGCTTCATTCATATTATAGTTAGATACTGTAGGGACTGAGTAAATTTAGCATTCATTATAATCAGTTCTTCAAGTTTAAAGGGCTGGTACTATACTTGGAAACCGTAGAAAGTTAGTCATGGAAGTAAATTTAAGATGAGAGGGACAGGATACCAGTTCTTAGGAATATCGGGCTTTCAGAAATTTCAAAAATGTACAAGTTTTCTACATACCTGGTCTGTCATTAACGATGGCATAAGAAGCACTGAAAAATTTTAAACAATGGGGTAAATGGTACAGTTCAGGATTTCTATCGCTCTTTTGATCCGCCTTCTGCTAGAGGACAAGGAAGCAATGTAATTAGCTCGCTTTTCTGCTACGTTTTGAATTAGATTGGAGTGAGCTATTTTTTTTTAACGATAGCGCTGAGCAAATTTCGACTCATACGTATATATCTGTGCCAAACGACAATTTCCTTCTATGCTATTTCCATCGTATCTCGACCAAGACTAAACCAACAAACGTTTTAAAGTGTAAAAAATATAATTTCTTACAATGATGTGATTTATATTGCAGATTTTTTGTGTTCTAGTCATATGTTAGCATTACATGATGTGTTTGTGTTTGATGATCTGATAAGCTCCGTTCAAGCGAACGCAAAACTGTCGCTTTTTTGCTTGAAACTAGCATTATTCTTAGGCGCCGACGTCAAATCCTAAGCTTTAAAAGTAAACACGTGGACGAATGTATTTGCCTGATCCATTTCAGATTTTCGTTTGCTTCTTATACAAATAGGCCGAAAGCGGACGGGTGTATAACTGAAGAACAACAGGATGGGCGTACTGCTGTTCGATGTAACGGCCGTTCTCCACAGAAAACCTAAATGCGCTCTCAGTCGAGGCAAAAAAAAGGCCACAGCATTGAATGGCGTTTCTATCATCATAAATAGACAAATAGTGTACACATACGAATGATACGTCAATTGTTGTTTTCAGTTTTCGTCACAAGCTAGCGCCACGTTTTAACAGCGCGATATTACTATATGGTACAGTACACTAAGTGCCTGCGAATATATATCTAGTTACTATTGCCCCTGGGGTATTCGCAATGAAGAACATACGGAAGAGGAGAAGTTAGCGATTTGGCCGGTGTCGCGTTTGAGAACGTTTCTTGACCCTAATGCATAGACTATCTGCGACACTAGTACTAATATCTCATTATACAATAATTATATAGTTGTTCTATTACACAACATTAGTGGTTTTCAGACAAGCTCTTATTCAAACTGATAATGAGGGTACTAGGGTTAGGCCCATTACTTGTCATAAAAGCCTTTGATCGACTTGCCCTCTATTATCCATCGCAAAGTAAGCCAGGGTAGGCCCCACTGACATCTCCAGTATATACTATAACATAATCAATAGGTCGACAGCTAATAAATTTTATACGAATGACAAGGTGTGCCTAAATAGAGTTGGTCATGTTAGAACCAGTTAAGTAGAAGTAGTATACCTGGTGGTGTGACAGTACGGGCGGATGTGAAACTTGGGACACTTATTGGCTAAAAATAGTATGAAAATAAGAACAGGTAGGGATAATATAAAGCAGTTTAGATTCATACCTTCAAAGGCCCTTGACAAAGTAAGCTCGTATATATTAAGCCCTTTTTTAAAGATGTTTTTAGTGGTTATGCTGGATGTTGAAAAAAGTGTAGCTATACTTTTTTCAAGCAGTGAGTCCACAATACCTAAGGCTCTAACTCACTAGAAACAATCTATAAAGTCTACACTGTACACTGAAAGCTTTCATCTAGGCGTTATGTAAGTTACCGATTGCGCTGTATATAGTGACTTTTCGGACATTCTTCAAGTAAATCATCACTTTAGATGCGGTTATGTTCGAGCTTGTCTTTAAGCTACTGCTCGTCTGAGTGAAGCTTTCTATAATGTCTGAAGCGGCACTGATAATTAATATTCATTCCTGTAATAGTAACCTTACTTAGCGCTGCTTGCCTCATCTAAGAAGCTGTAACTGTTGCTAGGCAATGTTCTTTCATCAAGGTTCGCCTACTTGAAGTGCAATCGCTGATAACTTGATCCGATTAGCTAGATCTGAAGAACATCATCAGTGCAGCGACGGCAAGCTTCACTTGTCGAGGAAGCACTACCTTTAACCACATATAGCAGCAGATCGACTAGTGTCCCTCATCTTGTGACCCGTTTGGCTTTACGGTTTGTGTGAAAATTCATTTCTAGATAATCGCTAAATATGCAGACAGCCTGCTATCGTTCCTTTTGTGTTTGCAGCAAGCTGACTACAAAGCTCAGGCTTCAATTGTTTGTATCGATTGCCATCTTGCCCATAAGTATCGTGTATCCAATATTTTTATGGGCTTTCAAACCAATATTTTAACTAAACCACAGTTATGAGAACAGAGGAGAGTAAAAACATACATTATTAGTTACTCGGACGCGAGTCAGCGGTCTTATTATCCCAATACTTCATCGTCCGGTTTTAGACATTTTGAGAATGCCGCGCGCGATCTGATCATGTCAATGGCTGACACCCAGTTTACATCGTGAGTAGATTCTCATGCATTTGCCGTATTAGATGAAATCGTCGCGCCTCTTTTAGCAAATTGAGTAGTGGCCCTCGTCGTTGTGAAGGCGCGTCCTACTGCCATCGTTTTGTATTTTGCCCGTTGAAAAAGACAATGGCATACGCTGGCATAATTCGTACAATCTGATGAGTTTCGACGCGTTTTGGGATATGATGAGTCTGTGCATTTCGGGGTTCGATGCTATGGATAGCCGTGCTAGCGCTTAAAGCATTTCAAAGCAATTTCACTGTTTTTGCGCTCTCTGCCATCGCCCTAAGGTGGAAATATTTCGAGCGTACCTCGTGTTTCGGTCTCGATCGCTGTGTTTGGCCTATCGAAATGGCATGATTTTTAGTTCGTAAGAGAAAATCATATTAGTTGGCTGTGACCGATGTTAACCAAGTTAATTTCACACATCGGTAGTACTTAATCCAAAAATTATGTCCGTCCAGCCACTTTCCAAAAGGCAACAAGCCTGTGGACGAAAACCAACTAAAGAAACTGCATATCTGAAAGTTGGTATGTTTAGTGGGCTCTATTCAGATATCTTTGGAAGATAGTTTCTGTAATTCTTCTACATTGGCCATACACCAAGCCCTAGCGAGAGGAAACGACGCATAGAGTCATGCAATATGTGTCGCGTGCCCGTTACCCATACAATTCCATTATTTGTTCTTTCTTTCAGATCTTTCTGAGAGGAGTTCATTCATTCTACGCACGGCAGGCTGCTGTGGCAAGTGCATATGTCTCGACATCACACTTAGAAGTCTCACTCGAATGCGGTCAAAAATTTACAGATTTGGAACGTGGATGATGGTTGTCGTCTGCTTAAATTGCGCTCCTTTGTTGACATCGAAACGGCTTTCAGCCTGTTTGTCGTCCGCCATTTGGGTGTCTGATGTACGTTCGCGATGTACGTCACAGTACGAGGATAAATTAAAGCTCTGCGCATAATCTGTGACAATCAACTACCGCTCTAGCTGTTTATCGTAAAACGCGACACGTTATAATTAATCAAAATCTATATTATCTATCCTAGAAATGAATAGATGTACAAACAACTCCGGAAAACCAACCACATATTAAAACAATAATAAAAATTGACTCGAATTTAAAGGCAATTTCGAGGATACGTGAACTTTACAATTAGTTCGATGAAAGCCTACGTTGTAAGTTCTTATAGATTTCTGAAAAATCTCAAAAGAACATCAAACTGTAAAGCTCTCGTAAAGTGTAGAAGGCTCGCTTGACTAAGCGTTGCTAATAAACGTTTGATCACATATTTATTATAAAAACACAATTACATTTACCTATATAGTAACTGTAAGTAAGATGACATAGAACAGTATATTAGATAGTTAGATGTTAGAATATAATGTTCGTTTAGTTACTGATTGGATTCTTATCGGTGCCTGTCGACGAAACCCACGGCTCCTGCTCCGGGTAAAAGGCAAAGATTTGTGTCTCTTGTCGCATGCATTGTGCGGCAACAGGAACATTGTTTGAATGTATGTTATTACTCCTGTTTTATGCCGTTTGCTAAAGGCCGCGGTCAGCTCTGCAACGCCACGAAGAAGCGACAATTAAATATTGATTATAATCACTACCGATCTTCTCGCTATTTCTCGTACTGCTCAGAAGTTTAAATAAGTTACATCTTACGGTCAGTTGATGCACCACCGACGACGAATCTGTTCCATATACGTCATACATAACTTGCGAATCTATCGTGAAGAAAAGACTTGAAAACAGAGCAAAGCTAACATCTAGCAGGTCTATTCCTATCACTGAGTTCAAAAACATTTTGGAGGCTCGAAAAACAACGGTCCGTGTCCATTGGATTCAGAGGCGAGCAGCTAGGTACACAGCCAAACTATGAATCTTTTTTAAGATACATACATAGTTGTAGTACGTGGACAAAGATGTCAACAAGTTTTTTTCTGCATATATATTTACAACCTGTGTGAATACGTTTTCTGTATGTATAAGCGTGCATCGGTAACTTGATAGGTATGTTCAAGTACCGTAATTATATTTGAATTTTTGCTTTTATGAAAATGTATGGAAAATTCAAAATGTAGGCGGTTGCATTTAAACTAGTTGCGTCAAGTAATATATAAAAGCTTACTCCTATAATTATCAATATTTGATATTTTGGCACAGCATATCCTCAAAGCGATGAAGATGTACTGGACTTACATTAACCTGAATTTGAAGGATACATACACCGGTGCACCTCATATTTGATTCAACCTTAACAAATAAAGCGCTAATTGATTCCGCCTAGTATGCACTATTTGGTAAAGTTTAAGTTAAGTAAATGTCTAAAAAGCAAATTACAATGACATTGTACTGCTAATTATTTAGGAGAGCATTTCAAAAATAGCGAAATCATATTTAGTAATGATTTAAGAAAACTCCAACCTGTCACTGTTCGTACGTGTTGGCAGATATAATAACAACAATAATAATAACATCAATTCCATTTGGTTGAAAGCGACGGGTCAACGGTGAATACTGCGAGAGATCGTTTCTACAATTTGAGAGGCATACAGAAAGATGGTAATCGATGAAAACGGTCCCATTTCATTAAATGGTTAAGGTAATCCCACGTCGCTGACACCGTGTTCATGGAAGCTAGGGACAGCATGCGGCACTGCGTGTTGCGACGTGGAACATTGAGTTTGTATTGTTGCGGAAAGGGGCAGGAAAAGGGCGGAAGAGGTTCATTTGTCAAGTTTGCAACGAAACGTACACGTAGAAGCTTCCTCTTTGAATGGCGTACAACCGCCCAGCTAACGTAAACCACCTTAAATATCGGACTGTTAGTCATATGGGGTTGTCCTAGTACTGTATCATTACCGTTTTCTGCTGTGCGCTTGCTTTCGTTCTTGCTAAACATTATCATCACCGTTTTTCAGATAATGCTTCGATGCGGCCCGGATGCAGGTAAAAAAGGCCAGTAAAAGCAAGAGATGGAATTATTTTTATTGCGGTTTTTGCTTGCAGTCTTTTTATTTGCGAAGGGAGAGTAACTCTAGCGTGGTGGAATTACCAACGAGAAGGCTTGCTTGGTTCGATTATCAAAGTACCTTGCTACAGCGACATCATAATGGTAACCGTCGGACATTTTCTCTGCCTTTGTGCTTCACATAGCGCAATGATAGGACATTTAATTAGATACTGGACTTTCTTCAGTAGTGTCTTACTGATCTTCATAGCAATTTAACATTATGTGATGGGATTATCAAGGGTTACACAAATCATTGAGACGATAGTATTGGCAAATGAAAAAAGTCAAACGTTTTGTAATACCCTTATAGAATTCAATGTTTCACCAATTGCGGATTTAGGGCATATTATTATTCAGTGTCGTTGATGCTAATCTAACTAATGTAATGGTAATGGCCTTCGAGAACGAAATAACTTCAAAAATGATTTGGTAAATTCATAATTATGAAGCTAACCGGCCATAATTATACTCATTTCGTTCTTCATATATCGTATAAGACATAAACTTAGCAAGAGCATCAATAGGTAATAAAGAACAGATTAATTTATATAAACTTCGCATAATAGTTCATCCTTTCTTTCGGTACAAGCGAGCACTGAATACGGAACTCTGTAGGTGTGCCTTCAGAGAGAAAAAAAAAAAACCATACGGGAATCAGGAATAAATCGCCAAAGATCTCCATGCGAATAAAACCATGCAAGTATGTCAGGATAGAAGAACCCAGGAACAAAATGGCACAGCTATGTATTATCGAAGGTTTCGTCGTGATCGTCGACTTCCTGCAGTTAACGACGGAAGCAAAATCGCTTCCACCTGCCTCGAATTTGAATGGGTTATCCTTCTCTATTCGGAACCATCTCAGTCGGTGAATTCTAAAAGCCAACGGAGCAGCACAGATCCTGATCGGCTTCTTTTGAAAGCGCACCGATCAACTGTGAAGGTCGTCAAGACCTGGCATTTTCTCGAAGTTAAAATTGCTCGGGCACAACGTCGACTAAGGCGAAAAGGAGACTCGATGCTAATCAGAAAGCTTTTACATGATAATTTTGATAAAATTCAAAAATAGCGAATTGCTTATTGAAAAAGATGGCACGTGTTTGAATGCACGCACTCTGCACGTTAGATACACAACGCAGCCTTGCTTCAAGTCTCATCGTTGTGCTTTTTCATTGTGTATATACACACATGAATAGCACTACCGTTAGATCTTAGTAAAATTAAACTTCTCTAAACCTGCGTAAATGGAATGGGCTAAAAGTCTGAGAAGCTTTCGGCCCAATGTGCCGGTTAATATTTGGATGGAAAAACAAAAAAGGAGTCTGTATTGGAGATTGGACGACCGCGTCACAACTGATTATTTAGTTCAACATATCCAAAAATGCTCCTGGTCTATTTCGCAAGAGCATTTCATTCTCTGAACTGGGAGTCAAGAAGTAAAATTAAAGCTAATCCAGGGCCAGTCGCGTCGCACACTTGACAAATTAGTCGATAAATTTTAGTTCATCACGAATGCTCTTACGACCTACGTTCAAATAGTCCCTATATTTCGAGTTTTACGTCTGGTATCGCCATTAAAGGTTCTATCAGCCGGCGCATTAAAATTGCAGGAATACAGAAAATTGTATCCATATTTCTGTTGCCGAACCCCTTCATAATGCACTAATGTATGTCACCGTAGATAATACGAGATAATTACTAGTTTTCGGATTCTGTCGGGAAAACATTCTCATATTACCTCACCTTAATACTGTTTTGCCATATTTATACTGCCGTAGCGACAACATGATTTCCTAAGTCATTTAAATGGCCATCAGAATACTTGGTACAAGAAGGCACATCTATTAAGAAACAGTAATTAGCAGGAAATACACTTAGCAGAGAAGAAGCGAAAGGAGCTATGAAATTATGTAGTTGTCCTTTCTCGTTCTATACTACGCCAGCTATATATATATATATATATATATATATCAAATGTCTGCCGTAAAGACATTTTTGAGAAATAAAGCATCTAGTTTCTTAATACGGAGTACGATCGAGCGTCCTACCAATGTAGGTGGTTGAGGGCGGTAAAACAACGAACCATCTGCAGCGAAGGCGGTACGAGGTTTTTTTGCTACACTAGCGCACGATATGCGTAATGCTCAGCGCTTAGCTAAATTTAGACATATACTTAATATTTGCCTGAATCATATAATGCTGTAGTATATACTTGTTTCATTAATATAGTAATAAAAAAATTAGCTAATAAAAATTATTTAAAATATGTGTGACTGCAGGTTACGTTGAGCACAGGAGCTAAAGTCACACAGCTATTACATTTCGAGGCTGTTCATCTGGATCGTCTGACATTTTATAAAGCACTTTTTCCGTAACAGATCTAAACATGTAATAGTATGGTAAAGCCATCAGAAAACTGACTCGCTTAGTTTATTGGACAATATTCTGGGTTTTGGGAAATAGACTCCGCGCTGGGACGCATTCATCTGAAGGAGTGCCTAACGCCGATACAGGACGTAGAGCTCGAAACATACAGGAAATATACTCCCATCGGAGTGAAGCATAATATCGTGTATATGTACCGCCAAACTGCGTATACGACGAAGTACGTTAAAAAAATGGGATTTGATGGAAAATATTTAATGAACGTAGACATTAGTGGAGTTTTAACGATGTCGATTGCCAGCCTTTTAAATTTGACTTTATTGATTAAACTTTGAATTACAATTGGCGTGTTATGTACCGATTGAGGTACCTCGATTTTCCCTATCTTTGTCGGGGTGCCGAACTTAAAACGTCATCCCTAAAGGATCGGTTATGACATTTCCTGTTACAAAATAGAAGTCAATGCTTTTTGTTCGCAATTCCCTAGTATCGGTAGCTACCCACATACGAAGAAAAAGATAGTAAAAGAGCTGAGAAAAGAGACAAGTGTTGAAGACCCGACTGGGGTCCAAAAATGTTGCAAACTGAACGTACTCTTGCGTCGGGGCAAAACAGAAAAGACTATTTTTCAAAAAAAAAAAAGCGACGAAAAGAAAGCCGAGACTTACATGGCACAAAGAGTAGTGGCACCCCAGTGCACCGTGCCCGTAGAAAAAATGAGGGATCATTGCAGGCCAAATCAGCTTCAGCTCCGTTCAAGATGGTAGCGGAACAGTGGTTGCTGGTGGGTTCGTGTGATGCCCCAGGCTTGCCCTTGTAGGCTTCAATGCCCCCCTTTCATCCCTGCCTTGAAGACCGGTCGAGGCAGCGGGAGATGGCCAAAGGATCTGATAAGAGGAGTGGGGTGGAAAGTCCCGTTACTTTTTGGCAACACATTCATTCTTTCACAATATCTTCAATCATGCATGCAGAGTTTGGCAGAACGTCAACCCTTAAACGCTTCGCAGCTGAAGCCGTATACCGAGCAATATATATGTATTCGCGGAAATGTGCCGTATGGTAACGGCGTCGAAAGAACAAGCGTCTTCATACACCGTTCATCTTAAAGTAAAATATATATATGGCTGTTACCATATAGGGGCATAAATCTGTTTTCACTATGTGTAATCCACTCGCGCATAAATTACGGTACCAGTCTGGGCTAGGTTAAACAATTATCTGTTTTGCGTATATACAAGATGCATTTAGGTTAAAGCTCGAGCTGATTCTTTACTCTGCAAATTGCTGGTGTTTTCAAGAAGTCTGAGTATAATGTTCTTTCTTATTGTTTGGTTCTAACGTAAAATTATTAAATTGAATAGAAGATTACATTTACAGAACCATGGGAGACCTGCTTGCTTTTCATAACGTTACTGCAAAAATGTATAGTTGACCAATATCCACTGGTCTACCGTCCGAGGTCGACCGCATTATGGGTTTGCAATCGTTATTTTTAAGTATTGGCGGATCACCTATGAACAAATAATTTTCCAACTCCATGCCTTCAGCACATCTAAGTTCTTCAATATCCGAGGGATTCTTTCAAATTTTGCACTCGTCGGAGGCACAGCGTCTTTTTAACAATGATCTAATGCAAATACCGATAATTAATACCTTCCATTGATTTCGTATCGTAGGAAGACTTTATGGTAATCGAAAAATGCACCCACTGCATCGCCCCAAGAGACTAGACAAGCATTTTAAGAATATACAGTCAGGAAAATAATTAAAGCAAGTTCCTCAGAATAAATTTACAGATACTTGTAGAGAAACGATATTAATAGATTTGCCTTAGAGGTGCAAAGGCGTTCCAGTAGGGATTATTACAAAAAGGGATTTATTCTAGTAATGGGAATTTTAGTACAAAATATTGTCGCAGGTCCTGGCTAAAATGTGATAATAGTTTCTTACTATATTTTCCAGGTAGTCACTGTTCTCCAAAATTTCGGTAAGGGCCGTTCTGGGTTGCATGTTTGGTGAATCATGAGTTGAATTTCCATGAGGCCTACATATAAATTCACTCACTGGTAACGAACTAATCCGCCGTGGCGAGCCATTGGGACAAATCTAAGTAACAAACTATACGACCCTCTCACCGTGCTTCTTAAATCGTACCACGACCTTGCCATGATGCCTGACGATAAGCGTACCTCATAGACTCCAACCAACGATTTTTGCTCTCAATACGCTAACGAATATCGGTAAACGCGTCACAATAACGATAACTTTGATTCGTTCATTGCCATGGATAGACGGAAATATACTATGGCTATGAATGCGAAATTGACGTCACGATAGAGTAGCGACGCATTTTTGGCCAGCACTTACCGTTCAATGGCTAAAAATCGTCCTTGTTTAAGCTTCGTCTGTCGTCGTTTCCTATCCCACGAGATGTCTGAACCCTTAACGCAGTGAAATTAGCTGCAATTTTTGTGTATGTACACAGGCGCACATACTTTAATACGGCAGAATATAAAAACCGATTCTGCTTTTTCCACAATAAAAGAGACTATGGTACAGTCGTCCCTGCTAATAGGAAGGCATATAGAACTTGCATTCGATTAAGGAGGCCCTTCTTCTTGAATAGAAAAACAAAAAAGCTTCGCAACCGCACACTCGATGTGGCCCTTGTATAGACGTTACACATAGGTTTACATATACGCGCTTCTGCCATTTGTAAACTTCTAGATTATAAAGTCTAACTTCTACACCGAAAGAAATACATTTATGTAAGCAATACACTAATTAAATGTCGGGTTTTTAGGGTTCAACAACACAAAAGCAATAAATATCATAAAGATAGTGCAATGGCGTCATGAAGCGCCAATGCACTATGTAAACAAAAAATATCGAACTTCGTAAAACAGTGGCGACACAGTCGTCACTTTAGAGAATTAGTACTTGTGCAAAATTTCGATGTTACACAGATTCCCTAGAGTGATACTGCAGCAGATGTAATATACTGAACAAATGATATAATTGTTCTTTTTTTTATATGTGCTCGCTCTCCTTGGTTTTCATCAGATTTATTTCGAACTTATTAATGATCTCTTTATCATTCGGATGTTCTACAATTTTCGAAAATCTCAATTACATCGTTCTGCTTCGTACAGACATCATACAAAGTATTTTTAAATGACTTAATTTATTTGAAGTATTTTTCAAGAAAAATTATTCTTTAAGAAAAATTTTTCAATAAAAATATTTTTCCTAAAAAAAAAAAAGTAGAAAATATCTACTTTCATAGTGTCGACAAAGCGTCGACTCACTGAAATATAGGGTTTTCTTCACTGAAGACACATGCTTCTGCTTTCTCAATCACAACGATGAGTTTTACTCAATTACTCATTTGAGTGATGTGCGTCACATGACTTTTACAACAATTTCTATATTTAATACAGGCAAATGACACCTCAGAATTTCATGTAGAATTTCGAAATACCATATATCAGAAATCACCTTTTCGTAGAAGGACCATCACGATACACATCTTACTTTCAACTTATCTATAATAATCGTCCTTTTGTATCGCATCACGGCTTGGTCGGCTACCCTGCAAAATATTTAAACAATCTCCGTTTGATACATTAAAACAGCAACAGCTAATTAAGATATAATTAAGTCTGCAATATTGGCAGGATTCATGTCCGGAAGACATGCGGCAATTTGCTTTAAAGATTGAGCCAGATTTTATCTACTGATAAAAATAATCTACAATTTAGTACCGATAATTCACTGCCTCTCGATGGACATGGTCATGGCAATAAATCCGATCTTAGGTTCCGGTATACATGGAAAACCTCGAAGCTTCGCAGAACTTCGGCACGAATTCTTGCTGCTTTCGATAGTTCTTCGTCGTCGTAGAGGAAAGCAGATCTGACCAGAAGATGGCGCTTGTCGCTTCTATGACGATATAGCATGTTCATGGCGGTGTGGCTTTTCTAGCTTGTATCAATCCTAAAGACCCTCTTCTGGTCTAGGATCTTAACAGGCTGTACATTCTTGTTAATATTCAATACAATTTAGTATAATACACGAAAAAAGGTGGATAATCTTATGTCCAAGAATCGGTAACAGAGACGACTGTCTAATAGTGAATTTCTCGAAACGTATTTCTCTACAGTTCGTTAGTATATTATTTGGGCCTGTTAAAGGCGTATCTTGTATTTTCAGCCTTGAATACGAATATGACAAGCTGGTTTACAAGACGGTTTGTTTGTATAAACAAAGCTAGATTAAAGTTGTTACGAAATGTCCACAAGCTGCGCAAGCAATTTTCATCAGCGAATATTATATGAACATGTACATATCGTAGACGCTGTAAATGGCCAGACTAATTACCAACTTTCAGAAATCATCACAAGTGAAGATCACAGAAAGAAGTCCTTCGTAAATGCGTGGGCTATTGCTGGCGGATCAGACGTACATTGTATTGTACGTATATATATATACATAGCTAGAATATCAATCAGTCGAAATCATACATACAGACTAGTAAGTTCGTAAACAGCGTTGACTGTTACATAATATGCATAATATGGTTTCTCTATACTTCTGGGAACAATGCTTCCTAATCTATGCATAAACCGTTTTGTTTATCATGATCTTTGAGGGTTCGTTGTCATATCGAAGGATTGTTGGCAACGCGTTCGCGTTCTTCTCATCGGAAGATCGATGAACATGATCTTCCATAGCGGACTTTAATGCCCCCTATAGAAATAGAGATACGCAAGTGTTTCTAGAGACAGAATTTTATACTGAGGCGCTTCCCACTATTGAAGACGAACTATCCGACGTAGTTTGCATGCAATGAAAATCGCGCAGTCGAAATTAAATAAGAGAAAAAATGGTCGAGTAAGCTCAATTGCAAGCTGGATTCGTTCATAGTCTGAGCAACCGGTAGCTCTAGTGTCGTAAAAGGTCTCGGATAATCTAGATGCTTATAAAACGTTACCTAATTCTATATGCTATATATATATTGTATATTCTATACGTTCTTATCATCGCAAAAAATGCGCTAGTTAAACCTGAAATATTTAGAAGACAAGGAACCAAACGCTACGTTTACATTAAGCTCTGATTCTTGTAAATGTATCTTATGTTAGATAGCTAGTAAATAAAAGCACAACATTTCCCTAATAATTGTTCAGACTGAAAAGTTTGCGTCTATTAAAACCGCTAGGGACAATAGGGATTTGTTGGCCGTTCTGTCAAAGTAACGCGAAAATGAAAGAAACTGCAGGAGATTAGCATTTCCCTAACCAATCGAAAAGCCGTCGCCGTTTTATAATCGACATGCTCTTGTTTCAACAATAACATTGGCTGGAAACGGTAAAGAATAGATAGTAGCAATGAAAATGACGAGAACAAACATACGAGCAACGGAAAACCTAATAATAAAAAGTGCCATCAATATGACGTTCGAGAACGAATTAAATGAATACAATTCCTTGTCTTTAATTAGACGAACTACCGCACGGGTAAATTACCATCGGCTGATAAATTTGCTCGGGAATAAATATTAGTCAAGCAGTTGAATACCGGAAGTAATTATCACGAAATCATTGCCTCCTTACGCTGAGCTTACAACGAACATGTTACACGATCACGTAAATGGCGTCGGCCATCGACTCTGTTTCGCCATTGTTACGCCCCTGAAACCTGACAGAGCTGAAGACCCATTCCAACAACACTCTTCACATCTGACTATTTATTAAAATGTTCCGTAGATTTACGTTATCATGTAAGTAGCATGTAATAATCGACGGAAATGAGCCTGAGCATGTTGCCGTCAAATATTCGATTTTTATGCAGCGGTATCTATTTTTAATAGTATATAATAGTGGCGGCCACAATAGGACCTCTGTACTACGAATCTCGTCCTCACTTCTCATCTAGCATTATTATTTAGACGAATTGTTGTTTTTCAATGATGATGTTGTGCTTTTCGGTTTTAAATCTCTTCATCTGAAAATGTAAATAAATAGATCATGAAATGATCTTTCTAGAGGAGTGTGCTCCGCTAAACAGGTGCTGTCAAACGAATGAAAGATCATATAATTGTACACTTAGTTTTCTTATGGATCAAGCTATTCTAATGATTTAGCGGTAGATGTACTATTCTTTTGCTACGACACAACTGGCTGTACGTGGTATGCTAAAAGTGGAAGTGTTTAAAGGGTGTTGAAGGTGGCTAAGTCTGCTTGAATACCTAAGAAGGGAACATTATTAGTTTGATGATAACGTGACGACAGATATTACGATACAATAAATTGATTTCGCACGTCTTTGCGAACTTACAGACGACGAATTCAATTGAAGTAACTCATAAATAGCATTTGATAGTCAGCCTAAATATCTAGGTAAGTCCCTCTGGATAAGGCATGTCAAAAATAAAATGAGGTTCTTTCGGATGACTGGTAAACACAACAGACGAAAGGAGCGCGTTTGTTGCGGTTATGGGTGCAGTGAGGACAAACACATCCTACCTATCTCAGATAACTTATCTTGACAGAAATCCGGTGGGACTACGAAATACCTTATCCCGTTTCGGATTGACAACCGGATGCGAGCACAAGCCATTATCTGATAAGCGCTAGTTAGAGTGACTACTACTTGTAGGCAGGTTGGTCGATTTGTGATGGCGGCTGCCCTGAAGCATCACACCTTAGGCAAATTTTGCTTGCCTCTTGCCCATCTTAAGAGAAGATGGGTAAATCAAGCGCAAGTACCCGGATTAGGGTGTTAACGAAAGCACCACAACTTTGGTTTTTCACCGACCAGAGGACGCCTAAGAGACCCTAACCTCTTGGGTTAGATATTTGTCGTTGCGTACCTCAGTAGTTCTATAAATGTCTTCGTCCAACCGATGTCTGGCTTTATATTAACGCTAAATCTTTAATTGTGCTTTAACAAGAGATTCGTATCGAGACACATGTGAGGCGAAACGTACATATTCCGAAATAGACCTTTGGGTCCGTTCAAAAATGCGGTGACCATCGAAATCAGAATCTAATGCCTCTAAAATGTGCCTTTTGTCCTAAATTTTTCAATGTCCAATACCGTAAATGTTCACAGACCGTTATTGAGAAGTGGTTTCTATAGAAGTAGAAATATAGATTAAAGAACGTAACTATTCAAAATTAGATTATACACAGATAAATATTTCCCTTCAGAATCATACATAATCTCGGGTGATAAATATCATCGTTTTGTCTGCCATGTAAACAAAGAATTATTTAGAATATAGCCAGTTCCAAAAAAAAACTGATGCATATTCCATTGCTGATTATAAAGGCGTGAATATGATTATAACCACTGATTATGAGGTGTGCGCCCATGGAGTACTCTCACTGATTTGACAATCACTATAAACTGTAAGGTCCACATTTTACAAAACAAAATATACCTACTTAGAGGCCCACAAATATGATTACAGGACCCACAGAATGGGCAGGAAACTTTTGCGTTGCTGGCCTTAGCAAGCGCTAAATCATATGTGGAAATGTGTTTGAAAATATAGTATGTCCTTACTCTAACTATAATTGCCCTAACGGTGCGATAAACGTTAAGACTCTAGTAAAGAGAGGGTAACAAAAGCGAACCAACAAAGAGGAAGTCTAGAAACTTTTTGATAATGAAAAGTAGATCAAAGATCGGGTTAATTCGGAGCATAAGAACATTCTGAGTTATATTCAGATTAATCAGTCGATGATTCAGAAGATAAGGTTTGCAATATTGACGTACTGGTTTTGTGGTTTTCGTTATACCTTGGGCCATGGTAGGCCCGAAATGTAAAAAATATCCAGTTACTTCCACTTTGACTCTTTGAAGTTAAAAAGAAGGTCGAAATAAGGTTTCGATACCTATCATTTATGGGGCACACAACGCTTTCTTATTTAGTTTTTTTCATATAAAGATAATAATATTATGCATAAAGATTTAAAAAGGATTGCAAGCGATAGTGATTGTTACGTGTAGCTGTTATAAAAGTTTATCTTTAAATATATACCAAAACTGTAGTGATAACCGAAGTCAAGATTACATACCTAAAAATGTTTCGATTATGTCCAGTACCACTGTATGAACGAATAACGTACCCGACGCGCACAAAACCGAAATTTTTTTGGAGCTGGACTAGATCTATTTTGTTTGTGTGACACAAAACTTCATGAGAATCGGTTCTTCTATAATGATTCTTTTGTTAGTGGTCTCCTCTATTATCTCTGTTTGCTCGCACTTTTTGGTTAAATCATAATTGTGAATCACCAGCAGGCTGCTTGTCTCGTTTTTATGAGCTCGAGCCTTCCTAAGTTTCCGTGAAAAAAACAATAGGACAATTATGTAGTCGAGAAAAAGGTTGCTATTGGAGATGAACGATTGAAAAAATAGCGTTTTTGATTATTATTTCCTTGAGTTGGCTTTCAACATACTTGCTTGTCATGTTCTTAGCACAAGAAAATAATTGCGGACGACGAGAGTATAAATGTATAATTTTTAGATCGTCTTAAAAAAACACCGTCACAAATAATCGAAAAGGCACATTATTTATGGTCAGCATTAATAGCGTGGAAAGCGCGTTAAGATGTCATGTATCCAGTAGGAAATTTCACTTCGTGGTAATTTCAAGTAAAACATCTAGTAAAAAAAGGTGGCAGGCAGAGAAGTGATATAGAGAAAAGAAGCATGGATCAAATAGTAGGTGATACTAAAAAGCGAAGCTTAGATTTTGCAAGGTTATGTCTTAAGTAAAATTAAAACAATCCTATGCCTCGATTGT
Organism: Varroa destructor; assembly: GCF_002443255.2. Taxonomy (NCBI): domain Eukaryota; kingdom Metazoa; phylum Arthropoda; class Arachnida; order Mesostigmata; family Varroidae; genus Varroa; species Varroa destructor. Next base: position 73,536,706 of record NW_019211454.1, read on the forward strand.
CTGCGGCGATACAACGTCATCTACGATTTTGTTTTCTCCTTGGCTAGATGGGGCTTGCTTTTGTGCAAAATTTTTTTGCAAAAGTCATTATAGTGGTCTGATGGTCCACAGTTATGCGTTTTATTGTATCGCTCATCGTAATTATATAGTTGGCAGTGGATCACGCATGTGGGTCCGAGACGCGCTTTAACTACGTTGACTTTTTCCTACCATTAGGAGCCATTGAGTTGTACTGTATCCAACGATTCTACCATCATGTAGCAACGCTTTTTTCGTGACTTCTCAGACGTCGTCCAAAATCGTTGAGGACAAAGCACGGCTCTGTAGAGTAGGCCTCTTGAAAAGTTGAGCGCCCGCTGGTACTTCGGTCACAGCTGGCAAAAAGCGAGAGTCGCTTGTTCTCCCATCATCACCACTGGTACGACTCTTGCACTGCACGCTGGAACTGACCCCGTGGATTTGCCCTCTTCCAGAGGCAAAGCAAGCTAGCGAAATGGGACGGCGTAGAGTAACCGGGGCAAGGCCAAAGGGACAAAGGGAGGGTCTGGCTCTTAGTTGTAGGTGATCCATCAACGCTCCAAGCCCCCGGTAAGTTTGAACGTGACACATTCGAGCCGCGAGCATAAAGTCCAAAGAGAATTCTCCACTAACTCTTTAGTGGATCCCTGTGAAGAGGGGACTATTCGAGACGAGCCATTAAATTTTTTCAGAGTAACCACATTTTAAAAGCTAAACACGACCCAATCTTTACGAGTTCCCACACGATATGAGTGAATTTTATTTCTATCGTCCACGCCATCATAGAAAGGCTTGTTGAATTTCCAAGTTTCTGTTCCTTTTTCCAAGGCACATTCGTCTTTGCAAGTAACGCGCCCTATTATTTTTCCGCAGGCGTGGAAAGGGGGTAGCCACCTGCAAATTAGTCATCACCCACGTTTATATCACTTGCGCGTGCTTTTGTTGTCTAATATATTTACGATCTTCGCTTTACACAAATCAACTTTTAGAAACATTTTACGCGGGGCATTTTAATCGTTGCATCGTGGTCGGAACGGCTCCAGTCGAATGATGGTGTTTAGAAAATGACAAGCCATAGGAAATAGATCAGCTATAAGTAACATAGCAGATACAAAAAAAAAAAATGGACGCTACAGCTTACGGGTTGCATCACTCTGCAATTTAATGGATTAGCGGCTTCATCGCAGCTGTCTTTCAGTCTATAGCATCGAACACGGGCCTGCCACGTGGATCAACGAGTAGGAATCGAAGATTGATTGCCATTAAGGAAGTGTGTCGATTTAGTGGGAACGATTATTTCGCTTTGCGAACCATATTTACGATGTTTTACTCAATTGCGTCAATGATAATAATGTTTGATCTCTAAAACTGATAGGTTGATGGAGTGGCTACTGGTAGTAAATAGTGTTTCAAACAGAACTTAATGTTTATTCGCTGCACAAGTTGACATGCGAATACCTTCCAATTGATTTTGTGACCAGAGGGTCACCTTAACGGACGCTAACTTCTTAGTTGATTAAACACGACCTGTATGTTGTTAGTACAAAGGCTATCGAACGTAATAATAATCTAATTGGTTCAAGGTCCCCCGAAACCAAGCTCATGCCTTTGACGATCCAGAATTGGCCTATGACGAAACTAGGTTTTTTTTGAGAACGCCTGAAGCAGTTCCTAGTATCATTCGAGACTAACAAAAACCTCATTAACCATGATACGGAAATTTCTCCAGGTCCAATAGACAGTTACATGAAGGCTTGTTCCGTGTTTGTGATGTTGCGAGATAGCTTCCGCAACAGCACATCAGACATGTGTCGTGTCATACATCACATAACTGTCAGGTTTAGTACAAAAATCGTTTCCTGACAAGCATGATATTCTATCCAGACGTTTGTTTCAAATAAGCCCTTTTCAGTGGCGTCTTCAGTCTTCCAGTAAAGATGTCTGCTGTGTTTTCCCCCGAATTTTTCGATTTAGTAGACGCTCGTACTGCATATAGAAAGTCGACCCATTCATTGACCGTAAAATGTGCCTTGCAGAACTTACAAAATGCATAGAAAATAATACCAAGCAGATAACACAAAACGGCATCGGGTAAATACGAGTCATAGCACTAAATTTACTAAACCTTGTCTAAGTGATCAGTCCTATACATAAATGAATTGCCGAAATAGTAGACCGGAGCAAATGAACGTTATCTGTGACCGGCTTAGTGATACACGTAAATGTCTTCCTACAATTTTTACGATTGTGGTAACTTGAATATGTTAGAAAATATCTCTTTTATTTCTGTAATAATAATAATGTCATTATAAAGTGTAACGTTGCATCAGTCGTGCGCAATATCCCTAGTTTTTTTGGACCACTAAGACGTGTCCTTGGAAGACAGCAATTGGCGTTAAATAATAATTCTTTGCCTCTGAGCAGCGCGTGATCAGTAGATGACATAGCCGTCCACATAGTGCGTCTTTAATAGGATTAGGTCGGCAACGATCCATAGACGTCTGACAAGTCATCAGACGAGCAGGCCGCAACAGATCGCGTACGTTTGAGTGGAAATTAGATAAAAGAGAACCTCCGAATTTTGTTAGACTGTAACTATAAACAATGCGACTGGTTCCTCTATACATTACTTTGAAACATGGATGAAGTGAGTTCCTAGCATTACGCCAAGCTTACCTGTGCGTTTTTTTTTGGAAAATTTTATTTTTGTCACAATTTTTTTCTGCTCGTATGCCCTTAAATACGTTTCTTATTACTACACATGTTTTTTCCAGTTCACATGCGAATGTGATGGATGAAACTCTTTCAACGCTGCTTTCAGGCATCGTTGGAAGAGGTCGGACATTTTTATATCTTCCTCAACGTATAGCGGTTGTATTTGTCACAGTGGATACTTTTTTCCACCAAACCAGCTGTCAGCGCCTGTAACGAACACAGTGGGTTTAAGACTGGAACAGGCGAAAGCAGCCCCTCCTTAAAAGAAGGGCTCTTTCAGATTGTCTTTTTCGCCTGTCTTCTACATCAGGCTATGGTTCTTGCGAACCTACAAGCTTAGGCACTCTATGGCCATGGGCCTTCTACAGGAAAGGTGCTGTGAGGGTTAATCGTTTGTGTTGGCAGCCTCCAAGGGGTTACATTTAGAAAAACCATAAACGTAAATTGCCGCAATATCATCAGTGGCTAGAGCCGGTCGCTAACGGATAGATGTTTAGTAGAAATTACTCCATGGCTTCATTAATTGTGCCTCAAAATATGTTTATGGCATCTGAACTGCTTTAAAATTTCAAGTCAACTACACGACTTGCACTCTCTCGAGTCTTCTCGAAAGGTCCATTACGCAGTTCTGACCATAATGCTGTTGAAGTCAATACACAGCAGAAGATAGGTGCGTGCATATGGGGCCAGAGACCCGACTTAGCGCATCTAATTTTCGATCAGTTATACACGACGATATGATACTGCATTTGCAAAGTCTGTTATACGTATATAGAAGTTTTCTATA
>NW_019211454.1:73540325-73634448 GCF_002443255.2 Varroa destructor
CCCATAATTACGAAAACACAATTCTTCATAGGTTTTCAAACCGGTATCGACACTTTAAGCCGTATGTTATCGAACTACATATTTGAGGGTAAGTTTTGAAAAATATAAGATTCCCTTTTCTTTGGCACAATACCTTTTTCGATATTTCGATACAAAATAGATTTACATAGAGTAAATTCCTACGAGTTATTCGTTACGGGAAGAGCGTAGTGGTCGTTTATGAAACTTTGTTGAAAATGTTACCCTGTTTTAGTTGAGCGTACGTCAATAAAACAAGACCGCTATTGGCTTTTGTCGTTCATTTGATAACGGCTGTTGTTGCTTCGGCAAGAGAGGCAGAGTATGTGTGCATGTCAGATTTAGAGATGTGGCACGATGACGCAAAAAACAATTACATGGACTTTGCCGTGCGTTAAAATAAGATATATAATTCTAATTAATATAGCCTTTACACAGATATCGTTTATTCAAACATCAATTTCAATAAAGAACCAAAAAGACATGTTTAATTAATTTTTTTTTAAATTAAATATATAATAATATTATATATGTAATAAGTAAATAATTTAATTAAACGGTTTAGTTAAATAAACCCTTGCACTCATGATAAAATTAAAGCTATCGTTATTTTACGAATCCATACATCTATAATGGTATCATTGTTTGTTATAGGATCGTTCAGTGTTACCCGAGTGGCGTTTATCTGTCGAAATACGGCCTGGTTAGTTTTTGACATCCGTTTAGACAGACTTTTAACATAACAACAATAGGAATATGCGAACATTATTGGTACCGCATAGATTGTTACTTCCTTCAACTCCGGGCGTGCTTTTAGCAATGCAAACACGTATCGCCACCATATAGTATACCTACAATATTATATATTGGCATATTTGCCCATCTACATATATGCTATTGTCTGAGTATCTAGAGCTTAGAATTTTTACGAGAGTGTCTTATATCGAGACGAATGAGCAGTGTCAACAAGACGTACGAGCGTCTTTTATCATGCAAAAAGATGCCTGAATACATTTAACAAAAGTACAAAACGTCAACAAACAAGCCAGAGCTATACACCCACATGGGAACTTTGTAAAACCCATTAAAATACGCCGATATCAGACTACACTGTAATTAGTTTGGCTATTGTTCAAGTCATTTCTATTAGATGTCTCAATAACAATCATCATAGCGCTATAGTAGAGTATTTCCTAAAAGTTAGATAAACTTATAGATTTACGTAGACGAAACCTGCTTTTTCTGTAAGTGTTATTTTTAGCGTTAGCGAGCAGGTTCTCTTAATAGAACGAATGCAATCTAAAGCGTTAATCCTATTCGTATTAACAATAGCTTGTGCATGGTCAATCAAAAGGGACTGATGTTCCGCTAAGTTCCGCTGGTAATTTAACGAATATTTACTGGAAAAAACAATTTCAAAATCAGGTATATACGTGAAAATGTCGTTTCTTTCCTCGCGACACGAACCGAGAAATCGCGTTTTTTTTTTTTTATCACAGTCAGATCAGTGTGTATCGAATATATTTCAGATATTTCGAAGCCCTAAGAGAATTTTGTTACTATAATAGTGAAGCTGTTGCTAATTTAATTGCTAGTAAAGCACTAGCATGAAACATAATTGCTTCCATCTTCGTACGGTTTAAAGAGAGCTTTTGCTTGGCAGCACGTCCGTTGTGCCTACGATGTTGTTAGGCTTAGAGACACGACCTGAGGAAACAGACTACTATCCTATTCATTCTAACATGTACGTCGACATGAGAAAGCTACGACAGGAACCCTCGATAACTTCGAGAGAGTTCAATAGCTCGTTGGTTCGGGGCATCGGCTTTTCAGCGACGTGTTCGGCCTATTTTTTTGTGCTTAATTTTACTTCTTAAACCTAACAACGATGACATTAAGAGAAAAGGGATACAACCAACCCATATCGTATTTATGCCTTTCAACGTCCTGTAGCTCTATTTCAATTGACGACATTAGGCACATTGTTGACTTTCTCCAATTCCTCGATCTATTTTTGCCTTTATCTCGTCGATAAAGCGTTGACAACACCACAATTATACGCCAATAATCACGTATGCAAGACAAATTATAATTATCTATTTCCTTTGACAACCAGTACGATATTGGTAGTGCAATGTCTATTGTATGAGGCAAGATTTCACGTATCATAATGAATATCTGCACTTAATATTAAATATAGAGGCGAAATTTTTGTAAAAACAGCAGTATACATATGAACGCACGTTATCAAGAGGAGGCATGGCTTCTTAACGTATTTCCTTTTAACGAAAAAGTTCGTCTTAATAACAGGCTCACAGGATATCGAAAAAAGACCAGGCGAAGGACGAAACACGTCCAACATTAAAATTCGATTGACCACCTTATACCGTTACTCGTTGGCAGGGTAAAAACAGCTATGGTTTGTACTGAGAGTGGTTCTCTTTAATGAGTTCCTTACCAACAGAATTCGAAGGGAAATCGATAGTCTTGAAGACAGCTGGCCAACGTAGCAGAACTCTAACAATTTGCGTGATTAGGTTGGACTTCACCAGATTTACTTTCACCGAAAAATGAACTGCGGTACGTCAGCAATTGATCCTGTATTTGTAACCCATCAAGAATTGATGTACCCCTGTGTCTTGAAAAATCTATCAAATATACAATATTTCATCACCAGCGTGCCTTCGTTATGTTGAATTCAGTGGTTATTATATTCAAAAACATCCTTACATGTACACGTAAACGTCTTCTTTGATTCGCGTCGTTTCGTGTATACCCCTATACGCATGTTTATACCTAATAAACAGCTGCTACAAACGTTCGTTTTTATTATTAACAAGACGATCTCTCTCTGATTGATGATACCAGTCAGTTTATACCGATCTTAATAGCCACTGTTTTTCCTTGATTAGCTTGGTAGTACACTAATACAGTTTTTCTCTATGTATCGTGCCTAATGTGCAGACGAGTAGCCGTGACAGGCATGCAAAATCATCGTTACAGACCGTTGCAACGGAAGGAAGCTTAGATATCTGCTTTTAATAGGAAAAAAAAAAGCAGCTATCCGAAACGTGGAAAAGTCATTTTCGACGATTCTTTATGTCGACATGTTTGCTCTCCTTAATCTTCTGAGTTCATGCATCGCAATAGCATCCTTCGCGTGATTCTGATCACAGGTGACGAGAAGGTCTGAAGTCGTTTTGCTTTTCACGTCATGTTTAGGTCCATGTCATAGTCCTGCATCTTGTTAGAAGTTTGAAGATTAACATTGGATAAGACCAGAAATAGAATTCGTTTCGTAGAACTATCTCGTATTAGGACATCGTGAGAACAAAGACAAGCATGCCGACAGATGTTTTTGTGCGCAACTCTCAGCATCCATGCAACTTTTTTTATACAGATTGAATTCTTAAACGTCCCGCTTGAAAGTTTTACGGAAGTAAAAAGGACAAATAGCGTCTGTCTTTGTTCTTTATAAACGAGTTCAAATAAGACAGTTACGATACGTGTATTCAATATAAATTTTAAACATTGTATGGGTTGCGAACCAAGGGTACAGGCCATTTCATAGTTGACGTACAACTTATTGCAGCATTTCTCAAACATGATTTACTCGATCTTCACTGAAATATTTTAACACAAATAAAGCATATAGTTTAATGTAAATACTTTCCCCTTTAGCTTGTCCTATAATATTCTATGTTAGACTGAAGGCGCTCAATACGAAACAGGGCGTTGCGATCAGCAAAAAAATGGAATTGTTTAATTCGAAGTTCAGGTAACACGTTCAGAGCATTGAAGAGTTTCGAACTGAATAAATTGTTGATTCGTGTATCTATACTATATATAGCTGGAGCATATTGGAAAATCTTTGTATGTTTTGAGTTTTACATCCAATATCGCCGCTAGGCACTCTATCAGAGGGCTGACTGGCTTCCAGCACAAAACGAACCGTGCGTTAGTCCATGCACGAGTACGAAACTAGACCTAGGACCTAGGATGTACTGTCACATTTTTCTACCCTGCTTTGCCGAAATCACATTTGTCAGATCATAAAATATATATACGATAATATACTTAGGTTGACAGTATGTCTATAGCTCTTTATCAGACAATAGACAGAAGACAGACAATAATAGTACAACTGAAGATCGTTTCACAGCTGCGAAACCTATCATAAAATCATTTAAAGGTCACGCGCCATATGTGAAGCATTGAGTCCGCAATATCGATGGCGTCAATTTGAATTCTATTAAATGTTCAGCCTGGAGTTAGTTTGCCTAAGATCGTTCTTGAATCCAACCATTGACAGCTCAGAAGAAGCATCAATATTTATCTTTCAATCCTGTCGTCAGCGCTTAAGAGCTGTGTCGGCGAAAATCACAAGAAACAAGACTTTTTTCACTTGAAAAAGCTGGCTCATATCGCCAAGACTAACTAGATATTTATTATTATCGCGAACTTAATAGAACTTAAGTCTAGTCAAAATGTATTATTTTACCCAATGGGTAAGAGTTGTCCATCTGCTTTTCAATGGGCGAACAACAGGCGTTCAAGGTTCATGTAAGGACCCCCACCGTACCGCCTAATAGAGGCTTGTTTTATTCCCGGAATGCCAGGTGGTTTACTTTTATGACCGACTAGAGAGCATTTAAGTGCGTGTAAAATTGTCCGCCTGTGTGTGACCACATTATTGAACTGTTAAAACCAACATTTAGTTGAAGAAAAGCGGTGCGACGAAGTTGAAGCGATGCGTCCTCGCAAACATAACAAGAAGAAAAGGCAGACAGGATCCGACGCCCACGTCTATGATTTCTACTCAGACATCTTCTTAAGAATCCTAATTACTGACCAAACACAATCACCAGCAGCAGTATATCGTTGATGGTTTGTAACGATTCCTGATATCAGTACATTATATCGAGAGCAGAGCCTTCAATGAAATGCAACGTAAAATATTCTAAATTTATAGACAGATAGCAGTGCTCTCTCAAAACGCTTGCATATACAGAACGCGTGCATTGGGTGACAAACTTGCCCATCCATACATTTGTCGCGACGTAACTAGACGCTCAAGTTAATTGCCCACTCTTTGTTATCCATCTGCGCATAGATGTAGAGGGAAAGTAGACCGTATTGTTTTCCCTACATCCTACTTCCTGTTGTAGTTATGCTAATCTCTGGTATCGTGATGTGACGAAATTAAGTTATGGACAATGAATCCACTTCCCTATAGTGATAACAAAGCAGCATGAAGCTTACGATGATATCTGGTTGCCGGTTGTGTTTGTGTAAGAGATTGTACGGATTATCATAGACAGCCGTATGAAGCTGGGTGAGGGGATCTCCTGACACACTTCGAGAACTGCACTGCCAGCAGGGTTCCTTGGCAGGACACAGTTAACCATGCCTTAAGAATTCCGTGCTTATGCTGCTGGGCGTCTGAGTGTGACACAAGTTTAATTAATGCTTGGTGCACTCAAGCGAACTTTCGATCTTCAATTTCACTTCGCCCTAGTGCACCCTTCTCTAATCTTCCCATAACAATACTGCACGAGGGCGCTCACAGCTACGAAAGGCACAACAGCTAGTAGTAGCTCTTTAAAAGGACGATTCATCGTCCTTAGTAAACCACCCATGAGGCGGCATTTGTAAGCTTATGCGCATTGATCAAAAAAGTAGCAATTTGGACAAGTCAGTGATGATAAGTTGTTATAAGGTAGCTGCAGTATTCAAAGAGCAGCTTTGGGCCGCAGTTTATGCGAGGTAAAGTTCTTTACTTAATGGAGAAGTGGAAAATTCTACTTATTGTTTATAAATACGCGAATGTAAAAAGGTATTATATATATATATATATATACATATATATGAGAACGTATTACGTTAGCCTTTTTATACCAATAATGGTTTATTCACAAGTACAGATAACTACTGCGTTGCTACATACGGAAATATGTATGAGTGTGGTCACGGTATCGCCTAACTGGGGAATGACATATCACAGTAGTATAGTTTGACTCGTAAACGGAAACAAAACCATTTGCAGACTTTGTTTGATTTTTGCTAAGAGATACTTTTGAACCAATGGATGGTGACTATCTCTCAGGTAACCGCTAGTTGCCATTTTTATTGAATCAGTTTTCTACCTACATTTTGGATGACATAGGTGAAGCTGTTTCCTCAGTCTATATCTCTAAAAACCAGAAAAAATGTTAACGACGACGGAAAACCAAGTTACAGAGCTGGGTAGGGGTTACGAGAGCTTAGAACAGTGAATTTATCTGCACGTTTCTCTACTCACGCTACCAGAGGAGCCGCATTTAGACGGGAGATCTCTATAGCCATGTCACGTGTTAATTACGCGATGTCACAATGCAACTTACCGTCACTAGAGAACTGATAACGGCATATATCATACGCAGACACCGAGCTAATTTTGCAGGCACTTGTCTAGCGAGTATATGATATATACATATATATGTATGAGTATATGAGATATGGGAGCAATATATGGCGCTTTATAATATACAGTTCACCGTTCAAACCCCCCGCTAGACAGTACATGCGGGCGAACTGGTTTCGCCCCTGCGGGTTTGTTGATAAAATCATTGTTATTATTGCCACATAGGGCCAGCGTAAATTCTGCGTTTTGTAGTGCAGATGGTTGATTTCAGAGTTCGTTTGCTTTTATCTATCTGCAGTAATGTGCTACGATTGCAATACACGGCGAAAGAAGATCGATTTAGGCAAATACGATGCAATGTTTTTGGATAGAGCATGTTACTGTATATCGAAGTAGACGAGCTGCGCTGCTTTCAGATCGAACTACCGGTGTGACCGCCTGCTACGAGAGCCAGTGTTAAATCATATAAACTATAAACATTTATATAAACATCTGTCCTGTAGCACAATGCTCGTTCTACGTTACTCATCGTCACGTTGACCTATCGGGCCTTTGATCTTTTTTTGTGTTCCTGCTCGATGGATCAAAGGTTTCAGTTATCGGGCAGAATCTTTCTCACGCCGTGAGAGATTATAAGTTAGCTATTTCGATTACGGCGGTGTCACGTCCATCATCCCAACCCAAAATGGCTGTGTGCTTAGCTAATTCTATGCTCGTATTTGTGAAGACAGAATCATACTGCAAAATTGTAGCAGAATGTACTATTATTAGCTTCATGACAACTGACCTTATTCGTCCCCGAAGTCATTTGTTGACGTGATAACGAGCGCTGTTTGGAGCCTTGTGTGCTTGTCCTTTTTAGGATAAGGATTAGATGTTCTGGTCCACATCCTTTCCTACTTTAGCACACATTCTAAGACTATCTATTGTCAACTAAGTAAAAATGTTTTCACATCATTACGCAGAGGTATAGCTATGCGGTCACTGTGCACCTTTTTGCCTTGCGATGCTGATATGGAATATCGACCATCCCGACTTTTACCTTCTCGAGTTCAATTATGAAGTCGCTAAAAATCGTACTGAGACCCATTAATTCTAGAAAGCTCTCACACTGCGTATTAATAACTAAAGGCAAACAACAGATGCCATATTCTAACCCTATGCAGTCTATTTTTATAGGTCTTGTTTATAGGAGCCGAACGATATACGTGTACAAACATCTTCAAAACGTGAATACGCCGGCTGCTTCATCACAAAATGTACGAACTTATCTATATTTACAGTACGTGATGATCTTGCAATACCATGATAATATCGTACGATATCTATTTGCATCAGCATATTATCTCGCATGGAACGAATTGTCGGCAGGGTTGTTATTCAGTAGTATATTTTTCAATTCATATCCAGTGGTATTAGAGGAGCAAGAGGCTCAGCTTTGTTTGCTTCTTAACAGAGGGTTATTTTGGAGAGCGCATGGCCTCTGTATCAATTGATGAGGTCATTGTACATCTAAGCTAGATTTATGCATGTAGTAATTATGTGTAAGTAGGATATTTTTAGCATGGCATTCGTTTGCTATGGTCGATACCCCGTCTGGGGATATGATAGTGCTTTTTTTAGCTCGTGAATATAATTTAAAAGAGTAGATAAGCCGTCGATGAACGACCGCAATTGAAATACATGTGGCTACCTCGTTTGAATAGTTATGCTGCATGTATGTACAATTTCATATACAATAGACTCAGTGATCCTCTCATAGACCGATTATTTCACCCAACATACTATTCGTTTAAAAAGCATCATCAACTATCAAGGTGGATCAATCTGAAAGACAGAAAGGCAAAATAATCGAGTCAATTGGAGCATCTGAACGCACTACTGCTACGACAGATGTGCGACTTTCCTAGGAGGATTTTTGGATAGAAGAAAAAGTCAACACGAGGCTCATCTGGGAAAAGCCGCAAACGCCACACGCAGGTGTCTAACGTGCGTCTTACGTACGTCACGTGTAAAAGTATATACTTTTCGATAAAAGAAGATCTCGGAGGATTGTTCGTGAGCTCTTTTCGATATAAGGACGTTTTTCGATGACTCGACGACAAGCTTGAGAGAAAGGTAAGCGAACAGCACTTGAATGAAAGCCATTCTAAAAGCTAACGTAATTTCGAAGAACGATACACCCGATAGGAACTTGAAACGTATCTTTTTTAACATAACATTTGAGAGGAACATATTTGAACGTATGATTAGATGTTTTTTTAGGCTTTAGGTATGAGTGCATAAAATATCATCTCATGCGTTTTATCTTACCTATGCTACACGTTTTACACGACCGTTACCTCCATTACACCTAGGATATCACCAAAGTAGACTTGTGAACCGTGTGTCGCTACTCGGATGTTAAGGTCCATTCTGGTTCATATCTTACGTACATGCACTAATAAAATCAGCGTTGTCTTGCTCTCATCCACTCCACGTAGCGGCTGATCCAAACCATCTTAGAGCAACAAGCCACTGGCTCGATCGGCTTGCGATGCAACTGCTCTAAAATTCAACCGCATGTTTGAGACGAATATCTAAAACTGCAACAATAACCTAGGTTCAGATAACGAGATATTTGTTTTTGACCTTTTATAACTTGCATCAACCTGCCTTGTGCTCTATCGTCAGCTTTCAGCGGCGAAATAGGCTATTTTTATCGGTTAGTCATCAACGAATCAGTGTTTTAAATTACCTCGTATTAAAAATGCCATTAATTATAAGCCTGCATTATGTTGAACTGAAGCTTGGCATTGATTCCTCTCCTGGTCGTCGTCACTGGGTTGTCGTCATGGCCATCACAGGGAGACCGCAATACAGGACATGTGTGTTGTTGAGCGGGGCAGCTGCAGCAACTAAAACTTCAGTTTATTGAGAAGACTGTTGCCGTCCAATGGCATGTATAGAGGGACGATGCAAGGAGTGGCTTTTGGTACAAGATGAAAAGCGCAAAAGAGAAGCACTGCATTGTATTGGTATCTATATAGATCCTTCCCTCGCCCAGTTGATATACCAACGCAAAACACTCAGGCAAGTCACGTGTGTTTTGCACGACGGCATCGGATTGCGATAAAGGAAACTCAGTTTCCTGACAGTAGTAACTCGATTCAATGGAAGGACCTAGAATTCTGCTCCCCAGGCATCTTTAAGCCACCGGCTGTATCTTCTTTTTGTCCGCTTTGCCTCGACCAAGTTCCTTCGGCTTCATTTCTGATTGGCTGATCTGTGATTATCGAAGAAGCTGGCGTTTCCTTACAATATCAACATCATCAACAACAACAACAACAACAACAACAACAATATTGAACTGATGGCTGTATATGTGTAGCACATTGATCGATAAATTGGTACCAAGTTGAGAGTGCCGAAAGGTTTCTATCTATTCAAATAGTCGCGAATCAGGTTTGTCGAGGACTAGGGGCATAGAGGACATATTGGACAGTTGTTACTGGAATGTCAAATCAATTCTATCACGAAATTTTCATGTGTGGGATACGCTTTTGTAAAAAAAAATAGTACACGTACAAAACAGTAGGCTTATTTTTTGCTGCCGTGAGGCAATTGACGCCTGTGTCTCTAAAGGCACTTGCATTTACGCCGGTGTCGTTTGAATAATAAATAATATTTCAAATATCATTTACTTTACAAGTGTTTCAAAATAATTATACCTATTATCTTAAATTAACAACGAACTCCATTTTTAGTTAATGTGATGAGAAACTGTCAGGCTACCTACGAGCCATCCGTCTAGCATTGCGCGTTACTTACACATAAATCGGTCTTCTTTTTTTGCATTTATTTATTGTAGTATTTAGGAGAATACACCGTATATCAATATTTTACCAGATTATTCTCTACAACTAAGTCTAAATGGAACCGGGCCTTGGAAAAAACTGCAATTTTGCGGGTATTGGTAAGTGGAAAAAAATGGTTATAACTAAACTTTAGTTCTTTATGCGAACAGCATCTATTATCCTGAGCTCAAACTACGTTCGCTTCATTCAAGGAGAAACAGCCGAAATCTTTTTATGAAGCCACTCTTGCGCACTCGAAGGCTAAACAGCGTTCAGCTACGGCTGTGCCGTTGGTGAAGACGGGGGTGGGTTCCGTGGAGGGGTTGACGCCTCCACTCCTGCTACTGCTGATACTTGGACTATCTTATCTGAGTCACGTTTCGTACACGTTATTCGCAGTGTTGTCATGCCGCACATCACACAGCAGTGACCGCTGCAAAAAAAGCAGTGTATATCTCCAGTGTTCTCTTGTTTTATATACTCGTGGATTCTCGTTCAGGTTACTTCTGACGTTGGTGCCACTATGCCAGTCTGTTGTTTCCATTACAAGCCCATGGCAGATGAAACGAATGCGTAACGCTTGGCAAAGTTTGTCAATGCAGATACTTTTATTTCTATCTGGCCCGCGTACGCACACATATTTTATATAGGCTGCTATAACGTTTGAAATTGCCTTAGGCCTTATAGTAGGTGAAGACGAATCACCACTCTACCCGTTTACAATTCAAATTCTCCAACGAAACAACCTGCGCATAACTACAGAACGATGAGTTACGTAAATAGCAGGTTACCGGTAACGCCAATAATCTGAAGCAGAGCATCGATTACTTTGGAAAAATTTCATTAATTGTTGCGCTTGAAGTACTAGCACAGCCGGAGCAGGCTCGATACTTGTGCTTTTTCAGACTATCAAGGGTCGTGTAAATGGATTTGAATACTATGGCTCAAACGAAGAATCTAATTCAATGGTTTCTTTTATCTATTCTGGCCGTGCGCATTTTTGATTTGGCAGTTGTGGAACCTTCTTTTTAGTACGTCTATATCGTCCATTCAAATAATAAAACGCGATATTATTTTCAAATTTAACTCAATTATTTATTTCAAATTTTAACCGTTCTGTCGAAAGTCCTTACGGCATGATCAATACCGACTGCTGCTTGCGTTAGTCATTCGCTTTCTGATTGCGTCCACCCGTATACAAACCTTAACAATCAAGGATCGCCAGGACGCCGTCTGGATGAACACGCTGGAATTGAACATCACTATGTTAAAATGTACTTTCGGTACTTACACACTAATAACAATGCTTTCAGTTTAAATGGCGACTCATTAAAGCCTCTTCGTCATGGTCGTGCGTCGGCTCCGCAAAAATTCAACTTAGGCTTTAACTCTAACTTCTCCAGACTTCAGCAATAGGGTTCTGGGGATTTGGAATCGATTCAAGTTGAGTCGATAGCTCTCAGACCTGTGAACGCAAAAAACTTTTTCACTCAGTGCACCGACCGAGGTAAGCTTTGGTAGCGACCAAGCTAATGACCCCAGACGAAACGGCAGGCAAATTTGTTTGTAGACAATGAACGAACCTTATCATGCATTATGATCTATGTGAAAAGTATCGAGGTCGAACCGGCACATATATAATGAAACATTTTTTCTATTTGCTATGGAATATGCAGATTCAGAAGCGATGTCTATTAAAAGACGACACACTAGACATGGGCTTCAATCGTAACGTCGCTACTTATATGTGAATTATACGTTTCATATCTTGTTACAGAATTTCAAAAGTTCCGTCGAAGTTCGTCTGTATCTGCTTCAGACTGGTAGAAATCTCAAGATATTCCCATCTGAGTGCTATATTGTCTTGCTGTAATGCCTAAACACGCATAAATGGGCAGGATTTAAGCGAAGAGGCTACTTTGTGGGCCGATTGTGAGCATCGTCTTGCACTCCGAGCGAACAGAGATGGCTTATTACTTGGAATCGTAAGTATAATGAGCAAACATATGTTCACTGTTGACGCCATGATCATGCATGTAACGATTACTATCGTTAAAAAAAAAGTTTCTATTTTACTTTTTGACTGTTGGCAAGAAATAATGCGCAATATAGCCTTAGTCAGTGCTCTGTGGCACATACAGAACTTGAGCTGTATGATACTAATAAAATTAAAACGTCATTGCACAGTTCTTCCTATGCGACTTACAAGATCTACTATAGAGATACTTAGCTTTTAGACTGTTAAAGCGTTCGCCGTTCACAAAAAGCAAACACTGATTCGAAATTTTTCAGGCCTGTAACGCTGTAACACTTAAGGCAAACTCGTCAATCTAGCAGGCAGTGGAATCAGGCAGGGAAGCGTAACTATCGATCTCGCTAACGACAGAAACTCCATCGGTAACAAGCACGATTGCTTACAATGCGAGGCAAACGATCAGTATTTGGCTAATTCAAGCAGCATGCACAGTTCACACGCGACTGTGTTCTCTTAAAGGAGAAAATGGGCAATCTGGGGAGAGGGGACTCATGGGGGGCGTAGGGGTAACCTAACTGAGCGGCGAAAGCGGTCGCTAACATAGTGGTGTATATAGCACAACTGATGCTACTACTATGTCCGGATGATTCATGCGGCGGCTACTGCTGCTGCGACCACGCTGGCTGCTGATCCCCAGAGACCCCAAGGGGCATCGCATCTCATAAAACGGATAGCATAGCTGGGTCTCGGAGTCGGTCTCCTCATAGCGAAGTGGAGGAGGGACCCGCTAACTGCTGCTCGTTACCATTAAGCAGCGATATGTGAGGAGCGGCAAGCAGGCGTATGGTGGGCTGGGAGGGACGGGCAGGGAGAGCGCTATAAGAATGTGAAGAAGAGAGCAAGCAAGTTAAGGGGGCATCAGAGGGGCAAGTCTGGTGCGCCTATCCCCTAACCACTTTTCCCGCTTGTTTCGTCTTCCCCCTCGTTTCCGTAATGGATGAGTGAATTGTACCGTCAATGCGACATCCCCAACGCGCTCTATTGCCACCCCGTTGTTGAAGGTTCTATTCCACATTCTCTGTCTATCGTTACCGCTATTGATAACGAACCGACGAGTTGGAGCATACGAAGTTTTAACGCTAGCGGAAGAGCAGCCGTACGCAACTTTAAATTTGAACGAAAAGCGCGCGCGACTGCGGGCGTGCGTTTGCCGGCCATCCACCACCTCCACTATCGTCTGCTCCAGTCAGACTGGATCTCTCTTTCCTGGTAACGCATTTGCCCCCCCCCCCCCCCCGTTCACTACTCTAGCAACCGAATTTACATTCACTTCACTCTGGATATGACAACGCACCGGGAAGTTGAAGCGCGAAACTATGGTTAGAGAGGGAAGAATATCTATCGCCGGTTCTCTATGGGGCGCCCATCCCCCAGCCAAGTCAAATTTTGCCAGGACGGAAACGTGCAGTGGCAATGGGGGAAACACGACGAGAATGAAAAGAGAAGAAAATGGGTAAAGGGATGGTATAAGCAACGAGGTTACAAATATTGGAACATTCACTAGTAATAAGTGTTGTTGTTCGAAACGCAGAAGTGTCATTGGCCACTGTGCACTTGGACGGAAAGTAGAGTAAATCCCTAACAAGCTACTGAGATGGAATGCGTTTCTCCGAATGCTGACTCAGACATCTGACCTCATTGGCGAAAACACACAAATCGAAGGCAGGAAGATTCGAAGAAGAACTTAGTCTTCGATTATCAAACCAGACCTACGATTCGTCAGACACGAACCTCTTTGCGTGCCAGATATATTCCATTAAAGCTCCTTGTTTGACGTGAAGATTAAGTACTAAGCAAACTTAGATACTAGATATTTTTTCACTAGTAATTTTTCTCCCTTTGATAGTTAAAGTCTTATTTTAATACCTTTGTGTAGTTAAAATAACTAAAATAAATTTATCTTATACCATTAAGCAAAACATAGTTCTTGTACGGTACGTATTTTTGAACAGTTCAATAGAACATTGCGCCGAATTTATAATAAAACTTGGAACTATACTAATTAAATAATCATAACTTTATATAAATTAACAGCGAATTTTGTCGAAAATAACAATAATTATAACAAAATTCAAGCAACTGTATTTTTTTGTTTACTAAAATAGTTCTTCTAAGTTAAACTTTTTAGTCTGTAGTGATTTTGATTGATTGAAAGGCTTGCAATTGTGAGCTTGAACTATCATATTTTCAACGTTAACCCATCTTTATCTACATCCCAAATTACGATACACAATACTTATACATTCTACTGATCACATTGTCCTATTGTATCGTAACAAGTCGAAGTGTCCCTCTCCCAGAGCCTTGAAAGCAAAACTTATTCTCACTTGTTTCCACTATAAGAGCTCAACGGCTCCTAGAAGCAGCGCAGACCCCCTATCCAACACACTCAAGTTCCACCAATAACACCTAGGCTTCACACCAAAAACGTATAGATACAATGTTAGATGGTAGGCTTAAAATTTTGCGGTTGGACAAAGTCTGACACAGAGACAAAGTAATAAATATATCAGTAAAGTGATTCAATGTAGTGAAAATTATTGTTTATTACTTATTTAATTTTTTCGATTAGCCCGTAGGTAAGAAAGAAGATATCAAGTGATATTTTTCAAGTTACACTTCTAGTTTCGATCATTTTTATTAAATCATGCCACATTAACTATTTGATATGCTTCTGACATGGCTTGAGGGCACTTCACTGGCTTATAACATGTCGAAATAGACACAATAAGATCATAACATATGTAAAATAAATAATAAAGGAAAAAAAGTTTATTGGCAATCGACATGGAATAGCTGTGGGCCTATTACATATATATAGCAGTACTCACGCTAGTCAATAGTAATGAGACTGCATATTTTAATTGACATTGTTATAAATAAAAATGACTATTATTAAGCACATATTTAGAATTTAGCTAGATTTTACATTTATGAACCAAGCTGGCAATGTCTCCTTATAAGGTTCAATATGTAGAAGTTTGCTCTTTGTTGAATATTACGATTATAACGAATCATATATATATATATATATATTATGGAAATATAATAGAATACATCATTTTTGAGTCTTATCGATATAAATAACATAAACCAAATATGATATTCTTCATTTCCATCTTTATGAAGCTGCAATGACACGAGTTTCCCAAAAAGGAGCGCGCGTTCGAAGAAAAAGCTTTATTTACCGCCTATGCGTCCCGCTGCTAAAGATCCAAACGAGATTCTCAATTTTACGCTGGAATCTCGACACTCAATAGTGCTTCTACTAGCCCTCTCTCGCTGTAATGAAGAGCTCGGAGAAACAATGGGCTTCAAGCAAACTGAACTTCCCAGGAAGAAAGCTACGCGTTCAATAGCGATACTGCTTAAGTATCTATTCAACGGCGGCGACAGTAGCAGGAGCGATAGTAGCTCCGACAGCAAAGGGAGCAACTGCCCGTTCAATTACTGGGTCCGATTCGTGTGGGTCTATAGTAGTTTCTGCTTAGCATCCGATCATTCTCTCCCGCCAGCTTCCCGGTGAATACTGCAACGATTGAGGGGACTGCAAGGACAGGCTTGCCCATATCGGGTCAAACTGCTTTACGTCTACGCTAACATTTAGTGACAGTTAGGACATGTGAGAAGGGAAAAAAAAAAAGGGGAAAGTCATCGAAACCGCATCTATCGTTCAAAGCCTTGTTCTGCATGAGAGGCCACAAAAAAGACCACCACACATGTGATGCAGAAGAACTTAAAATTTTAGTCCTGTCTTAGGAAGAGTAGTTGCACGCTTCGATCGTTTCAGTGCGATCAATGTGTCCTTACACTGCCTAGACGAAGAAGCTACATAAATGTACAGGAGCACATATAGATATGCCTAAAAAGGCTGATATGACGCTGTTGCTAGCAGGATGTATCAATTAAATGTTATCAGAGAGAATAAAATTTGTGTGTTAAAAAACTAGTGTACGATCTGCTGCTGGCACCACGGCCTTGGTTTTGCATATTCCTGACTAACGTGTGCTGGCAACTCTAAGAGGGGATGGGGTAAGGGCACATACTAAACCCTTCTAGACTTCGTGTTGTTCACGACACCTGCACAATGTAGCTATAACCTCATTTCCCTTATCAAAATCCCTTTTCCAAACATGGGTCAAAATGTGATTGCACACGAGGGCAGTTATTTGTAATATTATATATTAACGCAGACGCCACACCCGCAATCTTTAGACGCGCCTGTCGTTGTCCGCACTCGATAGGAATCGATCGAAATTGGTTGGGTGTGACCTCATCATTGGACGACTCTTTTGAGTCTAGGTATCTGTTGAACTTTTTGCTAGCCCTGGTCAAACCAATGGTATGGCTCTGACCTTCGTTTGCGATGGCAGTCGTCTCAATCAAATAGGACAAACCGATTTCTGCGGAAAATTTGTAATTTTGTCACGAAATAGAGTTAAGTGTCGTAATCACTTTCTGTTGCCATTTGAGCTGTAGTAATCTGACTTCGGGAAGTATAATAACAAACTATACACAAAAGTAACTTAAACATGTTGCTTTAATCGTTCTGATTTAACGTAGGTTGCTGCATTTATGCAGGTGTTACAATCGACAGTATCATACAACACGTGCAATGCTATCAAATCATTATTTGTTACAATTTTATAGAAAATATCTGCTGATTCGAACCTTTAGGATCATTAAGTAATATCCAAATGTTGAGAAAGAAATACTAGGAAATAGCTTCTGAAATGTAATGTTTTCAAAAAATATATAGAATGCTATAAAACGAGACCGTTCGCAATAGCCTGTCGCAGTAACCGTGTAGTATGTTAGTTGAATGATGTATTGAATTTGATAATAGGTTTTAGTAAGGGAACACTCTCTGTTCCACAAAAACCACAAACTCTGTTTCACAAAAAAAAAAAAAAAGAATGAATATTTAAATTAAAATTGGCTTCTCCCATAAAGTCGTATGCTTAGCTTGTTTATGAGTTCTAGCGTATTCGATCCGCATCTAACTAAATTAAACAGCAAGTGTTTGAACCCTTAAATAAACCATACTGCTCTTTTATAAGACAACATAGCATAGCTGTTCAGACCAATTTCACATAAGTATGCGTCCTAATTCAGTTTAAGGCGTTACTTCGAATGAACTCAAGTTCAGTGGGAATCCACTGATCGGAGTACCGCTCCAGAGAATCGTATCGCACGAGCCATCCATCTACTCAGGGGAGGTAGGGTCGCTTGTCGCAAGACCTCGCTTCATTATAGCCGAAACGAACGGCGAAGATCGTAATGCTTGAGAATATAATGGCATCAACAGGAACTCAGAGCCAAACTATGTCTACTGAGATATGAGGCCTGGTGAGAGATCCCATATTTTAGATTTTCGCTGAACGAAGAGTCCTGTGCAATAGCGCCCGTTAAAGAAAATCGTGAAAACAGTGATTGCTGTAGCGCGCTATTTTACAGTGGAAAGTACATGCTGAATATGGCAAACAGGCTCACACGATTTACGGAAGTCATCCTTGAGGTACTTTCTCGTTACGGTCAAAATAGGCATCTGATTGCCCAATGGGAAGTTCTGCCAATGTTGGATACTATATACGTCTTCAAGTATATAACACGTGGTGCATATAAAACAGTAAATTTTACTAATTCTATATTGGGACATAAAATTCAAAGTTGGTTACCATGATTTTTGTATGTTTGTCGAGGAATTTTAAGTCCAGTAAGACCCACCCTGATTAGACCTCCTATTTAGTACTGATTTAGGACGGATTCTCCTTCTTAATTTAGATCTGGGTTCTACTACTTATTCACATACTAAAAATGGTTAAAAACTTAAAACTTGACTTTGAATTGGTTTTCAAAAGTTACCTCTGGTACCTCGCTTACGTGTCGAAAAGCTTGTTTTCGCCACTACCAGCAACAACAGGTTTAGTCGACGACGATGATACACTGAAACTATTATCTACGTTAGAATTACAAAAAAAAAAATCATGGATGCGGTAGATATTCCGAATATGACGGAAACATATAGTAATACCTAATATATTTTGTCGTTTACTAGAGTATAATTTATTCACCTATGCTCTATAGAAACGAACCGTAAAAGGCACAGGTTTGCTTGAGTTGAAATTTCGAATGAAACAAGACTAATCTATAGAGTAATCAACCAGCGGACGTAAGTAGCAGTTACGTTTAATCTACGTACATAATACGTAGTAATAATAATAATGAAACCTCTAATCTGTTTCGGTTACAGTACACGCATCCGCAGTCAGTGTAACAACAATTCAAACAGTGTTATTTAGTATTTATTCGTACCAGCGCCAAAGGATATGCAATTATAGCTAAACGATTCTATGTTACTACACTATAATAGCTATCGCTAGCAATAATAGCAATAACTTAATCGCTAGAATTAAGGCAGAGTCAACAATATCCATGCACTATATTTTTTTGGAACTGTCAATGTGTCACCACTTTTTGTTTATTTTGTAAACCTAGTAAAGTATATTTTTGCCTTTGCACCTAATACCGAGACGGTTTCTCTCCAGAAACTTAGATATTGATTCTCTTGCGATAATGATGCTCTGACAAAAAGTAGAACATGAATTTTCTTGGGCCAACTCTCGACCGGAAAGAGTTGTGTGAAATGCCTCATACTCTTTAGGCCTCAAGTCTTTCGTTTACTGCTAAGGAGAGTCGTGAGGTGTGTGCCGTCGCCCTTGTAATAGCCGGGCCTCCATCTTCCCGTCCGGCGTTGGTGGTAACAGTTTCATATCCATTCATTTATCCATCAGACCCCCCCCCCCCTTCGAAAAAAAGCTTTGCGTGCATATCCAGATTCGGATCAGCGCACGCAGCTTATAACACCAACCTTGCTGTCACGTCAGCCATCATTAAGACTGACAATAGGTCCAGTTTAAACGGAATATAACAGTAGAGATTCGGTATAATCGGGTATAAAAACTATAAAAACCTCAAAAAACTACAAAAAGGCTCTTCCGACGCTAGCAGCTTCCAATTGAATTTGTTTACATTAGCAAGCCGTATATACAAAAGTATCTGAGATAGAAACATTGGTTAGAGTTCTGATCGATGTATATGGTACCGTTATATGTTTTATATATCTTCATTATTTAATCGTTTGCTTTACCCTGTACTGTATCTAATATCTTTCTCCCTTTTGACTCCCCGTAAAAAGGAACACTGAACAACGCAAATCTGCCTGTAATTCATTGTATTCGGATAATTTAAAAAAAAAATGCGTTAGTATAGCAGTTATTATTATTAAGCATTTACGTTTATAAGAAAAATTTCGGAATAATTTAGCATCAAATTTTGGTGTAGGAAAAATCACACATATGGTTATTGGTTACGATTTCTATGCTTTTGCTGTTTAAGATCCGGAAAAATTTGGCTTTTAGTGCCGTGCACGTCCCTCGATTTTTCGAAATTCTATCCTAACTGAGGGTTCATTCGGCTTCAAAGGCAATAGAACAATCCTTGCGAGTTTATATCCTACTCAACAATCCGAAGTAAACGGCTTCGGGAACAGTTGAAGCCAATGGCAAGCTATTGTTAGATCAGTAATAGCAATGGGACACCCAGCGATGGCGTATAGCTTAGGCGAACCACAGCTCTCGAGCCTCAATATCTTCGGACTTCAATGGGGAAGAAAAATTTTGCCCAGTCCGTGTGCCCGGGAAATCGATACCTTTGTATCCATTTCACCCCACCCATTAAGTGCTAGGAGGGCGCTGACTGCAACCCTGCGAAACAGTTCCCATATTAAACCACATTGCTGCCACCCCATCAGATTCTTTCAACCGCAATGTTACATGTTACAGTCATATTACGCTGCGTTGGGGCCGCCTCACCTCATACTCTAGACGAGAGGAACAAACAATCATATTTAAACGACGCGCCGGGGCTCTGTCCCCTGTCGATCTGTGCAACTTAAAGACTCAAGCGTGGTTTGGGTTCTCATACTGCAACATGTGTTTTTCCTGCCATGTCCTATTGGATTGGGTCAATATTACGACATGGACAAAGATCGACACATAGAGCGAGCCTTACCGTTTCATCCTAAAAGGTTTAAGATTCAAGAGTACGCGTACCTGGGCGTCGAGCTTGTTCTTAGACTGTAGGGTTGAAGCTGTAGCGCTCATTCATGTCACCACCCTCGCCTATAATACTACATACTATATTAACTTCTCTGTAGAATATACAGAGAAAACTTCTGTTAACAGAATTTTCATACAAAACGGTTATATACATTAGTGGCTTTGGTAAAGCTTTCCTGTTGTATTTTAAATCGGTAAGCTTTGGCAATGACCGCAATGTGTTCGGCCAATTGCACTATACCCTTCTACAATAGTATAGAATAGAAAGTTCAATTGTCGAAACGACTGCTTAAAGCCAGCTGTACACGGTTATACATGTTGACCATATGTAACTGACTGAACCATGTTTGACACGAACCCTATCATCAATGGCAATCACCATACGATTTTTTGTTTCTCTCTTATCAAGATATATATTGATAACTGTAGATCCAGTATTAGTAGTAGAAATAAATAACGACATGTATCATAAACATAGAAGACAATTTGCTCACAAAAGGCGCAGTCTGAGACATGCTCATGGGCTGGGTAGTTGCCCTTTGACAGCGCTCATGTAACGACTATTGACCGTATGCAATCGACCTTCTTCAATCAATCGATTAGATATCCGAAAAGGTCTTTCATCTTTTTACAACATATATATCGCAGGCGACGATGCGGGCATAAACCTCAGGTGCTACTGCCGGTGGAAAACTTGTCTGTAATGTACGATCTGATATGGGGATTACTTCTGTGATTCTAAAAAAGGGTAACAATAACCATTGCGTTATAATGATGCTACTACGAAGTATCTAATTGTCTGAGATAGACGGATCGGGCCGTTAAGATGGCATAGCAATTCGAATAAGTGTTTATTATTTTTTATACTATATCGACGTAAATAGTAATAATGCTATCCTTGCTATTTCGTCACACGATGAAATATTTCAACACTAACAAACAAACTGTGAATCATATATGATTGTTTTCGTTTCTAATTAAGTTCTTGTGTCTACTCATTTTAAAAAGGCGATTAAGTAGAGGGCTTCCTGATGAATTCAGAATAGTACCCAGATATAAATTGCGTGAACCATTTTTATGAGACCATTTTTCTTCATCTTAAGGCGTCTCATACACATCCTCGGGTAATCCTGACTACTATGAAGTATCTCCACAAGAGAAATACGTTTGTTTTGGTCCTTTCAAAGGTCTGATAAATACATCAACCATCTTCATGTAGCTCTACTAAGCTTGCGACGTAGCGTGCTGCACGTTGACCTCACCAAGATTTTTATGCCATCGTTTACGCCTCTGGATTACCACAAACGCTGGATTTCGAAGTCTTACGATAAGATCGAAATTACGAGTGACATCGTCTAGATGACGCTCTTTCGTCTCATCCGCTGTTGGCCATTTGCAGCCTTAAATAACAACTGCGAAATAAACCAGTATGGCCACACACATGCTCCTATAACGCGGCTGCAATGTGGAACACATTTGCTGTCTACTTGTAATAATAGTAAACCCACAAATATCGTCTGCTTCAATCTTCCTACACATTTTGTTAGCTTTCTTCCTCGTACCTACGATAAGCTTTGGCTCAAGACAAACCCGTCGACTTACTCTTTTAACGAGGCTGTTTATAATAACAAGTGTTCATTACGTTTCCTATTTCCTATTGTACGCGTGTGTCATAACTGTTTTTGGCTTTGCAGTCGACAATTGGTAAGAGTATTCGGTTATATTCGGTATTTCTTTCCTTTCGTAGATGCGCGCATTTAATGCAGAACACTTGGGGCATTCGATAGTTCCTCATCGTCTCTTTCAGGTGTTTGAAAGCAGCAGTAGCTATTAATAACTTTTACAGGTAGAAACCATTTGTATGTGATCAATCTAGCTGATAGAGGGCAACTATTGGCATCAGCTATCGTCTGGGTTGTAAATTAAAACAGGCGATGAAAAAGGACAGATAAATTAGTTATATTGATTCCGTAGGCTTTCAATAACGATGCATTACTTTAAGACCATTGGTCACGGTATTATATAAGGCAATGCAATGGCTTCATGAGCCATTGCATCTCTTGAATGTTTACACACATACATATATATATATATCGACGTCTAAGTAATTCTTAAGGAAAGCTCAGTTGGAGCTTGGTTTCTATTAATGGCATATTGGCTGTATGTTACATAATAGTTTTTTCTCGACGTGTGCCGGTGACTCTCGTCGTGATGGAAGCTTTGAGATAACAACTCTTGTCCTACGATGAAAGGGGGAGATATTTAAACTTCTCTTTTTAGAAGTGCTTTCTTTCTATCTGACTCGTTTCAGTCCTGTCTAGTTCTACATTCGGCCTATGGCCAACGGCGCTCGTGTTCGACGTTTGAGTATCTTGAGTATTCTATCACAGAGAAGGCTTTCATTGATACAGCCTCAGCATCAACTTTGCTCTTACCTTATCTTCGTTCCTATAGCCAGCGCAGCGTTCTGACGACGATAGCCAGAGTAACGCTATGACGAAAAAGGAAGCTTACAAAAATAGAGACATACAGAAATGCTGTCGCTACCAGAAGCATTACGTACTTGTCGGGTAGTCCTGCTCAAGGGAGAAAGTCGTGATGTGTCAGCAAACCTACGGCCAGTAGTTTCCACTAGATTGCATTGCATTTGGTCACAATCTGAAAAAAAACAACATACAAGAGTAGCAGTATAATTTTCTGCTTCTAATTATCTACCTTAGAAAGTTTGCTGCATAGGCACCAGAGCACCAGAGCTTTTTATACAACGTTAAGTTGACGCTGTTCACTGTAATGTTTTACCTAACATGTTTAGCACAGTACATTTACGAATCCCTAGCAATTGTCACGGTTCGATGCATCACTGTCTATCGATACCGTTGCGTTCAGCTGTGCATATCATTGTCTCAGCAAAGATGCTTTTTTGCACGGCCAAACATCCACCTCCGTAGAGCGCCAAAATTTGCTTTCAAGAGCAAATCATACAGCGGCAAGGTAAATTGTTGTCAACACATGAAACGCTCAGGTTTGCCTAATAAGGCTAAGTCGCACCGCTTACTATGGCATATGGATAACGTGGCATGTATCACAGGGCAACATCAACCTCCTAAATCTCTTTGCCAATGAATCTCAAACATGCGAAGAAACAATAAAGACTACAAACTCAAAAGAAACTACTAAAAACATTTCACCCGTTTTTCCAGTTATCTGGTCTGGTGTCTTCTGATCGAAGAGGTCAGAGGTCATTATTTTGAGGCCCGCCGCCGTATATAATGTAACGCTTTTCATCGCGTAGCCCTATTATAATTCTGGCCTTTTTGGACTATTCGCTTTCCTGTATATGTTGGTATTTCTTTCTCTTGTAGTGTCAAGTGTATGGCATCGGTTGAAAGATCTTCACGAGGTGCTACATAGGTATGCCGCTTAATGATGGTTGATTTTACCAGGTTCATCGCTAATAAGAATGAAAACGTCGATGATATCTGCCAGCTACACTTTACATATATACGCTTATATACTATTGTACGGTAACCCTTCTATGTGTTGATGATTGATGGCTGATATTGAATCAGTTCAAGCACGCGCATATAAAAATATATCTCATTACGAAAAGATAATACGTGAAGTTCCTGCCCGCAGCAGGTAATTAATGAATACATTTAATTACCATATTGGGCCAAAAAGGCAAAAGCCGCGAAAGAATCGACACCGCTTTGCGATTTTTCATACTAACCTCTCCAAAAGCTCCCAGGTAATGACCACTGTCTAGGTGAGGTAGTAAATTTTGCAGAGCCAAGTACGATTAATAACTTGCTTGCCATCTTCCGCATAATAATGGGATATTTCTAGACGATAGGACAACCCAACAGAAATACAAATAGTGTTCGGTATTCTTTCATACTATTTAGGAAATCTACAGGATCGATTTGTAGAGTGAATATTTTAGTTTTTTTCTTACGGTCAATATCGCGAGAGTAAGTTTGTCGAAAGTACGCGAGCTCCGTACGTGTTGACAATCAGCAGCTCTGCTCTTGTATCAGTTGGTCGGTCTTATTGTGTTAAGCTTTGGTCGTTCAACTAGCTTCTAGCGTTGAACACCGGTTCATCTAGCCGTGAACATACAATATCAGTGTACGACAGTGGCAGTATTTCTCCTACCAGCCGCCATTGTGGCTATCCATCATGGCGAATACGTGATTGCGAAATGCGAGGTTTTCAAAAACGCCATCCCCTTTCCGACTGACTAAAACTGACAAGCCTGGGTGGTGGTAGGACGTGCTTTGCAGGTCTGCTATTGGACGCCTCTCTCAGCAACAAATAAAATTATACGAAAACAAGTTAAGATAATTCACATAGGGTTTGATAAAATCGGTCTATTTATTATCTATAACGAGGATAATCATCGTATTCTTAGTTGGTTTCGTTTTGCTTGCCATATATCATACGCGATATGTGTATTCAACGCGACAAATATACTGAATATACTGAATAATTCGAGTTTTCGTCATCACGGATTTCCGCAGATAATTCTGTGTACTCGAAAAGACGAAAGCTGGCATCTCGACACGTACACACTTATTCAGAAACACGTTTGCAGGATGATGCGGGCCGTTCGATAAATGCTGGGGTACAATATGTGCTTCTTGCATCTGTTGATCTAAAGCACTGTATACAGCTAGGCTCGTGGCCTACGCAACCGATTTGTGCTCGTTGTCTGTCAGGCCTGAGCAGTACGAGTGTAGCAGTGCGTCTACGGTCCGGTTATGGTAGTCAGATAGGAGCTGACTTAACTAACGCGAACCGATAGAGATCCTAACGTATATTTTTATTTCCGGAAACCTAACGCTGATTGTATAGCCAAGTTCGAGTAAGACGACAATCTGTATTTTATGCTGCTTCCTTGTTGACCTGTTTCCGTCATAAGTGGGCAGCGTAACGGGCACATTAAAACAAGTAGGATGTCTGCGAAAGTGCTATACTTTTTTTTTATAAAGCTAGATTATAATTGTAACCGTTTTAGTTAGCTACTTTCGGTGGCAAGTTATTTATATGGAGCGGGACCACTTCATTTAGTATCAATTGGCCAAAAAGACTATCAGGCCAGTACCGAATTTGCTTCTTTTGCAGGTCGGTGGATCTGTAAGCGTCGAACAGTCAATCACAGAAGGTTAAAAACAGGAGGATCGATGGCTGCCTATAGACAAGCTATCGTTCGGCTTCTTCCTGAGACTGTGTTGTCTTTTCAAAGAAGCGTTAGATGTCAGTAAGCATCCCAGGCTTTGATGTTGGCCATAGAAAAGTCACTATTCTCAAAGAAAAAGAACTATTCTCAATTGCTATGGATTTCAATTGAGAAGAAAAATGGTAAGTTGCACTCTAAATGTGTATAACTGGATTAAAAACATCTACCAAGTGGGATCTTGAACGATTTTATTTGATTACCCAACGGGGTCAAAGGCATTGCGATGCGTAGTTCCATCAAACGATGGCTCCTCTGATTTTTCATATTTTCAATTGAATCGTCTCTCAGAATATTTGTTGATGCTGGGCAGTACTCATCACTGGGCAGATGCTGGGCAGTACTCATCCACTAACTTTGAACACTATTAAATCCTCTCTTGCAAAACAAGTAAAGCTTCTACAGGAAGATATTTTTCGTATTGACTACCTAGCGAAGTGGTCGAACGATTTCAGTGGGTGGAGTAAATGAGCATTCTGATGTAAAGGACATGTTGCGAAAAAAATGGGTTCGTACAAAAGAAAAAAACGAAAACCCTTAACATGGGCTCTAACGCCGCTTGACTTGGTTACGATTACAGGTCGAACTGCGACAGTTATTCCGGCGGTAAAAAAAAAAGTCATTTATTTCATCCCCGGATCAAGTTGTCTTTCTTTATACTACTATCAGGGTAATTAAAAGAAGTGAGATTAATGACTGGTAATAATGAATGATATTTATAATGTAATGCAGCAAGAGACCACCGTAAAGCAACTAATTCGTGATTGCTTCAAGTGTCGTGTTTAATCGTAACCGTAGTCGAAAACTTTAACCGAAAACAAAAAGGTTTAGTTTCTGTTTGATGTTTCCTTTTACACTCAAAATTATGTCCATATGCTTTAGAAGGGATATTCTGTTGTGCGGTAAAGGATCAGCTAAGTGTTGTGCGTCGTTTTACTCCAAGGCGAAGATGTCACTATTAAAAAAAGCTGGGGTAATTCAAACCGGGTCTGGCCCAAAAATCGGCCTAGCTTTAATAATATTAGACCAACGACGCCACACGCTCGACATTTAGGCTAATTATAATGTAAGCGAACGGGAGTTTTTAAGACTCAGGCAAAAGCAGGTCCACAATACCATCCGCAGGCATCGCAACAACCATTAGTTAGACAAACATAGTGCATTCGCCGTTTAGAGAAATTAAAAGATTCCACAGTAACATGTTCTTAGTAATATTTCTACAAAAGACATCAGTGACCCTCGAATTAGATCATATCTTGCTTAACTGTATAGCTACGGTAATTTTACATGTAGGCGAAAATAGGGCTTTATGCACCAAAAGTCGCTTAGAGCTTCCGCTAAGAACAGCTGGCACCATGACAAAAAAAAATATCATTGTTAAGGCTCTTCTACTGTGGGGGCCAGGCGAGCTCACTGAATTAATTCCTTTTCAAAAAGTATCAATCGGAAGCATCTCGCTTTTGCTGTACATGCTTGTAGAAAGTGGATCTGATATGTGCGAAGAAGTCCGTTGTTCGAGTAAGATAGGTAAGACGAAAGAAAGGGCTGCAATTATGGCTGCAAGTACCGAAATTTTACAATCATTCACTGTCAAATTATGATTTGTCTATCGAAGGTTCACATAAAGGCCTGCGCAGAGTGGGGCCGGCTTTCGAATGGCCGAGGCACCGGCACATCCACGGGTCAGATTTTATCCGTCAAGGGGAGGAGAAACAGTCGCAATGTACGCAAGGCTAATTTGACCTAAATTCGATTATCTATTATCCGCAATGTGCTGCCGCATAATACGTTGACAACACTGTTTTCTGTCTTTTCTCTCTGAAAAAAACTGTTTACAAGGCGATGCAAGCCCTCGGCACGCTTCAACAACGAAAATTCGATTTCGTGAAGTGCTTTAAACTGCGAAAACTAGTCACAAACTATTTGAATTCTGTAGTAAGCAATCGGAGCCACCTTTATTTCAATTCAACACAAAAAAAATCCGAAGGGTATATGTAGCCCCACTATCGCAACGATCAGTCGTCGCGCCGTGGCCGTCATGTGCTGATGAAAGATTTAGCTGCTCGTCGACAAGACCACTTTTAGTTATTCTCCATACTTCAGGCTCGTTCTGTCTATATAGAGCGTGTCGGAAGCAGCATGGCGGCTTGTAAGGCGGGACTTCATGGCCTCTATCTTATCCAACTTAATCAACAGTCTAGTCTCATCCACGTACCACGACAGCCTGGCGAAAGGTTGCTGAGGGGTGAAATCAACTACCTCCAAAGATGATAAGATCACAGACGTACCTGTCGGGTTGGATCTTGAACATAGAGTGGCAGGTCATTCAACAGCAGAGAGAACAACAGAAAGCCTGGGACGTTACCCTGTGCAACGCCAGTTGATTGGACGAACAGCTCCATCTGGGCTACTCCGTCATCCATCCGCATAGAGCTTTCCTGTGGCACTGTTTTGATTAAGTGCAGCAAGTTGTGTGGAACTCAGCATTTTACAAGCTTTACTTTGTCCATGGAAGCCATAACACATGCCAACTTGAAATGCATAAATACAGCGAAAAGCTCTTGCTTTGGTCTGCGACAGACACCGGTGTACCTCCTGAAGCGTGTGTCTCTTACCGTACAAGTGGAACGTCCTGTATGAAATCCATACTCTAAAGTAAGATACATGAGCAAGCTTCTGGGGATTTTGTCAGTCGAGGTATGATGAGATGAACCGGAAGCTTGTAACAGCAGCTTTTCGTCGCACAACTAGATTTGTGCTCAATCGTTCGTACGTAAGCCCTACTGACTATCTCGTGGTAAATTTACAAGCCTTGCTTGCCGTGTATCATGTTTGTCTGATATGACGCTGGGTTAACGTGTCCGCGAACTTTTATAGCGAACCGGGCTTCAGACCGCAATGAGCTTAAATGTAGCTTCCAGGCAACGTGTAAGACGATCAATATAATCATAAGCCATCTTACTTTCAAGAAAGTGGAATACATTGTAGTTTTACAAAAGGAAGTTATGGAATTCATAGATCATGTCTCTATGATATGTTGCTAAGGAAACAAAGAAAAGTAGGTCCACAGTTGCCAATAAACTATTTGTGACAGTGAAATATGAATCTATATGGTAATTTTTTTTGATCACTCTCTAGTGTATATATAGCCCATTGAACGTGGTACGAGATGGTGTCCGTATTGAACTGATACGCTGTTCTGTAAATGTGAGAAATTTGTATAGACGATGTGAATCCAAAAGTTGGGAGTCGGGGGTCCTTTGATAAAACCTACTTTCTGTGGAACCTTCCTTTATCTTTTAATACATTATCATGATCAATCATCACGCAACAATAATTTGCAATGCAGTAATAGTCTGGCTGTGATGATATCAACGTTTACTTACTTCTATGCGCCATAATTAAAGTAACAGTTAACAATAAGTTTCCCAACCTATCAATCGAGGGTTTCTTTTTACTTTTATGTAAATCTTTCTAGTGTATTTTTCCTCTGAAAAAGACTTGTTTTATTTAAAACGAACAAATTAAATGATTTTCTAATATCAAGTTACATCTAACTTATTCAATGCGACCTGGCCTTGTTGATTATTTGCGTATGTATCCAATACTTTACTGGGTCTTATAGCAAATTTCTATTTAAATGGGTGCTTCCTGATCTGCGTCAGGCGGACGAATCGGTTTTAGGTGAGCAATGCGATTGCGGACGTGCTCTTGATGCCTGCATAGCTAATCATGGCATGCTTAGATCTTCGGTTATATTAGTATGTGGAATCATTTGCTTGGAAAGCGTAGAAAATACGTAGATGCAGCCACTAACAGGTATCCCCCTTTCTGAATCCATAGAGCGTGCCAAACGCAAACAAGCGTGAAGCTGTAAGCCAGTTCGGTCTGAAGAATCGAATCTCCCGAAACGTTAATAAAGATTTTAGCATGTCTCTATGCACGTGTTGGCGGTCTGTTTTTAATATGGCTCCTACTCTGACCAGAAGCAGCTGGAGGACGTTGTCGCTGAAAGAAATTCAATAATAACGTATCTAAACTATGAACCTTTGGTAGACGCATGAAGTGTGTCATGTTAGGTATCGGAAGTAAGCACGGTGCTAGTGTCAGGAAGAGGCTGGCCGTCTGACATGATGCCCAGCGGCGATTCCAAGCTCAAAGCATTCAATGGGTGGGGTAACAGCTTCCCTGTTTTCGAGATTGCAATAACGTGGGGCGTGCATTGCGCACGAGTTCGTGTAAGTATCAGTCAACTAGATCAGTATTTTAGCGTCTCTTAGATAGTTAAAATTAGTTGAAGTAAATAAAAATAGCACATTTCGCTTAGTTCTTCTATGACTTAATTTAAGTTGGAGATTCAATTTATGAAATATGTTTCTCGTTTTAATTCTTATCGTCATTGCTTAGATCGCTGGTTATATTGAATTCGGCTCACGTCCACTTTATACGACCACGGTATCTCAAACCATGCCTGTCAGCTAGAACCCTCCTAGTTCTGCATAATAAAATCGGAGATGCACGCATTTCAAATGCTTGACCACTAAGGAGTATTCAAAAGTTCGCCACGTTTTACGATTTTTTCGTGTTGCCAAGATAGGGATCCACGAAATGTAAGTGTTCAAGGGGCCACGATTAGAAGCTATCGGTCAGTAACGTTTGTGGTATTCCGATACTCGATAATTCTGAAAATCGAATTACCAATGCGCTAGCATAGTTTCACGTGTAGGTAGCCCGAATCGATCTGATGCGTACGCACCTAACGGAATTGAAATGAAATAAAGGGTGCATCAGAATCGTTTGAAACTGCCAAACACTGTTACACTTTCCAGGTTGCATATTTGTGCCTACAAAAAACCTGTAAGTTCTTACGAGGTTCGCCTGATTAAATGACCACGTAATCATGTATGCGTCGCCTTCTTTGCTATCGAGAAGCGATTTACGGAACCGGAAATACACGAGTGACTTCAATTGGCATTTACCTCATTGGAGATCAACACATTACCTCAGAAATGTCCCTATCTTGTCGGTAACGTATGTAGGTATATGTGAAATCAGTAAGGCACTAGCTAAAAATTCTGCTTTTTAAAATATATTATAATATTAATCTTTCACGGAGAAGGCTTTTGAAGTGTCGTGCTTCATTTTTCTCGTGTAAAATTCCAGAGTCAAGCCCTTCCTTGGATGCCCCTTGGTTAAAAAACGATTGATCACTTTATATTACTCTGCTCGCTTCCATGCACATTAAACCAACATAGAATAAATCCACGTAGTGCAGGGTGGAGATGTGAAAGGGCAGAACAAATTCAACAGTGACAAATCCCAAAATGTACAGGCTAGTAGGCTGTATCCTCTGACATATGAAAATGCCCAGTGGATGACTGAGTTCAAAGAAGCGCCTCTGAAAATCCTCGACAATCAAGCAGAGATACCCAATTGAACGCAGTAGTTGCTCCGTATAATATTTGTTTTACCTAAGCTTCACCACAACTATACTATCTCTCACTTCTTCTAATGTTCCCTCTTTATGCCACGCGTGTAGACACCGGACGCCTTTGCTCCCGAAAAGTGACGGGATGTGATGTCTGACGAAGACCGGTGGGCTGACATGTGTAGCCACCACGTAAAACGTGAGCATGTTAAACGATGTGTTCTGTCGGCGTTTCGGGGATTCTTAAAAGTGGGTTGGGTGGATGTCTAGTGCATGGACGGAGCGGAGTGCGTCACGCAATCTGCACCGGTCACCAGTAGCTGGTCCGACAATGGCGGCCCAGTCGCATGACGGTGTCGAAAACGAACCTGACAAAGATAAAAGGGTCCGTCCAATATTTCCGAATTTGGGTTGTTCTCGCTGATATGAATTTTACGATGTTAAGAAATGCATATGCTATTTTCATATTTGCCCTTCCACTCAAGCATGTGTTTGGTGAATGTTGTCTGATTGTTATTATCGACCGAGGTAAGTAGATATATAGAAAATACTGCTTTATCTAAATAAAGGTCTACTGCCTTTGCACGTCCTCGCCATAATGGGACAAGGCGATGGTTTAAACTGGACTTAGGTTTTCATATTTTTTAATATATGTACATGCACAAAAAATACGAGCAACATAAGAATACCTCGGCTGCTTCATTGTTTAAGTTAGGAAATTTCATGGCTGTGTTATATTTTCCACTATAGATGTTTATGAGCTAAAAAGTGCCTATCAAACTTCGCTGTTGGTATGTGTTAGATGCGTCCAAGATATCACAATGTCTGTAGATGCTATATGATCTTCGTAGCTAAGTAAAATATCTACAAAAGTACCACTTCGATAAATACATCTAAGGAACCTGAGCCAGCTAGAGGTTGTCAGACGTTCGTAACTGACTATTGCGTATATCGACGAAGTTATTACTTGAGCTGTCCGTCAGCTTTAAAGTTTTATTGAAAGAAGTACTGATCTCTTAAACCTGACTTGCTAGCTTCTATTAGACGGACTTTCAAGTTATATATCGTTTCACGGCTTTTGTTGGCATGTGCTCTGTGTAGCTCAAAGAATAGTTATAGAGATACACAGGTCGGCTAGGAATTGTTTAACCTGAAAATACTCTGTTTTGCATTGGAAGCGAAGCCACATATCAGATATATTGTTTCATTTCGAAGTTCCAATATGTTCATAGACGATGATCATTTCTGTGTGGTATAGAAATTCTATTTTTAATTTCATGCTTATACGTCCGGAACCCAAAAGCCATTGTAGCTCCTCTATACGGAAGAGACAAGTAAATGAAAACAACACATTCATGTGGATATTGATGTTATATCTGAACAGGGAAGGCGGATATATAGAGCCTACTGAATAGATCGTATCATTATGAGAGGCTTTAACGCAACTGAAAGAAATACCCGCGGCATCAACACATAGCGGATTGAGTGAAGTTCCCAAAATTCGAATCTTTGTACTCTGCGCACGGACTCATCGAGTGCTTTGCTATTTTCTTTCTTGCTACCTGTTTTCTGCTCAGATAAATAACTCTTCAGGCCATGAATTCTGTCGGCCGCTACCTTATCGTTTTATGCTTCTCATTCAGGCTAGGCTACGTAATTTTATGCTTATAATTGTATCATATTCTATAGCATATAGCACATCCTGTCTCTAAAATGCATGGCGATGTCCTGCTAGGTCATCCTTATAGAGTCGCGCGATCGAGCACCTGCAGACAGGTGACGCTAACCAAAACGCGACAAGCACAGAGCGTTCATCTCGCCGCAAAGAAAAACGAAATTCTAAATCGCCGATGACCGTCGACCTTCATAATACTGCGTATCGGTGTGCAATATTGGTACTAAGGACGCTTTGTTTTGTTCGATATACAATTAATACTTGCACCCGTCATACTCTTATTACGTGCTCGTATCTTTCTAGACACTTGCTGGTCGAATGCCGACATAGCATGCAGTGCACGAGGCCAGATACGGACGCAGTAAGTACCTTCCTATTTTCATTCGTTTCTGATTATACGGATAAATAATGACTCGTCCGTTGGACTTAATGGTTCTCCCTTCCGATGAATCAACTGGCTATGCTTTCCACCGAGGGACTGGTTAGCTGCTATTAGTGCCTATGGTATTGCTTCAACCAGCATCAGCTAGGGACTGAAGAATCCCCTTCGGGATAAGGGGACCAGGAAAAAGGGAGGAGCACAAAAAAGGACAACTAGCGGTGGGAGGCAGAGTGAGGAAGGAGAAAGGAGCAAAAGACAAGAACGAGTACTTTTGGCCATCAGTCCATCCGTAATCGACCTCACCTGGCCGCTCCCAGGACTCATCGTCAGGGCGCTTCAAGGCTCGGCACAGCAGCTGCAACGACTTACTGTTCTATCCTTATGCTGCCGTCGTACACAGAGATACATGCAGTCGCACGTCGTTGTAGCGGTTTGTTCATCCGTTCAATGGTATTGTGATCATGTCTAGTTTGTTGAATGAAGATGTGCCGTGTCAAGCAGCAATTGCTGACTTACCAAGGCGGAGCAGAAAGCATTATGATAGTTGTGATGGTAGTAGCGTTAGCGGTGCTGATGAAGAGTAGTAGTCCGCCTTAGCTTGTTTTGGAGGGTAATTTCCACCGCTAAAGCCATGATTATGCGGGAGAGTGCTTAAAAACAATTAACTATGTCAGAACTATCCGTATTTACGAAAAAGACATATGGCAGGGGCATTTATCGACTTGTGCGTATACGTAGAACGTTTCGAAGGTGTTAGATCGCCGCGTGTCTATCGGTTCGGTATCGATTCAATCCAAGCTTGGATTGCTTTGAAGCTGCGCTCGTACGGACGACAAATCAATAATTAATGTGACAAATGTGAAATCAAACCATCTGAATAGTAAAATATAACTGTAATAACATCGCAAGTTAAGCCTCGACCATTTGCTTTGCGTATTGCCTATGAGAGTCATCTGAATATCCAGTGACAAAGTTTAACTGAAACGGTATTGCACGTTGAATTTCAAGACGTAAATGATCCTATTATTAGGAACCAATTAAATTGTTTAAAAAGTAGTGGACGTAGGTGAAGCGTCTATCAATAGAAAATAATCAATAGTAACACGCATACATGCGTACATATCCAGATAGCATACAATCAAACAGACCTGATAGGCTTTTGGCGGATTACTTGGAATGGGTTTGTTCGAGTTGAGCACATTTTTGTACAAAAGCTGAGCTTAGAAACGGTACCATCTTCGCTGTAGCAACGTATTTCAGCATTTTATGAAATTCGTTATTATTATCTGAATGCAGCAGATCCATTTAACAGCACCACTTCATTGGTGGTTTAGGGTAGCTTTCGGGTTCAAGCATACGTCATCACTTTGAAACAATTAAACGTCTGATTACGCGCTGCGTTATTCCTGTAAATTTTTTTTATAAATGTCTTTTTTAATTTCGCTGATTTGATTAAACAATATAAAGTGGATTTTCAGTTAAAGCCTAGGCAATAGAAAGCGTTCCCTGCATGTTTTTTTCCAGTTCGTTCATCTGGTTCGTTAATCTGGAACTTGCCAATAAGACGCGAAAAAGGTGCAAGACGGTTAGAACGTCCTAAAGCTAGCTATTCATTGTGTTTGCTTCGTGCTGTTAGAAATTTCCAGATCCTCACTTGCTGACTTAAAGTAGGCGGTGGGCGCACATGTGAGCGGAAGTTTCAATATCTGAAAAGTCCAGCCAACGAAATCAAACCCATCAAGCGTTCGATATGCGCTTTTTCCTTTTTGTGAAGAGTATGGCAGTTACTGATCATCTTTGGCAACGGTACGATAACATAACAACTTAACACTCAAATTAGGCAACTTTTGTCGACTGTCAGCTATTTCAGTTCTTTTACCGAACGCATAAGGACACACGCACTATAAAAACGGTAACACAGATAAAAAATAAAGATGTATTGAATAACTTAAGACTTTCTTCAAGTGTTATATAATAAATATAGTAATGTACGTGCTATGTACGTATATAAATACTTCATATCGCAATGGTAAGTGGACCAACATAACAAACAGCGTCCATTTTGTGTCACGTAGCCCCTAGGCGAAATTGCACTTATGAGCATCTTCTCCTTTCCACATGTGACATTTAGCCCGAGGGAGTAATTTCACCAAAATACAACACGTCACTAACCGATGTCCTGCCCAATTGTATGAGTCAGTCCCAGAAAACGAGAAATAGAAGGAACGGAAAAAGGCTCATAGCACCTATCCTTTTAATCGGGTTGCAAAATGGACCATGCGATCGAAAAGCTGTCAGCATATATTGCTTCCCTTTTATTGCCGTGAGGTACAACGTCGATTTCGGGTGGCGCTGTAAAAAGGCTTCGGTTTTGCTTTATAGGGCATCACAATTCAAGTGAAATAGGTAAAATGTGCTTGTGTTGTGAAGGTCGTGTATTATTTTCAGTCATATTGAAGCCAAAAGAAATATTTAGATCATTAAACAGAGCCATAACGAATGCGGCATTTAAATGTAGGTTAGTACGTTATCAATCGACCATCAACAGCGCTCCTTAATGAATGTGTATCTAAATGTAAAATATGTTGGCATCGTCAGTTTCTCTCAGGTTAAGGTAACTGTTATATAAATGACTGGAGTGCCGTCGCATGTCCTAGGCGATAAGGGTTCTTCCCTGCACAAGCAGATGAACGATTCATTCCCGAGCAACGGATTTTTCAGCTAAATAATTTAGCGTTACTGAGTATCTAAGAAAATTAGCTCTTATTTGTTTATTTTGATTTTTTCCTTTAAGATTACTCCTGACTTCAAAATTATCTTGGAACATTTTGTTGCGCCCACTTCCTCATTGCCTTCTATGTCGTTACTTTCGTTATGTTCTGAATATTCGGAAAGCAGTGGCTTATTCTTACCCGACATTCAATACGCAGCAAGGCGGATTCCTTTAGAAGAGGCAGCCATCTCTATGTCACAACTTAATAAAAATGATCAAAGCGATTTCGGGAATTAAAACCTGGACTCAGCTAAAAACTGAAATTAGAGGAACTTTAAAGGTGATATTACACACTGTTGGCAGTCTTTCGAATACCAAAAACTCCAGTATCTTTGTCGATTTGAAAATAGGTGCGTGTTGAAAGTGTAGCTTTTTTGGCGACTGTAGCATCGAAACATCTGAAGAGAACCTATCCTATACGATGACTTTAAAATGACTGTACATATAAGAGCTAAGGGAGTGAGAACCGTTATAACCATAGTAATATTTAGAGGTGTAAAGTTCTACTGTTATCTTGAGAAACTAAGCTTAAGAGAGTTGTTAAAAAAAAACTGGTTTCTCACCAGGAAATAACACCAGACGACCTTTCAGGCCGGTTTATATTTCTAGAGGACTTATCTGCTACAACGCTTATTCTTATTGCAAAGCTTGAAAACTTAGCTGTCATACCATGATCTTATGAGTCCTTCAATCGACTGGCCAAATCATAACCTGCACGGAGGACAAAATATACCTTCACCCGGCCTCAGAGGCTCACATATATATGCTATACAGCTATATAAATTACAAAAAAAGATGCCATTTTAACTCCATTTTGCACATTGGCTATATTTGCGCTTGCGCATCTCTTCAGTGTAGCGTGCATGGATAGAAAGATCTTCTCCTGTCAGCCTAATATGAGATGGTGGGTGTTGGTCAGGGCTTGTGTCGAGAAACGCTGTCACCCTTACTTTTTTTTTTTCAAACGAATGGTGTTCCTGATACGCGTTTGGCGTGCTATTATTGTAGCTTTTTTTTTTTTTAAGATCTAGCAGGCTGAGAAATCGATGTATCCAACCCCACTCGGGCAAAGTCATCAAGAAGGAAATGGACTGTACGATCAACTTAGACCTTGTGAACTTATAAACGCTTCTGCTTCGATTGTTAGCCATCAATATTATTCCGCTGGTTTTTTTTTCTTTTTTATAAATAGATAGGAGTGCGAGTCTGTCAAGTTAGGGGAATATGTAGAATTGAACGCAACTGAAATGATATATTTTTATATAGCAATAATCTGCGTGATGATCATAGATGAACTCGTTACGATAAGTTAAGATAAGCTCGAAGGGTGCAACGTCGAAAGGCAGCTAAAATAATTTCTGAAGCAAACGATCATAATTTGTGTGGATTCGAGCGGGAGCACAACATCGGTATGGATCCATGTTAAAAACAAGCAGAGTCACTCACGCCGTCATGTAGCTGGCATGTGTAGTGCTTTTTAAGTTCCATTTATTACGTGGCCCCGAACTTCAAAGAAGAGGGATTGGGTTGGGTAAGCAAACGCGCATTTTTCAACCGTAAACAGTATTCTGTTGGCATTAAAATCGCATAGTTAAAAAAGAGTTGTCATAGAGGACCGCCCAAATCAACCCTACTTCCAGCGCAACGACTGTTTCAAAATAGTTGAATTCAGATGTCCGTACAAGTTACTACGATATCGGTTACTCCTCAAAGTAACTGCTCATCCCATGTTTCTTCAATGCCAATGGAAAACTTCCCCATTCACGGTTAAATTGCTTGGCTTAAGATAGTGAAGTATCGTTTAGTATAAGTCTAGTACAGAGTTTAGTTAATTTAATTAAATTCAAATTGAAACATCGCTTGAACCTATATCCAGCTATATATATATAATCTATTGTAATAGGTTTACTTTTATTTAAAAGCGTTTCTCTAAAGTTTAAAGAAAACGATTTCAGCTCCAATATTAGGGCCTACGGAAAAATGTATCAGGTTATTGACCGCATTCAAATGTTATTCTAATAGACTGTAATACTGATTCTAAGTGTGCACATCGGTCACGTGTTGTATAAGGCCTTTAGATCTCATTATATGGTTTAACCTCTGGGTCCTAGTCCCAATGACAACCCAATCGACAGGGGTCTTAATATTCAGTCGCAGCCGGGGTTGTCGGCTAAGGGCAGCAGAACGAGGCAAATTTAATTGTGGCCCCATCGGCAGCAGCCCCATAAGGAAACTTGCAGCCCTGCTACGGCTCGTACCCGAGCTGGAGTGTTACCAAAAAAGAAAGCAGCGGAACAGTTTTCCCTCCCATTGTCCGCCCACTGATTAAATTCCATAATCTGCTATTGCCAGCTGTTTACTGAGGAGTTGAGTGTGAAGCAACTAGGCCATATCAATTACGTAACTCCACAGATACCATTCTCGTCGCTGGAGAGTGAAGTAGATAGACATGCAAGCAATAGAGTTCTGGCACCACTCACCAAGTGGAAAGATATAGGAGAAACTCATGCGCTTCAAAGGCAAAAAATCATGGTCATGACGGAATCAAATGCAGCTATCAAGTGAAGCAAAACAATTGGTATACCAAGTACACTTTTCGTTGTTGCTGAAAAAACATGAGGCTTGAATGGAATATCTCAGTGTTCAAAGCATAGCAAATCAAAAAGTCTCTGACCGAAGTGTATAATGCACGTTCTCCTGCTGGAATGCCATTTTCACAGTAGAATCGATAGTAAGATCGAGCTCTTGAACAGTCCTTCAACATATAAGGGTCGAAGCTCATTATGGACTACTGGTTGCACATCATCGGAAATAACAGACCTCTTGAATTGAAGTACACAGTATTTTCACTAAGAGTACTTGTTTTCTATTCACTCTCGGAGCTTTCAGCAGCCATTTGCTTTAAGAGCTTAATGTATGCAGCTAGAGAAATATGTGTGATGGCTTGCTGAGGTAAGTGTCACATAGTAGTCGTCGCCAAATACCACATCAGCGATTCTGCAGGATAAGCGCACATGTCCGTTTTATATAGCCAGTCGTTGTCAAGGTTTCATGGACGTTTTAAATCATTCAAAGGAAAGTTTGCATCCATTTACTAACCGTTGTCCAGCTAAATCAGACTGGCCTGTCGATTGAACCGGTCACTATTTATCTGTACCTATTTATATTGGCAGTAAGCTCAACATGCTTGAGTCTTTTTGAGTCAGGGCTGAGACCGAATCTATTTGTCGAACATCACTGTCAAATATCATCCAAACGGGAAGGCTTAAATAGATATAAACAATAATAAAATTATAACAGTCATTATTATTCAGTCCGAAGAACTGCGTAATGAAATACATCAATGTAATTCCGGTTTGTGCCGAATTAAAGGCTACGCTGGTCTATTTATACCGGAGGGCTATTCAAAAGGTTGCAAAAATTTGAGCTGCTTGGCTTTCGGTATCTGCTTGACAAAACTTTGCAGGAATTCTTACAAAGTTAAATAATCTATCATATTTATAGAAAATAAGTATAAACGTATGGAAGTAATAACAACATATTATTAACAATAAGTTAGGTGGTCGTAATTTCTTATATTTTATTGTATAAAATATTCATTATATATTTGATAAACAAATACAGAGTTCTTCACCGGTACGAAGCAGATCGGTTTAAACACAAAACCGTTGGAGTTAAGTTTCTGGCTTCTTCTTTTTTTCGAAGAAATTCAGGTTGTGGCCTGCCTCTAATCAGTTAGGCCAGGTTTTTTGAGTGTGAGTCGATAGCATGTACAACGTATTGGGCCTTCGTATGCAGAAAGGCGCCCTTTACTATTCTTGTAATGCACAAAAAGGTTATCTGCGATTATAAAGTCGCTTTCATAATTTCTTTTTTACTTCGAGCCGCTACCAGCAAATCAGTACATATTTCCTTACATACGTTTGCGACACATTGGCAGGTTAGCCAGCAAAGGGCAAAGCTATTGATGGCACATCTTGACTGCCTCCAAGTTGAGTCTCCTCCCCCACTGAAGAGGTTTCAATGAGTCTTTAGCACTGGACTCTAGGCGCTCACTTAGAGTAAGTGCATTATCCTTAATTAAATCGTTATAAGACTTGGAATCCGGAGGGAGACCGATCGGTGGAGTCACCGTGGACTCGAGCTTCGAATGAGCCTCAACGGCGCCGGATGAGCAAACTCCAGGGCCGAAGTACTGCCTTTTTCTGTCCTTGGACTAGTACCAGAAAATGTTCACCGGGAGAAACTGCTTCCCGCACTTAGCATAGCAAAGAGGATAATAGCGGGACACGATTCGTTCCTATAACTCACTAGAGGACGCAGTGAAATATAGCGGAAGAGTTAAACTAAAACAAATGTTTGGCAAATTCTAGTATATATTCGGAGCGAATTTTTGTTACGATGTCTTTGCTTGGGCATAGTTAAATCGCTTGTTTGTTAGATATTTACGTCGCCCGACTTTGCCGAAATATATATAATTCGGTCCTAAATTGGACTTGTAATACCACACTGCTACTTGTGCACTAAATGGTAAACAAAAGCAAATACAATACAGATTTTGCTTTTATCGCGTTGTGATACTTAAATCAAGAGATGTTTTCGTGCGGACCCGACATGTCATGCTTCGCAGGCCTAAGTGAGCTTGCACCTTCGTATACTGAATGTAGCGAGTCATTATCATGGATCTATTTGAGGACATGTCACAGTAAACACAACACCAATTTTCTTGATTAGGAAAGACATTTTATTTCCAGGTTTTACATGGTAATTTCGCGAATACACACAGACGAATGTTACATAGAGTTCGGCTGACACCGTTACATCTAATTGCTTCGATGTTCAAGTTGTTGAGCTACCACTCAGAGTAATTGGTCTCACGTTCATTGTTTTGCCGTTAGCCCCCTAGTTGGTCAGGAAGCCATGCTCCCTGATGCTTCCTATTTCTTCGACCGGATCATTTAAGGTCCGTAGAGTTTATGAGCCCTGAGATGCCGTATTACGTCATAATCCTAATGTTAACTTTAACAATGCAACAACTTTGGCTTCTTTTTTTTCCAACGAATGTTTTGAACGCTAAATAGAAATTTTACAGTACGTTCTAGGTTGATCCTGCTATGTCATCATGAGAACTTATCTATTCTTACAAATTTCCCTAAGGTTTCAGTCACCCCTGTTTCCTTTCCGGATTGCAGACGTGGGTTGGGCCAATCCTTAGAAACAGGTCTGAGTCACGTTGCATTTTCCTTTCGATAGATGTCAACGAGAGTTAGTTTCGCGTAGCGGCAGGGCACAGTCTATGTTTTGTTTGAATTTTGAAAAGCTATGTCGAAAGCTTAGT
Source organism: Varroa destructor (assembly GCF_002443255.2). Taxonomy (NCBI): domain Eukaryota; kingdom Metazoa; phylum Arthropoda; class Arachnida; order Mesostigmata; family Varroidae; genus Varroa; species Varroa destructor. Next base: position 73,581,570 of record NW_019211454.1, read on the forward strand.
TGGCCTTATACAAGCCGTCGACATTAAACTTACATCTTTGCACAGCTTCTGAAGCTTAACTAATTCACCCTTTCATTAGTCCTGTATGTCACTGAAGGATGAGAGTATTGTGGAATATAATCGGTCGGCGTATGGAAACGTCATGTTGCCGTGAAGATCGAAGAATTTTATCCATGCATGTTTTGCCTACAATATATGACAAGGTGCATCCAATTAAAAACACATCGTTTTGCGCCACTGAAAAAACCTATTAGTATTAGGCTAAGCGACGGCTGTGCTGACACTGAGACATCAGCAAAATATTAATGATGAGGTCGTAATCAACGACAATCAAAAACTTATTAATTGTTTACATACCTTCTAATGGCAATTACACAAACTTCTAAATTAGTTACGCATGAGTTGAGCACATGACCCAGCTAAATTTCAAACATGGGCTTCTCACGTAAATGCTGGTCCGTCACGTTTTTTTTATAGCTAGCTATTGCCGTACTCACTTATATTAGTTCACTGACACAGACGCACACGTGACCCGCCTCAATAAGATGGCTGAGCACAGAATTCAGCTATGCCTTTCGAACTCGAAGCGCAAAAAAAAGTAATATCGTTTGCACAAAATTAAGGCTGCGGGTAACTAACTCTATGTTTAGTGTAGAACGTCAGCGTTTTACATATGATCTTTGATACAATTATGCAACACAGTTAATCGATAATCATTGCTGCTATTCGTTATCCATGGTAGCCCCGTAGACAAATCTATAGTACCTATTCCTACGATGACTCGGACCACTCAGCGTCAAAAAGTACCTAAGCACTAACACACTCTCACTTATTCAAGGCGTGAACAACTAGAAAATCGATGGTGGTCACTAAAACATAATCTTACCTCACCTCCATTTGCTATAAGGACATAATGTAAACATGAATAAGGCATATAAACGCCCCACAAGATAACTGCGTTTTCTACATATGGCGCCCACATCTTGGCCCAACGGTTTATTAATAGCCCGATTCATTTTATCAAGCCATCGCCTCCAGAGTGCAAAAACAGTGAATGCTAAGTTGATTTGAGTTAACTTTATATTTTGTTGTTGTTGTAGTTTGAGTTGGGCCTGCATCCGTTACTGCCTATAGAGGTTAGTGCATGCCTCATCTTTCGTTCTCAATGCTTGCAAAGCTTTCCGAGCTTTTCACTAGCAAAAATATTCAAGCACGTTGGGCGTATATGTAGATAGCGAGACTGGTGCCTGTCTTTTCAGCGTGTTTCTTTTCTGTCTACGATGTTTCCACCTCTCTAAGCTGTCGGTAGTCAAAGCAATCCATGCAGATACGGTAAATGACACGTCCTTCCCTAACAGCATCATGCTAACGTTTTCGTTGGATAGATCACACTTGTGCTGAAGACGGAACTCCAAGCAAGTCTAGATAGCTCATGAACTACCCCTCCACGCATTTAGATGGAAGAACGCCAAAACCTCACCGTGTTGTCCAGACGATACGTCGCTAGGCGCACCTGGGCTTAACGATGTCGCCTCAGGATCATGCCCAAAAACATTCTAGAGCCTGTGTTCGCAGCTTAGAACAACAACACTCAGCGCTAAGACCAAGCAAACATTGGGCGCAGTGTCAACATTTCACTTCGTTTGTGGGGAACGAGATATGCAAAGCTTATGAAAATCTTCGATGGAACTGTCGTTTAGAAAGCGTGTTCGAAATATAAGCTTGTTTATTGTTGACATATTATCGACACACAGAGAATTGATACTGACACACAACATGCAGATAGGTACAGCGACACATATGACTGCCTTTTCGTGTAATATAAAAAATCGTCAGTGCAGAATTGAAAAACACGAGGAATAATTTACGGTTTTTTTGATATCCAAACTTCTCTAATGATCAGTCAAATTAGATCATATTCTTCGTCTCGCACATAGAGTCCTGCGAAAAAGCTAAACTCCCTGACCGGCCAGCAGAAGGCCGAACAGTTTACACGTGCTGCATATGGAAAATGCGATCCACCGGTCGCACTCTTCCTAGCAAAATAACGACAGAAAAAGTAATATTAAAATATAATATTGCAGAAAAAACGCCGCCAAAGCGCCAGTTAAATATTACAAAGATCCTAATTATTATACTCAAGCAGTTCTTTTCTGTTAGCTAGTAGACTAGCGACTATATAAATAAAGTAAGCTAGTAAAAAATATATATTTTATTGTCATTTCAGCCTTGGTGACACGGTTATCGAATAAACCTGCGTAAACTTTTGATGAACGATGAAATGATATTGTTCAACTCTACTGTTAAACCCATTTATATACGCTTCATTTCTACTGAACCCAGATTTGGTTTCCTACTCTTTGTTGGTTGTTCTAGCTTCTTATACATAAACATAGTATTTAATTGGTGCCTCCTTGTTCCATTATGCCTCTGGAAACACTATTATGGTCGCCAGGTCACACTTTTTTGCAATCGGCCCTAGCCTTCACTATTCCAAATGAGATGGTCCATGAAAAAGTTTCACTATGCTATTAATTTATTAGCGAAAATATGGGGAAGTTAATATGACAAAGATAAACAGAATAAACTATAATAATCACTTTTAGCAATTGATAACTTTTGATATAAGTTCATTTGCATGCGTAATCGGTAATGAGCCTCATAGTCCAAGTTTGTCCACAGCAATAATATATCGTGATTTGAAAGGCCGTTATGGCCTAGTACTGGCGGAAGGGTCTCCGTTTCGTTGGGATGTTTGAACGTGAAAGAGATTAGGATAGTTTGCGAGAGGTATATCTTTGCGATGTTTATTACTGAACATGGAATTATGAAAGGACACGCAGATGGCAATTCATTAATATGCGTGACATTTAACTTATTTATATTTACCAACACCTCACTATTTCCAACCTGAACATATCAACAAAATTTATAATTTAAAAAACATAATCAGAAAGAACGTACCTAGCTCAATCAGGCCCGTCGATCGAATGGGGGATACAACGAAATCAAGCAGACAATAGGGCGAATTTTTATTTCTGCTTCGTCGAAAACGTTGGCGGCCTCTTTCTTGCCTGCACTAAGTCCCGCAATGTACGCTTCATTGGAGGAAGACGTGCGTAAAATGACAACCCGTGCTGGTTTTGCATAAACTAGGTTTCCTTACCACCAACAGGAAGTCTTATTACATTTTTTCGTAATCAGTGCCTCACTCAACTTGAACTCGCAGGAAGCTCTTTACTATGGCCGTAGGGGTACAGTATTAAGGATAACTTAGATATTGGGAAAAGATTTTTTTGTTTGTAAAAAAAAAATGTAGAAAGTACATATAAGAAAATCGAGAGGTAATTCTTCAGCTAGTTTTAGTTATGAAATGAGAATTCAAAGTATATTGAGGATCGTCTACATAGGTTTTCGGGTCTAAAGTAACCTAATGCAAAGCACTGTAGGTAAACGGTGCAGGGTTTTGAGATACACCTTTATCAAATGTGTTTCAAATTACTGACAGAAAAGTTTAAAATATTCAGTGCCTGAGTGTGTTGTATACTACCACATTCCACAACAGTTGTCGTACCTTATCTCACATAGTAAACCGTACAAGATCATTTTATGTCATCATGTCTACACCACACAAACAGCTCCAAGGGTTTATTGTCTCTTTATGCAGTCTTGTCTGGAAAGAATAGACGTGTTATAATGTTATATACATAATGTTATAATGCCAACACCTGCCCATAAAATCGAACGTTGCTGAATTTCGTTGTTACGTGGCTTTAGTCATCTGAGCCAAGGATCAATAATACCGATGCCCCGGTTCTGGAGGAATTGCTCCATATTGTTCTTAACACGATCTTCAGACACTTAACACTTTCTAGCCCGTCACGAATAGACAGCAAATTGAAAGCAACTTGTAAATTATGCCCCATTTGGTAAATATTTATACCGAGCCTTTCACTATTTAAGGCTTCGGTTCGATTAAAAAAAAAAGTCACTTTAGAAGAAAAAGGTATCATTCGGTACTGAAAATCTTTTTTTGTCGGGAGGGGCGCTGGTGGGAATCGTAAATGATTAGTGAAAACACGGGGCGAGAAGGCCTTCAACTAAACAACGATTCGTCACTCCTTCGATCCTTTTGAAAACGGAAGCTAGAAAGCTAAAGGTCGCAATGTAAACGACTAGATCTTAGCATTTCAAATAGAAAATCTAAAACGCTGTGATCACGGAAGCTGTTGAGCATAGACAATGTGTTCCTTTGTCAGATCAGTATGTGATTTCTTGAAGCACGTGTTACCAATTTTTAACGAAAACGCTGAAAATGAAGAAGAGCAGAAAATCAACTTTTGGATTCAGAATGGATAAATCCACGCATGGTTATTTTTATAGACAACTTGTCAAGCTACTATCAGCGAAAGGACCGTCAGGATAACATCGCGGCTGGAAGCAAGATATAGATAACTCTGTACCTTTCACGCCGTACAAACGAAAAAATGGCATCGAAACGGAAATGTATTACCTATAAGTAGTTGACTACTATTCATTTTGCACATCCCGTGGGATTGAGTTGTTTCTATGAACATGCCTATACATATCGTTGATTTTCAAATAATTGGTTAGGTATAGTAGGAAAGACTTCTGTAAAGGAAGTACAAACAACTGCAAAGAAGTTAGTGTATGACCGATATTAAATATGCGTTTGTCACCAATTTGCATCGTCACAGGGTAGGTTCTGGAGTGGTCCCGCAGGGCCCCTATTGGCGGATGAGGCGGAATACCTTAACGGCGGGAAAGAGCACGAGTTGCTGGATCCCTAAAGGGCGGGTACCCAGGTGGCTAATAGGGAAATGCCCATTAGAGACGATGCGTATTGGGAGACATGGTTTACGTTGAAACTTCCGGCGCGGACTCAAACCAAGCTAGTTTCGTGACTCTGCTAAGTAACGGTCTTAAAGGTATTCAGAGCTGCGGCAGCAGCCCACTATGATGGATGTTGCCGAGAAAAAATGGACACCCTGAAATAATGCCAAAGCAGTTTCAAGGCTTAATCTTCTAAGCTAGGGAACAAAAAAACAAAAAATGTGCTAGAGCCTTATCGAGCATTCAATAATATAGAAGTTAGCTCTGTCTTTTTCGTCATTTTAGAAAGCCGTCTCGGGGTATCGCCCCGTAAGCTATCGTTCTAATGTAGAGTTATCAAGTAGCTCGACAACGAACTGTTCAGGGATTGTTCACTTGTTTTAAGCTCCGACGAGCTCCGCGACCCCTCTCCATTTTGAGTTCGACTTTGCTAGTTTGAAATAGGCACTGGCAGGTTCGCTGTTCACCATTAGAAGCAGGCCTTTGCGCTCACTTGTCGACTGGCTAAGGGGCTGGAAGCAGTCACCGGTAACAAGCCTCGCAAAGTCGCCTTGCTTTTTCGACTTCGTCTCTTCTTGTCGATGGTACCTGTGCCGGGAGCTGAAGCCGCTGCGTTGTGTTCCATTCGTTGGAGCTGCTTCGGTGGTCTGCAAAGTTGAACCGGTTCACCTTCAACTGAAATTTTTCTTTGGTCGCTTCTCGATGCCACTCATTAAGGTCACCGAACGCCAAAAACTGGGATAGTCAGGAAGAAACTTGTGCTTCTCTCGTCAATTTGTCTTCTCTTTGTCGTTTCGTTGTTGCTATATCCTGCGGCAGAGCGTATAGCGACAGAGAGGTAGTCAAGCGAACTGCAGGCGGACCCGACGTCACCGTAACGCCATCCCCAATCCCGTCATCTACCTACTTTGCGCAGCCCTGCAAGGCCTGAACTTGTGATGACCGTGTGCCGAACGTCATCTGTCTCCTGGAAGCTCACGTCCTCGGACGTGCTCCGGTCGCTGTTGCCTCAGTGTTTGGTTTGGGCGAGGACGATATTATGGCTCAAAGTCTTCTACTGTTCCACCGTGGCGTCAACCCAACGCCTGGACGCTTTCTGTCTTTTGCCCTTCGTCCTGTATGTCTCTGTTTCTCTTACATTTCGTAGCCCTCCATGCTATTGCTTGGTTTACCCTCCGCCCCGGTTTGACTGATCCTGGCGCCAGCGTATCTTGCTCGAGCACTAGCTGGGTTAGCGAAACCTTGCCACTCCATCGGCCTTTGTCCTGTAGGGACAAGCAGCTAGTCGAAGTGGGGTCAAGTGACTTAAACCAGCTGCACTATCTCAACTAAAGGAGCTTCCACTTTGGATGTCATTCTACAATTACTATTCCTTTCTGTGTTGGCAAACGGGCACGCTCGGTCAGAACAACAATGCAGTCAATCCGGTGCAACCAGACGCAAGTCAACACCGAGAAAGTGGCCTGTTGGAGGGAATCAGGAAAATCCTGCGTAGAGTAAGCGGGCAAATCAAAGTTGTACCGGGTGTCTTTCTGTAAACGACGACGACGATGCCGACGCCGACGTTTCAAGTAGCTTTTTGCGCCTTTGGGGTCACGCTCGATCGATAAGTCCTCAGGTAGTCAAGCTTGGTCAATTCCTACCAGCTGAAATCTACCCCTTCGGCCACACTATATATTGTTAGCCTCTCTACAACCTCTGCTATTATATATAGTATTGGTTTACACAAAAGGCTTCTAACTTTAACTATTCGTTTGCACGTTATCCTTGAAGTACGCAACATCAATTTTGTTTCTGAACTGCGAATAACTAAAGACTACAAAAACGACAGAGCTTATCGGTGACTAATAAATATTTTTTTTAGAAATTTTTTGACTTTCGGAGAATCACATTAAGGTAACCAAACGGATTTCCTATTTTTAAAATAGTCATCTTCAAATACGATAAGGGTAATAATAGAATTTTTGCTCTAGACGAACGCATAACAGTTCTATAAAAATGTTAAATTGCGTTTGTGGCAGTAGTACGTATATTGTCTCTACCATGCATTGCTAAACATACGTCAACAATGTAAATGGGATTTACTATACCGACGAACAGCTGCCATGGGGGTGTAGCAGATATCGCCAAAAATACCTTAATACTATATTATTACAGACGTGATCCACAACATTGAACTAATCCATGTCTGGTACATCGATTTCAACCTGCGATAAATAAACACCATCTGAGAAATTTAGGTCACTGTTGCAAAATTAGGATCTCAGTGCAACTGCCTTTTGGCGGGGGCACAGATTTTATTTTTTAGGTAGACTGGATTGCGTATGTCTGAACGCCCAACTCTTCATTCAATCAGCATCGCTAGGTAGCACGATGGCGCCAATTGTTGCACTTGGTAAAAAAATTTAAGCCTTCGAGTTACCTAACACGTTTTCAGTTACTCCATTACTGGCTGCTGCTGCCGCCGTGCGGATTCTCCATGAGTGCCTAGGAGATCGGGCGTTCTGAGCTTCTCTAACATGTGCGTGTACCGGAAGCTTAAGATGCCTACCGAGCTATATGTCTTACCGTTGTAAACACTAGTAGCCTCCTGTGAAAAGGCCCCATCAACAGAATCTTCCAACTTGAGCCCCCGATTAAACGGCATTTTCTCTCGATTCTTGTGAACCGTATTTCGTTGACATCAGCAACTTAGTTGTTACAAGGATAAGTTTGGAATGAATGACATAAATTGCCCTGGGTAAAAAAGAAAATATCGCACTAATATAATCTGTTAGTACGTAGATTGTATTTCGAGTACGAGAGATCCAGACGGTCGAACCCTACTAGTTAGTTCTTTCTGCCTAGCTGCTAATTTTCAACGATAGTCAGCCGACAACAATCGAATCTCGCGGAACGTTCGCTGTCTGATAGTTAACTTCGGGCACGCTCCTGAACACCTCAAACAAGGTAAATGGGAAAAGAAGAGGGGGCAGCCATCGATGATAAGGTTGCCAAATCTCAAAGAGAAGGTGTTTCTTTTTCCGTGCTACCGAAGCGAACAAGGTAAAACACTAGTGAGCAAGGCCGAGTTCGTTTGGACCTATTCAGTGTGAGAGGAGTGCTGCTGCGGTCAATGGCGGAACAATATTGGATAACTGGCTTTTCATACAGAACGATACAGCAGTATTCGTGATTTAGCAGCCTAAGCGTTAAATTCAGAAAAAGAAGATATATTAGCTAGCATTTGATAGTAAATATTTGACGCTTTCATAATATATATATATATATATATGGTTACCAGATCTCTACCGAATAGGTAGTCAACTATCTAATTTTGTAAACTATATTAGGACAAGATATTCCCTGCTTTTTTTCAATGTAAACGAATCCTACATTTGTATAGCGCATTGAATAGGCTGTCATAACCGGTGTACTGATCGGAACTTTCAAAAAGCCACTTTGTCTGCTTCGTAAAGACATTTTCAGAGAGCCGAGAGGGGAACAGAGAGAGGCACGTTATGGACGCGCTATGGCTTGCTTGCATTTCCTGAGATTTCCTGAATTTCTTCCTGCATTTCAAGGCGATCATAAATTCCGTCTCGAGCAACATAGCGTAAGCTTACATCGAGCTTGAAAGAGCTAATAAGAAGTTTGTTTGAAAGGCAAACGGCGCAAGTTTTGCCGCTGAACTTACCCCCCATTCGGGTTTTCTTTACTAAAGTTCAACCACCCACACATTTCTTTTTCCAAAGGCATCGAATAAGGCTATGCAAAACGTTAAATAAGATAATTTTATAAAAACTTCTATAACAAGATAAATAACGATAGTAAAATGCAACGGAATAATGTGTGTACATGTTGCATATACGAACCAGTGCATGTGTATGACAAGGCGGATTCAGCGGTCTCCCCCATACAGGATGAATCTACATAAGGGTACTATATTATGACCATGCTCACGCTGAGTGCAGAGTTTCATCACGGTGTATTAAATTAGATATAGATTATGACTATGAGCAGAAATAAACTGATACAATGACTAGACTGTTCAGACACGAAACTATATCAGATGTATGAGCGCCAAGCGAATTGAGGTTTACGGGCTAAAATCTTATACTAGTCGTACGACAGTTATAGCATATACTTTGCATGGCTATTATTTTGGATTCGCAATTGCTATGTAACAGCCAGTGCAGAACGCAATAGGTAGGTAGGTAGGTCGATCATCTCTAACCTTGAAATCAAAATTGTTTTCTAATAAGGCTTAAGAAATTTGTTTTGATTTAGTTTCCTTTAAAACTAATTGTTTCAGATATCCATCATTTATCGATTTATTCGTTTGTGAGTATATTTATCGCATGATGCTCAGCGTAATCAGAATACAGAAGCAGAACATGTTCATTGATTGTACAAGAAATGCGTAGAAAAGGGGTTTGACACTATACTTTTTCTATATTAACGAGGGACAGGAGATCAGGCGAATGAACCGAGATTCGAGGCAAGCATACCTGACATTTTTCACAAAAAGGGGCCTTTGGTAATCATCATCTGAGTCAGCCGTATCACATCCCGTTTTTTCGAACCGTTCTTGTCGTAGGTGTCGACAACCGGTAATCTGCTTAGTGCGGCTGGTAATACACTATCGGGTAGTACCGGAAGTGATGGCTGGGCCCATAGGAACCATGGGATGTATCTATCTCTAGACAAACAATTGTGTGTTACAAACAATTGTACATTGTGTGTTAAGAATCACTTCGAATCGAGTCGAGGCTATAGACAAGAACTGTTTCATATTTTAAAGATTTTGGCTTGCTATATATATATATATATATATATATATATATATATATATATATATATAACGGAATATAACGTTTCCAACTGAAGTGGATAGTTAGAAAAGGAGCGCTTGAAACGATCTTCATCTTATAAGCGCACTAGAATTTTTTATAGCTATAGTGAGTCATCTCAAATATATTCTGTCTTCGCATTTCTGTAATAGCAAGCTCCTTGCCGCTAACGAGTTGAAACTAGGATCAACCAATTATATTCGTATTACGTTTCATTAGAGTTCTAAGTATGGATACGGATCATCCGTTCAACGCAATAATATATACTATTATCACAACTGGCTCATGCTATACCTGAAAACTTTTGTTTAATTGATTTATTACAAAATTATCATTATTTGAGCCCTCCACTTGGCTGTTTCTTACGTATCGAATCTTGTTCACCCCATCCAATTTTTCGTTATTTTATTGATATTTGTTGTCTGTTATTCCCACTACTTCAGTTTAGAAAAGATCAAAGCAAAAATACATCCGCAAATGCAACTTCTTCCGAGCACTTCCGGGAAATCAGCGCATCCTTTCGCATAGTACGTGCCACTTGCTTCAGCCGTTGTGCCGTCGTCGTTAAATAGGGATTTAGGCAAACGGACAGGCAGACGGACATACGACTGAGTCGTATTGAATCGGTTGATTTTGCATTTTCTCTATTTTCTATCCATTTTCTCCCCAAAACTTGACACAAAGCGTTTTCTAATCGTACTCAACACTGGCCACTGGAGCTGGCCTGCCTTTGTGGCACGACGTATGTGTCCGTTGCTTCCGGTGTCCGAATCCCTCTTAGCCACGATTCGCTATATCATCAATGCTGTATTTCGTTGTACAGCCACTTTCTGAGCTTCTCTCTATTCCGCTATGCAAAAGATCGTTCTCTTCTTTTTCTTCTGCATCTTCTTCGCCTGTGGACGAAAGCAGCGTCACGTCAGTCGAAGTCTGTCGCGCGGAAAATTGCCCCATTTGCAATATTGATTTTGGTACAGCGAGTACCAAAGTGGCTGTAGTGAACATTGCAGGCGCCCTCAGAGGTGCTCGTGGCCCTACATCACCAACAGCGATGGCAGAGGCTGCGATCGCACGAGACTGCCCTTTCTCCTGCAATCGTTGCAATGGAGCCGTTGCGGTTTGTCGGTTCTAGCGGCAGCAAACGCACTAGTAGCGGTGAGCTGCGAATGAGCGAGCAGCGGTCGGGAATAGCCGACCGAGGGGCCACACGGAATTTGGCCCATCTCGACACTGCGCACGCTCTGAGCTCAACTCTAAAGTAGCTCCCATACAACAAACAGTGGTATGACAGCAGCAGCGAGACGGTGGAGAAAATTCGATAAAAAGTTATTGTTACAAATAAAAGTACTCCAGCACACGTGGGCAGAGAGTCTTAGCGCATCAGGCTAGAGATACAACGATATACCGTAGGAACAAAGACGACCGTTAGTATAGTTCACTGAGGTTTCGATAATAAAACAAAAAGATACGCCTTGAAGTTCGCAGACAGAACGGGGATTATATTGTGGTAAGCGTTTTTCGTTTCGATTAACCGAAAGAATTAGCTCGAAAAGCGGAATAATAATAATAATTAATTATTTACATTTGGCGTTCATACGCTCGTGAAGCTGCTTTTTAAATGGTATTACAATTAGCTCTGTCCTTGAAGTACATTTATTTTCTATGTATTAAACATTCCTCTAAACCTACCGATTTGAGTTCGTTAGAGGCCATGCGTGCTATAATGGCGCGCCAACAAATGATTCTCAATTTCCTAGTCCCCGCGACGACTAAGAGATTTTTATATCTTGTAACTTATAACGACGACTCTGTATTCCAGCTTATTATTGATCTAGACACTGGCCTTCATGATAAAAAGCCCACTGGTATTTTTTCTACGATTGTAGAAAAAAAATTGGTCGTCAGTGTGTAGACGCATTTCACATCTGTTACGCACGTGCATCGATACATTTAACCTATGTGCCTTAAGTATTTATGAAGAAATGAGATAGGGGAGTGCGCATTTAGCCTATGTTCGTCCTTTCTTAGCGTTGCCTAACACTGCTACTAGGCGTAAGGTGTCTAATAGCTATTGATCTACAAAGCGGCATTCGAACATCCCGTTTTCATGAAACACAGCCAGTTGGTTCACGAGAGCTCAAAAGACACTGCGTGCCGACATAGCCGGCTCGACATTGCAAGCTATGCAAATTTTCTCATGGGCCCCAGACGTCCTTAATTGATGCGGGAGTCCGTTGCCGGTTTAGCAAAGTCAGAATGCGTCCTTTAGACGTCACGAATTCAAACATGACCGCGATGTGTCCAGCATGTAAAGTTCAAAAAACTTCAAGCAGACCTTTCGATCTTCAAAATAATCATGCTAGAAGACAGTACTGTCGCCCGTTTAATATTACAAAATAGACGTTTCTTGTTAGAATAGCATTTGTACATTAAAATTAAAAATAATCGTTATGTGAGATTTCTTCGTAGACGTCCTCTGCTGTAACTTACTCTATGTCGTAACAAGCATTGCTTACAATAGTATCGCGAAGCTTTATCAGACGCGACGTGAATTTCCTATGTTTTAAGACCATCTTGCTTGAATAACAAAGCTGTGAATTTAAATGATAACCATGTATGTTTCACTTAAAAAACTCAATAACTTTATTTTTGTAGTACTGCAGGTACAGCGCCCTGCTTGACAAGGATTATATCACAAGAAAACCAATGGCTCACTAGAATTGCTAGCTAGATTCAAGGTGAGGAAGTTAGCGTTAGAACTTATGATTATCATAGATAAAGAGTTCCAAAGGATCTGAACATTTCGCTATTATGGTTAGTTTTCGCGGTTTCTTGGGAGGAATTGCTCGTTAAAGGACGTCGTGGATCCAGGATCTTAAGAAGACAGGATAGCATAATTTGTGTTGAAATAAAGTTATTAGTAAGCAAACCTGACGCTTGTAGAAAATGACAGAATCCAAAAAACGCCAATAGAGCTTTATCTCCACAGAACCCTTCTAACGTGTTCATGTGTGTATCGGGCCGGTGTAGAACTATAAAGCAAATTGAAAAACTTGAATAACGTTGAAGTCATAGAAGGACGAATACCGATAATATGATATATGTTAGACGTGCTTTTCCCTATCGTTCACACACCAAAGTTGGCCTTCCCGCAACTTCTCAACAACTCATGATTCGTATCGCTATACTTGATCTCGTTATCTAGAGCTTGTTTAATAAAATTTACCGTAGAATAGGTAGCGCCATATATCGCGTCTTCTTTACGCAATTAAAACTACATGAACTTAGATCGAGGGAATACGAAGGCCTGAGTCGAGGCTCGATTCTGTTTTCCAGACCACGATTAAAGCATGGCGACAAGATCATGCGTTGTATTCACTGAGTGTTGAGAATAGGCTTTTGCTAGAAATATTTTTGGAAATCGTCTTTCGAGTACACCACTCGTTTTTCCATCTGCCTCGAATCCACTTCGGAGCGAATTTTTTTACTTTTTTTTCATTAGTGCAAGCGTTTTCGTCACAATAACACATTCTTTGGGGCGTTTGATGTTGGTCTGACATGAGGATGTAATGCCGATACTCCATCTTGTTCGAAAGATTTTAGTGACAATTACCCCTTGCTTTTCCGTTTGAGGCCCTAAAATATAGTTATTTCCTTTGTGGCCTTTAACCTTCCGATTTCCGTTTCTCAAAATGGTTTTATTAACAACAAACTTCGCTTGCTGATTTCCTTGGCCAGTGTTTGAATCAATCTCGCATGGATACTGCTATCGCTACCAGCTTCAAAAAAAAATTGTTGAGTGTTGCACAAAAAAAGGTACCTTCGTTTTTAAATTCATTATTGTCTGATGACACACAATCATGACCTATGGGCATTGTTAGCCGATGTTGTAGTTTAAAATGTTTCCTTGACACCTTCAGACACATATACATATGGTATATATGCATATGTGCCTGAAGATACATAATCGAAAAGCGTACTTTCCTATGCTATCCATCATTGGATAATTTGTTGGCCGTCTGAATCGCAATTGTGCTCTTCAATTTGCTTGATTCAATGAAATCATTATTTATCAAGAAGTTTTATATCCTGCCAGGCACAGCATCGACACAACGTTGTTTGAATTAGGCATCCGATGGTACAGCTAGCTTTATAAATCGAAGGCATTCTGGTGTTTTAAGTATATCAAATTCAATCGATCTCGATACGTGGAGAATTTATTCACTGCAAAAGCACGCGTTTACCTCTATATTTCTACTAAATAATCCCTTATAAACATTCGTCTGTTTGAATTAGGTTATTCCGGTGCTGTACTTTTGACAGTATGTACAAAAACTGAATGTTAGGAAGTGTACTAGATTAACGTACGTTTGAAAATAAATAATGATGAAGGTGGAATATTGACTGGTGGAGATCCGCCTACTCCTTTATCACAAAACTGTTTTCCACGATGGAATTGGGTAAGCATTATATACGCTCTAGTAACAGCTGTTTCTGTCTTAAATCGCACCGTTGTTTGTTTGTTTGTTTGTATGTGCTGAATAACGAAATTTGTTATGTCTAAATTTACTGGACAGACCATTGTTGTCTATAGACACGCAGAATTTCATTCTTTCCATAGAATGAATTTGCGACATATACACTGCGACGCCGTAGCTTAGTGTGCCGTCGAGTATATCTAAGAAACCTAATCTAAGATATGAGAGTTACTAGTAAAATAAAAGTAATGATTATAGATTGAAAAACCTATATCGGTAGGTGCATCGCCTTTGAGATTTTAAGAACAACGTCCTCCATCTATATAATGTTGTAAATAGGAGGTCTGCATATTTTTCTGCCATAGAAGCAAACGAAGGCCAATAGGTGTTTATGTCTTCGTGTTATTTTTATCTCAGATAAACGCTTCGTCATTACATTAATGAGGGCATTCATCCTAAACTTACATATAACGGGTCTATATATGCTCAAGGATTATGATTGAATCGACAGCGAGAGCCGCGGACGGTGATCTCGACGGAAGCAGACGCTGCAAAAAGAATATACATATCCGTAATTTTCTGCTGGTTAAAGGCTTCCAGTAGAAAAATTCACTCAATATATCGAATACGGAGATGAATAAATGGTTGAAGCGTAGTTGAAGAGAGGAATATATTATATCATAATCAATCCTTAAAAGGGAAGTAAGTGTAGATTTAATATAAAACTGGTTTATATGTCACTACATTTTGAGCACATCCATATCCATGTAGGATGCTCTCTCTCTCTCTCTTTCTCTCTATATATATACATATATATATAAAAAAACCATCTTTCTTTCAAAGTAATACGATACAATTTTTCATTTTCAAACAGCCTCGGTTTCACGCTCAAAAAGGAGTTGAACGAATATGCGGAGTCGGATTGACATGGACAAAATGAACACATACAAGTTCTCTGTTAGAGGTAAAGAAAAAGGCTTTGGGACAGGGATGTGTGGAGGTAGGTGATTGGGTTTCTTCAATTTGTATGTTTCGTGGTCATGCTGAGCGTCCGTTTCCCAGACGCGCCGCGTTAGCTGACCAGTCAGTGGAAGAAAAAGCGTTTTCCGAAGCGCCGGTGCACCTTTCGATAGCGGCGACGGGAGCGCTGCTGTCTAAAGGTGCTGACCCAGCAAACCTGGGTCGGCCAGCGCCAACATCACTTTTTTTCTTTTTGCTGGGAACACCACGCTTTTTCTTAACCACGTCCCCTTCGACAACCAAACTATCCTCCCTAAACCGTGGTGGATAGACAAAAGATTTTTTTCTTGTTTTCTCTACCTCAAATAGCTTTCTAGCTATATTATACACGCGATATACGTGGCAATGTAACCGTCAAAAAGCTTTGACAACATTTCCCTACTAGTCTCCCTTGAGTCATAGTATAGCACTATTATTGCTATATAGATGCAGTATGCACAAGGAACATTATATATTGTCGTGCACGATTACTTTAAAGGCCCAAATTATATAAAAGGCCTATTGAAAAACTTGTTCCATAAAAGCCTGTCCACACTGCAAGCGCTGAATTACAGATCGCGGTTCATTACCTCGGAATAAAAATGTATGTGAATTCTAAATTTCATAGGGCAACTATTCATTGCGTAAAAGTTAGCAATTTGCTAAAACTTCCAGTGAAAGCCATCGACATTCAATCATTTGTCGATTCCGTTTCGCACCTCAGATCCTGGTTAGTACCCAAAGTTTTCTAAGGTTCTAGCCATAATCTACGATACGAAACGAACGGCATTACGCAACGTCGTTTCTGATTTGCCATATCGATAACAGATGACGTACTAAGAAGCATGAGAGTCTTTTTTGAAGACCTGATGCGACATATGATTATCTTAATTCTGACATCGGAGTCGCAGGATGATCGAATGAATGACCCCTTCGATGCAAACCCTAAATCGTTACATAAACGTGTGTACTTAATTTACGAAGCTCGCTAGGTAAAATGCTGAAAACAGTTAGAAGATAAAAGATAAAAATGCGAACGTATGATGGAAATGGTTGCTTTTACTTCGTTTGAATGAAAATTACGTTCGTTCCTCCTGCGTCGGCTCGTTATGTCTCTTTCATTTTAGCAGGGAGAAAGCACTTGAGGAATTCTGAAGGCTGACACTTTGCTTCATTCAGACCAGATCGGTCCATTCATAAATGGTGACACACAGCTGTTTCATGAACGAAAAAGGAAGTTATGTTCTATTTTAGCTTTTGATGAATCCACTATTTGAATGCCTTGCATCACCTGGGTAGCTTGAAGCTCGCAAAAGACTCAGGCTGTGGCCGCTTTCGAAGTACGGCGCTGAGCGATGTGAATATTTCGAGATAACGCCACGTAGACAGTGATTGAAGCAACGATTCCCTCTAGACGGATGTATCTTAACGCTGTTGACGAGAGATACAATTAACCGAGAGGAACGAGGTACTATGTGACGAATAAATTCGCTCGATTTAAACACGTCCATCTTCAATTTTCCGCTATGGATTCCTATTCGCGGCGCGTAGATTTTCAATTATCTTTTCTCAGAGTACATCGTGACTTGCAAGCGTCTACTAATTCTGACGTCCTTCATAGAGGGCAGGTAGTTTATTTGACGTATAGTTATACCATCTTTGACCACTAGTATTGATGTATATATATATATATTGAGTTATTATTGAATTTAGTATTACTCATACCTATCTAAATACGTTAAAATTCTTCTAATTTTCAAACGTCGAATCAAAATGGCGTACAGCGGTGCTGGGGTATATTTCGTTTCGTTCTGGGTACATTTGAAAAGCCTGCAAAAATATCTGCAATATCCTGCAAGAATATCCTGCAAAAAGCATACCGTGTTGGCCCCTTTCCCGTTGATTCCTGTGTCAAGTGTCTTAATTTATTTGCAACATGCAAATGCAGTTTTGCGTCCTGTACTAATTACCTGTTCTCAGGACCCATTCTAAAACAGGTGATAAACAGCATTTGCTTATGATAAGCCGTCAGAGCTGCCCCGCAGCCCATTCCGTAATAAAACCAATATAAAATGTATTGTATCTATTAAAATCGTCCTATTATGAAAAGCTTCCGTAGCTCTCCTATTGCTTATACAGGTAACCAAATTACAACTAGGTCCAGTTAAATAGAACCTCATAGGCTGCCTTCTAGCCGGCGAAACTGCGTTTCTATTAATAAGAAATACAAAATTCACCTAAGTAATAGCGGTCTCATTCACAGATAGGTGAACTTAAAGCTGCACGGATTTGTCGGTGCCCGTTTAAAGCAGGCCTATTGCTAACGCGAGTCAATGCATAGCTTAAAAGTGTGGACCCTACGTTATTCCACAGTGTTTCCGAAAGCCTTCATACGCTCCTCAACAGATTCCGTATAGATCGTTTATCGTTTACTAGAGTAGGCGAACGTAATTTCCAATAAGTCGTTTTCAGACGCTAAATACCTTATGAATTTTCGCAATGTCGAGGCGCGCCAAATGGGCCGCAATCATTTCTCAGTGTCTAAACTCAAACGAGAGAAAAAAAACGTAAGTAACGCATTAATAAAGATTTTTTCCTTGCCGAGGTATTCAACACCAGCGGCATTCGATAAGTTAATCACCCATAGTCCCAAGTACCCCAAGACCCAAGACACCCATAGTCTCGAGTATAATATATATATGATAAAGCCCCTTCGTGTGAAATGAAAACTTTGCCACCTGGCGACGCAACGTGAATTGCTATATATCTCAATTTAGCAGCATGGATTTTTTTCACAGTCATGGGTTTCTCATTGTTTATAGAATTTCTATCTTCGATATATTTTGGTTAATGAAAATATTTTTCATAAATTCCGATAACTGACTGGAGTCTTCTTGCGTAACTTGTACTATTAATTGGTGTCTTCGAACTAAGTTTAATAGCTCTGCGTATTTTGTGCTTGCACACTTACATGTATCGGTGGTGACGTTGCGACTCCACGTGAAACCCTTGGAACGGGCATGGAATTACTGAGAGGTGTTCACAATGGAGGTGCTCGTTCTAATGTGAATATATAGTACAAGAGCTGCGTCACTACATCTAGTTTAGCACGCTTACACTGAGTCTCCTCAATATCGACCCGACTCTCCAATGCCAGACAAAGGGGCTCCTCTGCACAGAATCCAATATTACTGAAGCTCTCAATAACCTCAATAGAGCCCACGGATCGATGCAGATGTCGTCGCTGCAGCCGACGATGAACTTGCGACCTAACAAAAGCCTCAGCTTTAGCTACCGTAATGTCAATCGTGTTCCGTGAATGCTCCCGACAATTGGAAATTTTAAACCTGAATATATACCTACCTATATGCCACGTATATTCTTTCTGGTTATATAGTCCACTATTATAGATGCAGTTGTCCTTGAAAGTGTTTCCGTTGAAATCAGACAGGTTACCTAGAATTACTCATTAGATTGACTACTAGAAATGAAACAACAGAAACAAGTCCATATATCTTCAATATTATGGGTACTCATGATTTGATTTTCTACAACGTCTGCATAGCGACAAAAAATGTTTATTTGTAGCAAAGACGGTATTACAGGCACACACACTCTGCCGGGGTGCGAAATTAAAGCAGAGCCCGTGGTGCCTGCACTTTTAAACCAGATTGTTTGTTAGTTCAGTCGTGAGAATTTTCAATATGTAAGAAAATATCTATTAAACAAAAAATCATGGCTTACGTTTGCTTTTCACTTGGAGCAAATGTTAGAGGAGTAAAACTGAAAAAATATCACAGTTGTACTCGTTACTCGTTTTGCTTCGCTACCGCAACAATAACAACATGGCCACAAAAGGTTAGCGATAGTTAGAGATTCGCTGTTTTAAGCGATTCTCGTGTACGGTTGTTAGTGTGTAGTATTACTTAATTAGAGACGAAGCCATTATGCGTACGCTATGAGCTGGTGCGAGTATCGCTGCATATGAACAAACCGTTGTTCCTTTACGAGCTACGTAATGGAACCCATCATAGTTCGACCTATAAAGCATACAATTGGCACTTACTGTATGTTAAAAAATTTCTTCCAGTTGACTCCAGAATTCCTTTAGGTCCTCGGCCACAGCAGAAGGACTTGAAAAGAAGTACCTTCAGGCCCTTAGGTTAAAGGCACAAGTAACGTCGAAGTGATAGATATGTGGCTTATAGTATGCACTGGGTCCTATCTTCATCGTTTGATCTGTACATTACACAATGTAGTGCACATATTTACACACCTTTCTATATGAAACCTATATCGCCCTGTGAGTCGTCCCCCTGTAACCGCTTCGCGAGAACACAGAACCGCAATATGATGAAAGCAATAACCACGAACCAATTGAAGCTGTCGACCAAAGTATCGGAGAAGTAGGACGGTCGATTAATGAGCGATATCGTCGAAATATGGAACCCCCATTTCCAGCACCCTAGTTCCCTTTTCTGAGAGTCGGGATAGCCTTCAGAGAAGCACTCAGGCAGGAGAAGAGCTGAGTCGAAGCAGGCCGTTGCCGCAGCAGGGGTGACGGACTTCGTCAACAGTTATTTGCATGATCACATGACAGGCACGGAGAGCAGCCCATCGTAGCCAGGCCGGGAACGTAATGCTTTGACCCAAAGACAGCCAACTATCAAAAATTCGCGCCAAAAAAGAAGGACACAATTTGAACAATTCGCAAATCATTAAAGGTAGTGTAGGAAGGAACCGCCACTTCAGATATCTATCGAAAACCCACACGTGTAACGCTTATTGGATAGTTGAACAAAGCAGCATTGAATCGAAAATTTAGGATTGGCTCTGTTGGAAATATTGTTGCTTCTCTATTGTTCTGCCTGCTGGAACCAGAGCAAAAATGAGTTACAACAGCTGGCTAGATCTCGTTCAACAGAATTTCGCGCTAAAATCAGCCGTAGTCATAATACCAGTTATAGTGGAAGCCAGCCAGCCAGCCAGCCAGCCAGCCAGCCAGTCAGTAGACGTAACTGACGCAAGTTATCCACTTACAAAGTGTAATATCGTCGCATTTACGTACAGATAGGCCACATGCAGATACCACCCACAGCCCTCTCCTTAATGCCGGGCTATAGTATCATAATATCAAATAATAATGATTCGCAGCTGGAGGCACATCACCTGCACCCATAGTGAAGGAACGTTTCACATCGATAGCACATACATCAAGCACCGATGCCCCACGCGTTCTGCCGCCCTTCTTGTTGCGGTCCTCCAGTGACCAATTCGCCATGCAACTGGCTATATTTACTCTGTTATGGCCAAATATCAATTCGTAGCATTGTAGAGGGAAATTATAGTTTACGATTATCAATATATCAGTACAGCATTTGAAACACCCTATAGAAGGTCCTGTATCTACCCCATGCGGTCAAAACCTTACGAGCCACCTGTGCAGCGTTGACCAAAAAAGCAAAAAACAAAACAAAAGAAAAGAAAACGAAGTTTTTTTTTTTTCAAGCAAGATGTAATTTATTTCCATTACGAAGTTATCGGTCGCCGCTTGTGATAGTACCATAATGAATTACTATTGAGTGAACGGTTTGTACCCATATACTGAAACCGCTTTACCGAGCTGTTGATCTGGAGAAATGGGTTACAGTCAACAATTAACTTTATCACGAAGTTTGGTTTTTAATATGGACACATTTGGGCTGATCTCTGGGCGCAGTTAATATTAGGAAGAACGCAATCAAAACTCGAACGAAATCGATTTTATCGTGAGAAAAAATCCTGTCTGTTAAGCTTCTTCTAGAATACAAATTTTAGCTTGTGAGGAGTAAAGTATTAGTGCAAAGAGAGTGTTGTCATCCTTACAGATGCGAACTGAGTTTACAGAATGTTCATAGAAATTTTTGATTAGTTAACATATTTTCAATATTACTGATAGCAGTCTATAGAGTAAGCATATAGGCCGTATGGCCAAATAGTACAACTGATATAAGCCACTAATTTTCTGTACTTCTGGCCAATCGTGGCTTCCGTTATCGATGAGAATTCGAATAACGGAAGCATCTGGATGTCGATCTCAGCTAATGGCCGGAAGTTAGCGGAAACTATTCATTTGGCAAAGGGAGCGAGAGGCAGCATACTTAGGCTACGAGAACGGATACAAAGGAATACGGCGAGAGGAGGTTAAAACACGAACGGGCCGTTCAAATGAAGCAAATAGTGGCAGAACAGGGAAAAATTCGTTTTTGCGCCAGACCAGATACCCCACCCCCCCACCCCCCAAAGTTTCATTCTGCTGATCCCCTAGAGGTCAAATCGGAGGAGGTCAACCTAGAGGTCAAACCCCCGGAGGATGCTGTGAGATCTATGTAGTGGACCTGTTAACTGCTGGTCGCCACCATTAAACACCACGGCTGTTCGATTGGACGACAGCTCAGTGACCCTCGTTTCCATAATGGATAGAAAAGAATTGAATCATGGATACCCCGCGAGGAGATGTCCTCAACGAATGTTCATCTAAGTGTAAAATATATTTTTTGGCGCCTTTGATTTGGACCTTTAATGCAATGGTGAACAGCATGGTCAAATACTTAAGGAGTCAAAACCAAGGTGATCTAGCTTGGTGTACGTAAATGCACGTGCTGAAGTTTGAAGCAGAAATTGCTGCTGATGATTACTCATACACAAGCGATATAGACGCGTGCAAATAAATGTCTTCACTAACTTGTTCCGTAACGTAAAATCTACTCTTTTTTTTTATGTAGATTTCGTATAAGAGGGTCACTTACTTAGGTGATGCGAAACAGTAAATTGCGGTTTGGCTAGCTAACTGAACATTATATTAAGTCAAGACAAGAAAAAGCTTCAATTCCAAAGATTTTTTACTTGCTATCGAAATGTGTTACTATTTACCCAGACGAAAATCCAGAGTAGAAGGTCATTTCCGATTTGCATATCCCTAGCTCTGTTAATTATCAGACGTTTCAAATGGATGTATGTTATTATTGCTAATTGCACGACTGTCGTTAACTTGCTAACCTACTATTATACGGGTGGAAGTGAATTATCTTATTATACAGATGATCTTCCGATAAAAGTGCAGGGCAAGAAAACATTATGCTTTCACCAGAGTTTCAGATAGGTAATTTTTTGGAAGAGTGGAACGGACATAAAATTGAATTCTACAATTCTTCTATTGTATAGTACAAAAATTCTATTGATATTTGACAAGTGCAAATAGGCGGTGTGAGTGCAGTAAATGGAAATCATATAAGACCTCGGTATCAACTTTTTCTGGCTTACTTAGTATATACGGTATGCGAAGTACCGAGCATTTCATTAACACCAATGACTAGTCATCTGTAAGGTAGTCATAAATAAACTCAAACGTTCATCTTTTGGCCGTTCTGTTAAACAGATGAGATTTAGCAACTGTTAAATAAAGCTCTATATTTTCGGCCAAATTTAAATCAATTACTTTTGTTGGTACAGGTTAACAATACAATATCTAAGATCAGAGCGAGTATATAGATCGGCCAGGTGTCTTAAAGATAGTACCAGAAAGGAGCGAGAGGCGTGATATCCATTACAATTTCCATACCATCCCAAGCACACCTATATGTATCATGAGGGTTGTGAGAACTCGGTTCCTTGCAAAATCGATGGTAGAATTCATGCACGACAAAGTGAGTGACAATATCTCCGCGTGGCTCGTTCGTCCCTTTCCGCTCGTTATCCTCTATCGCTTCCGAAAAAAAATCCCTATCGATTCTTCGCGAATTTTTGCTCCCATTTTCGTAGGGTGGTTGTAAAGGATTCCGTTGCTAAAAGCTTACAGCGACGACGTTGATCTTCAGACAGCAGTAGCGAATTGACTAAGGGATGTGGGAAGACCAGTGTTCTTTTGAGGGAAAAGGCTTTGACTAGATTTAGCTTCTCAAGATTCTCCACTGCAAGAGTTTCCCAAATGACCTGTATCCCATACATTGCGACTGAAACTACGTGGAGGTCGAGCAAGCTGAAAGCAATTTCGACGAAAAAGCGATGACACGGTTTGATCGTTCATCAGTCGACGCTACCTTCCTGCATCTTTCGGTAACGTGTGTGATAAAACTTCTGCCGTTCGCGGATAAGAGCAACCCCAAGTATGGTAACCGCTTAGCATAGGCAAGAGGTGACCTAACGAAAGGTGTCAGAGATCGGAGTCCTGCTTATTTTTCTAAACTTCATTGCTTTCGCCTTGGTCAGGTCTAAATTTGTGAGTTGGGCGCTTAAAACCTGTTCAGCCTGTCATATTCAAGATGACTTCGGCTAACTTTGTCAGCCCTCTTATTTGACTAGCAAAGCCCTCCAGCAAGACGAAGGCTTAGGTGGCACTCCTAAACGGGGTCAGCTGTATATGTAAAAGGCGGGAATTCGGCTACTCCGTCATACATGATTATGTTGTTATCCTGTAAAATTTCAGCACTTTCATAGGGACACCCACCTCGGTCAGCGCAAGAGTGGTCTTGTTCCGAGTTCAAAAAATGGACAAACGCTATGTACAGTAATGGACTGCGCGGCACGACCGGTCCTCCGGTGACGTCAGCCATCAACATCCGGCACGCAGTCCCTGAGAAAAGTTTCCGAAATTCATGTTGCTCCATTGTGACGGCGTGTACGCTTTCTAAGTAACTGTTCAATCTAAATCAGTAACCCGTAAAGCAGCTTATCACAAACGCTTTTCGTGGCTATTTTTCGCCATGATGACGGTGAGGTTGGGTAAACGTTCTTTTTAGGAATCACTAACAAATAGGATCTCTCCGCATTCATTTAGGAAATGTTTTACCCATGCCATGGAGAAGAATGATTAGGTCTCGTGGCGTTTCTATTTAATTAAGTGATGAAATTGGAAGGGCGAATGTTAATGTTACAAGCAAAACTGGAGCACGTGGCACTGATGACCGTAACTGATCGTGAAGTGCAAGACATCTCCGAGAGTCCCTCAGATGGCCCGACCCCTTCTGCACCACAAAAAACAGCGTTGGTGCTGAGTAAGAGCATCGTGCAGTTCTTCGATTTTGCGCTGAGATTCTTTCTAAGAAAATATCAATGAAGAAAACAAAAATGGACATTGACAGTGTCGTAGGTGAAGCAGAGAGGTACACTAACAATACCGGTGGGTCTGGTGCAGTATTTTTACAGACCTGTTATTATGAATGCATGACATTTGAAAAGGATAGATACGCCCGCAAAATAGTTTTCTTGTTACGTTGTGACTTCAGTCGGAAGTATGTGCGCTCCCGGTTATCCTCTTTGGCCAAGATTGCGAACCGCCATATGAGAGGACTGCGAAGAAAGCGTGTTAAGAAAATGCAAAATTTTCGGCCCTTTCATTCTCTATATTACAGCGCCTGGTTGTCGAGAGTGGACGGTACACCCATAAAGGTACCGGTCGGGAAGATTGCCTACAACATTGCCAAAGAATAAATCCTTTTTTGTGCGTGAGAATCCTGACAACTGAGGGGGACAAGAGTTAGATGCTGACGTAAGGGCCATCGATAGCCATAGCACGAGAAAGCTAAACAACAAACCCAGATAGCTAAATCGGATTTTTTAACGGCAAGAGCCTCGTTACGCTTGATTGACCCCAAGCGGCAGGGAACTCAGCGGATGATACTAGACATTGTGTAGCCGCTGAGGTGGGCTCCAGAGGCGAGCATTACAGCAGCCGGGTCAGCTTCAAGCGGACGAACCACCGCCAAGTGAGGCCTCTGTTAAAGAGCCACCAATGGTAAAGGCAGCACGAAGCTAAACAGATAAGTGATGGCCAACAGGCCTCACCCGCTCTAACAGTCGAGGACTTCGTGAAGCACGTTCTGGCAGTATTGACGACAGGAGGACCGGGGCCAGTACACGACACCTTGAATCACCGCAACCGTTAGCGAAAAGGATCACGGAGCTTGCAGCGAAGTCGGACCCTGAGGAAACGCTAAGAATTACGCGGTGTAACTGTGAGGGCTGCAAACCTTACGCTTCTTTCCTTGGAAGCTTTGAACGGCTTTGAATAGCTATCTTCGTGCTAACGGAGATCTTGGCAACTAGCCGTCTTAACTTATGCATTTCTATTCTATGAAACGAAATAGACCAGGCCACTCCAGTGCAGGCATTTTCGTTTTTCACAGTCATAAAATAGATACCTTACGCTATCCTTAGTTGAGAATGTCATTACTTTACGTGGCCAGCAACTAAATCTCGTAGCAACCTATGTTCGGTCGGCTGATTTGGAATCAACATACGTACTGGTGGAGAAACTCGTTAGTGAGCTGGAAGCACTGTCATCTCGTTCTGCCTCTCTTTCGACTTTACCATCCACTTCAACCAGCTTTCAACTACGGCCTTTCAAAACAGACTCGCGGATCACGGTTGCTGGGTAGTCAATCCCATCTCGAGACCAACTTTCCTAAAATACGGAGGAAGTTTAGCTGTTAATTACTTGTGGCAAATGTAACCAGGAATATGGTAAAGGTTCAGAATGAAAACGTTCATTGACAAAGGTCGTAAGCTTTCGTGCTTACATAGCGATGGCGATACACTTCCATGTCCAACTTGCATCGATACGGTCTGACAAACATCAAGCGTCGCCGCTACTCTTAGACGTAGACAAGCTCCTAGAACGCGCCCAGGGAAAACTTCTTTCCTGTACCTGACGGAGTGAATATTAAAACCTATGTGCAACATCCGGCTGAAGTGCCCTAGTCTACAGTACAGCTCCTCTATCCCCCCGAGAGTGTAGACGGTGGTCTAACTATACTTGCAGTTTTGCCCGTAGGGGCCAGGTGGCCTTCAGACTTAAGGCCAAGGTACAGCCTGAGTTCGTTAGCCTCCGTTTTTAAGAGGATCTATCAAAAAACGTATGCGTCGTAAAGGCACCAATTTTTTTCAGCGGCTGGACACCCATTTGATCGCTGATGCAGAACATCAACCATACAAGTGGCTAACGCACCGTGGAAGCTTAACGGTTTGCCCGATCAGCTCCTTGGCCCTCATAAATCACTGTTTGCGTCAAGGGATATGATAGTGCGGTGCTCTTTTTTGCCACACCGTGAAAAAGGAGGACCTCGATACGACGTGGCATCTTTCAGCAAGGCTACACAGTGCAGCAGCTAACGTGAGATCTTAGCAGCCGCAGAAAGCCACCGATCCAGGGTAGAGTCTGCTACAAGCATCCCAAATATGGCGTCGTTCTGGCACCGCGCTGGATAGCATTATTTGATAAAGATCCGTATTCTTGTGTAGCTTTTATGTATTGAATACACTTGCGTTTTTATTGTCCTACTGTTGCCCTGATATTGCCTGTGCGTAGGTATTTATGGCTAGGAAACGATCATATTATTGTGTACTAAAACATATTGATTCGACTATCAATTTCCAAAATCATAACTTGACAAGAACGCACATGAAACCCGTATTGCTAATACGCGGTTTATGTCGTTG
Organism: Varroa destructor; assembly: GCF_002443255.2. Lineage (NCBI taxonomy): Eukaryota > Metazoa > Arthropoda > Arachnida > Mesostigmata > Varroidae > Varroa > Varroa destructor. The sequence goes on from NW_019211454.1 coordinate 73,608,208, forward strand.
ATTGCTTTTAATTTATGTTTTCCACTTGGTTCTCAAGAACATCATATATATATATATATATATATATATATATATATATAACGTTCAGAAACACTGAATGAGTTTGTAAAGAGAAAACACGTTTAAAATTTTGATTTTTAAAGTGAAAATAGAACGGAAATCGTAATAGCTAAAATTACATTAATCTGAAGAATATTAAAAATATCCTAACTAAGTGTGAGCGATCATAGAGAAGATTTAACTTTTTTTTTATTGCGGAAGTGCGAACTGCAGTGTTCGATGAATACAGCAGTGACAGTGGCGATAGCTGATGTATTTAATTAAAGAAACGAATATTTGTCATCTACTTTTTCCCTGTTGGTGCTTCGCTGGCTTCCATTCTTTAATTGCGACTCGAGCACCTTACGTGGTCAGATGAAGGTAGACGTCGACGAAAAAGGAGAAGCAAGGTACTATGTGATCTGAGCGTATATGAATGATCCGATGCATTTCCAAGCATGCACAGCGGTGGCGTCAACACGATTGTCGGGACAGTCTCGCCTTTTGCTGACAGTATGCATACATGAAGTACTCGTCAGCAGATAGCCCTTGACTAACGAAATGAAGGCAGAAAGTGCATTCTTCACAATGACTCAGGAGTGTCTTCAACAAATGCCTAATTCGACCTTAGCGTCAGATTCTCTCGATTCGCTAGACTAAAGTGTTTATACCCATCTGCTTATCACCGCCTAAAAACTTACGACGGATACATCGATGTACAAAAAATATCGTAAAGATTAACGGGTTCAGAAGTAATAATTAGCCGTCTATGCTATACTCTTTCTACTGCGGCTTCTCTAGCAAACCTACTCGAAACTGTGGATTAAAAAAATGAAGCTGAAGAAAGACGCTTGAAATTTTCCATAGGTAAGATGCTAATTTTCTTCGTCTTCTTCATCTTCAAAATACACTAACTTATCACGACTAATTTCAATAAACAAAAATTCAGCAGGTAAATCGGGCGTTACTTTAAAGAGAAAATGCTTTCTGTAAGTATTCTTGGACAAATACGTTGGCCAAGCTGAGCAACGAAGATTCGCTGTTTTCGCTAAGCAGAGTTTCAATCTCAGTTGGATTGCACGTATTCTCAATATAATGCGTTTTTCCCTGTTAAACGAGGTAAAATCATATGCGAACAATAGGATTGTTAAAAACATAAACATATTTATAGACATCCATGCATGTACCGGATTACGCCCAATATCAAATGACGAGTCTTAATTATATACATAGGGCGAAGCGCTTCGATCAGTGTTCAATCGATTCGTGCGGTTGAGGTAACAGCAATTAATCAGCGACCGTGCGCGCTGTCGTCTGGTTGCCTTTAAGATACGTGGTCCGTAGCAGAGAGGCCTCCTCAACTGAAAAGCAAAGTTCTCAACTTTCGCTGTTCCCGATTTCATGAAAGCCTTGTTTGCAGGGGCGAGGCAAGCAGGCCAACAACTAAAACAATGGTCCACTATTCAATAGAACTCTATGGAGAAGCAGAGTCGTCGTAGCCGCCAAGAACGACTGCGTCAAAGAAGTTAGGGGAAATTGTAGGAAGGTCGGACAAACGTAGCAGGCGTATGTGATGAGCTCAATTGCTGATGATGTTCCACGTTCAATGGCTGTAAGATGGGCCCCTATGCGGCCATTGGTTCTCTCCGTACTGTTTGCTGGATATAACGCTATAGCAATGCGAGTAAAACAAACTGACTCTGTTCACTGTTGAACGTGAAAGTAATGAAACTAATGGCTGCGTGCTGAGGAGAGCACTTTTAGGGAAATTTCGAACGTAGGAGGACTGTCGATCTACTTAGAGAATTTTAATTCGATGAAATAGTATTGAACGTATGCACTTTTATTTCTCAATTTTTTTTTTCATTCAACTGGTAATTTGAGCAAACCAAGTTAAATGTAATAGCTCCATAAACTCAATCGGTTTTCTTGGTTTTATAGAAATCTGCTATTATATAATTGATGCATAGTATTTATTTACATCTAGCCTTTATTTTTTGAGCGGAGTAGACAATCGTGCTTTACGAACTAGCTGGCTCATTTATTTTACGGCTGACATCAGAGACGCCCTGGAGCTGTTGACTTGAATTAGTGGCTGAGGGAACAACTGATTGGTCCTAGTGGAGTGTGGAAATGTAGACAAGGACCAAAAGTAGTTAAACACGGAACGTTCGATTGCAGCAATGCGTCCTTCTTACAAAGTCAGCAAAGGCTAGTTTGCAGGTAAGCTACTGTAGATTTAACCGCCCATGAACAAGGAACGGTACACCACAGTTTAGTGTGCAAAGAACTTGGCCTGGGCAACCGCGAGCTGTGCAAGTTGGTAGTCCCAGGTTTCATTTCCAAGAAGAGATGCGCCTATAACTTAGAGAATATGATACATAATAAGACGTTCCATGCACCTTATTGTGTTCAATGGTCAATAAGGAAGAAACCTCCTGTTTACGTACCAACTGCCTCGAAAAGTGCTATCGTACATATATCCTAACGTTTGCTAATATCGTTAGCTACAAAACTGAAAGAAGATCAATCGAAATATCCTATAACCTCCCTTTGAGTGAAATAGGTTTTTAACTTAGTGAAGTTAGTTTCATTGTGCCCGCACTGTCTTGACTGAGAAACATACAAAACCAAAACAGTTAAACTAATTATATTTTTCTAATAGCTGAGCTATCCTATTTCAGCCTTAAGTTAGCGTAGTACGCCTTGCGTGAATGTGAGTAATTTACTATTCACCCTTCCCAACTGAACTAACCCACACAATTTTTAGTTTTAATCGTAGTGTATAGATCTCCCTCATGTTTATTTGTTTGTTTGTTCTATTTTCCTTTCACCGTGTGGTTATTCGTGGTCAAATATGTCGTAGAATGTGACATATGCTTCAGAGACATAATTTTATGCGCGCTCCTTCATGAAGGAGACTATGGTGAGCGTAGGGCCACTTTAATTGGTAACAACGTAAATTATTCGTCCAGATAGAGCACTACATAAGTCAAGTCAAAGTAAGCAAAGTACGCCTTCGCATCCTTCACCACGTTACTGAATCTCGAACTCCTCTCCTGGAAGCTCCAAAGCTGTGTATAGCTCCTTGACAAACATGGACTAAACCTCCTCGAGTACACAAGAAGCCTTATCTACCCAGCCTATCCATAATGGATCAGGCGTGGCTGTAGCATTTGAATAAACAGGCAGCAAAAGTTACTAAGGACGCCAACTTTTCAACTAACACCTTTCGACCGCAGTGGGTGTTAGGGTGGGTCCAAAAGGAAGACACCTGCAATGATGCATAATATTTCAGTTTAGGTTTTGCATTCATGGGCCTATTAGCGTACGAGCGGTACTTTTAAAATGTCAAAATACTGGATGGGCCATAGAAATCTGAACATCATACTTGGGTCTGACATGCCACTTATTGTGCGATAAAGTTCCGTTTCTTAGCCCTCACAGTTTACAGTTTTTTTGGGAAAACATCAAACTGCACTTAGTAAAAAAGCAGAAAATACAATCAGTTAAAGAAAGGGCATAGAATATCGGGACCAAAGGGCAGCATTGAAGCAAATATCTTTTTCAAACTATATTATGTGTCATTCTCATAAAATTGGGAGAATGCTTGCTATAAGATAGCAACATATTATATAACACAATTCCTGTATTTTTCATTCAAACTTTTCAATTTTTTTTCGCTCTTTTTCCGTCTACATAGTGAATTTCCCTCATCCTCCGCATTTAAGCAAATGCAATAAGATGACGTGTTGACGGGACCTTGCACGCAACCTTTTCTGAAACACCATTTGATCTCGTCCACATTCAAACGGCCATAGACCTATACCCATCCCCATGGGTCTTCGCACACATGCGTATTGAGCGGCCGCCCTTTGTATGCGTCAACTCTACAATTTTTTTGTTCCTTTCCTATCGGCATTAGGCTGTCCCATCTTCGGCGAACGTGCGCGTCTTCAACGCCTCAACCAACCATCAGTTTTCCGTCTACACATCCACCGACGGCGCTTCCCTTTTCAGCTCGAACCAGCCAGCGTACGGGCGCGTCGAAAAGATTGAGAACGCTAGAGCGAAGAAAAAACGAAGATGTGCTGCTTCTGCTGACGAAAAGATATCACCGAAGAAGGGGCGCGACGATGCACGACCGGACGGCGCAGTGACGACGTTTATAAATCGACGCCATCTTTTTACGCGTCGTTTTCATTTTACCTATGCGAACGCTAAAAGAGGGCTGACAATCGTCCAGTTGCCTGTAGAGCTATGGTCCTCGCAGGACTAAAGAATTTTTAGTAGGCACTGCGAGTAAAGCAGCTGCAGCAGCAACCAGAGGCGCGTTTAGCTCGCGTAGAGTGTGTTCAGGAGAAGGTAAACTATGAGGATGCGGCACGCCGATAGAATACAAACTTGCTTATTCGTCGCCTCGTCTATGAGTAACTGAGCTATACGTATGCCTAACCTCAACAAGCCGACCGAGTGGGTGGCGTCAATGGACGCGGCACAATTTGAAACGGATGCAGCCTGAGGGTCACCGAAATCGGAGTTGAACAGGTGACCTAAAAGATCCCCTTCGCAGGAAAGTGGTTGTAGAATCCTTTTTGTTGATATATTACTTAAAGCCTGACGGTAGTTCCCATATATACTTTGTTAGATTAAACATACAATTTCAGGTGTGAATGAAAAATTACGACTAACCATGCGAAATAGGGTAAGCTACAGTTTTAGCGTTTTCAAACCGATTAGTAAAACTTTGTTTTAAGATCCGCCACTTGCAAATGGCGGATCTTGAAACAAAGCGCGGCCTAACTGTCTTTCCTAACGAAAACGCTTCAGTCCTAATGCCGATCATATCTCCAGCACAATGAATAATAAATTATTTTTGCAAAACGTACGTTATAGCTTTCTTATTTTCTGATGTGATTATTTTTGGTAAATATGTGTATTACCTATATAAAATAAATTTTATAGTGCAAAGAAATTGTTGTTAAGCTCTCTTCATTCGTGTTTTAACATGTCTTTAGACATCCTCGTAAATTTTTAAACTAGGCCCGCGTTCTTACATACAGCCGTAAAACCAAGTTCATATCCTCTGAAAAAATCCGGTCAACATACGCTTTATAACAGAGTATATTATACATTTACGTTGATGCCGATACTGCTGATTGTAGCATTCTAGAATCCTATGTGCTACTTTCTTTTTGCGATGGGCCCTATATATGGGAAGGGGCGCTTGGGAGACTCTGTATAATGGGTTTACGAGATCAAATTTTTTTTGGGTAGCAACTAGATGTTGTACGTAAAATATTCAATCGCAGCTAAGTTGCTCCGAACATTAGGGCACGATTCAACCTGCTCGGTATTTAAAATGAACAATAATGGTACGAATAATTTAGAACTATAATGTTATATTTACTAAAATAATTTAAGACATTTTTTAGGATGTAGCCTGAAGACCCGATGTGTCAAAAAATGTAGTTTACGGGAACATGCATTAGGACCGCGTGCAAGGTTTTCTCGTAAGTTTGAAAATATAATACAGCGAAAATTGACAATCTCTCGTGAGAATAGTTTGAGAAGTGCACGAAAACTTTATTTAGTTTTTTTTTTTTTTTTAATGTATTTTGGGTGCTAGCCGCATATCCTTAATCCGTCGTGTCCTCGATCTCAGCGACGAAAAGGTGTGACAAGGTTGTTTTTTCGCTGGTTCTTTTATGGTCCACCTGTCTCATGACGGGGTATCGTTTTACTTGATTGAATTTCAGTGAAGTTTGTGCCTAAGCTATATCTAACGTAAAGTCGCTTTTATAATTTACAAATTTAATTTTCTTTCTAAATATTTAGGTAAATGTACGTAGTAAATACGTCAATCACATGTCTACGATTACAAAGATAAACTTGCTTTTACTGGCAGCGGTTGAAGCGGATTTGTCGGTAATCAATGGATGGGTTATTACGTGCTCGGGTACTCTTGGTAGCAACCTTGTACTCGCCGAGCCACGTCAATTGGAGAGAGAATTTTCGATGGTATATACCTGCTTACATCTTAGTTTTTAAGGTTAAAGGTGAAACGAAGTAGGAACTGAGTGTTTTCGCCTACCGTTTTGACGTGACCGTTGACAGAAGCTTCGTCCAGACAAACAAACTTATGGATCTTCATGAACAACCTCTGTGGAATAATGGAACAATCAATAGAAGATCACTGTTATTTTACAATACACTTTTCTTTTCATTTTTTTTTTTTGACAATAAAAGGTATACGCTTGTTTCTAAATGTAAATAATGCCTAATTATCAAAGGAATGTTATATAACGAAGTATATAGAATTATTTCACTATAGTTTTTAATTTAGATTAGATAGACTAGATTTAGAACATTTACAAGTATATATAGGTAATTCTGTACACCGTTATGTCTAATATTATGGGCATAGATATAACACTACCTGTTTATGCCGATGGTAGACGAACGCCGCTTTGCTGAAATCGAGTATACACAGACAATATTACAGAAAATTAGACAGTATTACGAGCACTACAGAAAAATCATAAATCGAAATTAATCTGTTCGCAATTTACTCTTCTGATGGCTATCTAAACAGCTAATTTAGGTTATTTACTAGGCTAAACTTAATCCGCGCTAGCTTAAACAGCTAGAATATTTTAGAGACTATCTACTCAATTGATTGGCGCTAAATCTGCCAAGGTTCTGAAGATCAAGTTAAGCATATAGTGAAGAGATTGACTAGAAATAAATGTTCTTCTGTTTAGCATCATCTCACCAGGGTAGGCGTTTCGTAAAAGGCCGCGTTTCGTTTGTAAACTGTTGAAAATATTTATGTACATTTTGAAGTACGAACGCTGTACTTGAAAGCAATAAGGTTACATGAGTAAAACTGAAGATCTTTGACATTATATGCAAAAATCAAACTTTGAAACGGTATCTTTTTCTACTTCATTAGCTTTAATTGCCAGTTCACTATCCCGTGAATTTTTTCAGGCTAACTGAGTACACGATAGCACCCTCGTTAGACTAGTGAATATCACTTTCGGGAAAAGACGGAACTCTAGCTGTAAAATCTTGGTCAGTCGTTTTCTTTACGCATTGAAGCACCGCTTCTAGGTAGATCCAGCCTTCACTAAAGTGGTCACATGTACACCTTGCATAGCAAGGCATGGAAGAAGTGTAAAAAGCTTCAGGAGAGCAAAGCAAACTTGAACAGTTGATCCATTTTTCAACTGAACGACAAGCTAGGGTCTCTTCTCCTTTTGCCTATTCTTATGCTTTACCAACATTCCCCTGCGTCAATGCCTCGCACTTCAAGAAACCTGTCGCCGGACTGCTTATATCGTGCAATATATCATTAGCGTATTTTTCTCACCCTGCCTCCATCCCTTTGGAGCATCCTTTTCCATATTGTGTCGTTCTCGTTTACAAACATAGTCCTGCAGCATCTACGAGTTGACCAGTCCGTGAAGGTTCAAGATGATGAGATTTCTGCTGGAGAAGTTTTTTGCTGGCCACTGAACGGCACACCCTTGGTCAGACTACTGCCAAAAATAGTACCAGCTACCTAGGTGAACGATGACGTTATACTTAGTAGAATATTATACCAATAATGGACGCAGAATAGGACATTCACCTTAGCTAAAACCATACATTTGAAGACCAAGCCTCTTCAAAATACACAATTTATCGCAGCGGCGTTTATAGGTTTTTCCATTTTAGGGCGATAAAGTTTGTAACACTGGCAATATCTTGTCGAAAGAGAAATAAAGTTATTTAAAAGATGACGCCCTTTATTTGCAGAGCATTTCTGAATCTCAACAGTCCTAAGGAAAGCCAATGGCCTATATAAAGTGTTGGATGTGTCGAGAAATCTAAGTTATTGATTTCACGGCTCATTTTGCATATCAGCTGTATTTTAAATTAATATGTTTGTTTTCTCAAAACTGTGAAGCTTCAAAAGACAATAAACGAGATACCTAGCCAAAATTGTATTACTTTGTGTGAAATTTTTTATTTGCATTACCCGTCGTTCGAACGGAGTTGAATATTGAAGAGAAACCTCCACTGATGTAGCTACTATTTAAGCTATTTCTACTTTATATATATATATATATATATATATATAGTATCGTATTGAATTAAGAGGGCAAATGCTTTAGTAACAGCCCCCGCTCGAAGGATCACCACCATTTGCATCTGTTCTCTCTTAGCCTGCCAGCTTTCGATGGATGCCCCCGTAACAAGCAACGGTTAACATTCGGATAGTTGTAAATGTTGTGAGGGTTGGCAGAACTATTTCCAACCATCATAATACTATTATCACGCAGTGAGTCAGCGCCGATCGCGGATAGGCACGCCACAGGAGCCCTTCCCTGTTCCTCTTGTTCTGAGTTCCGTCTTTGACCATGCGTCTGCATTACAGCTGTATCGTCTTGCTCTTCGATAGAATCAACCGGCTGATCAGCAGTTACAAGAAGATGATGGTGAGCTTACCCGTTCGTCTTGCCGCATATATCTATGCAAATGATAGAAAAGCTTTTGGCATTAGCTGAACACATCAAGGGATATCTGTAGCAAGATAGAGAAACATTTTATAGGTACTGCAAAAAAGTATTCATCTCAAAATTTTAGATAGAGGGATACGACCTTAAACGTGGACCATCGATTGCAAAATGTTTCAATAGACTGAGATATATTTTCCGTTTAGAAATCGAGAACAATAATGTGGTAAATGATAAGATATGTTTGCTTTGAGTTATCTTTAAAAGACTGGGTTCTGTAGGTTGTAAGAAGTTTTTGTCTTGGCCCCTTGAAGCACCAAACTTTTTTTTTGCCTGGGCAAACAACTGTAGTCTTTCATACGATACACTGTAGTCATATCGTACGCTGATGAAATAGGATCACGAACATTTTCGTGCTATGGCCGACAAAACTGAGTTGTTATTTAGGTATTATATATACGCATGTATGTCAATAATATCTAGAAAATACTTTAATTTTTGGGACGAGAGACGTATCGGCCAGTCCTTCTATGCTAAGTAAATTTTGTATAAGTTGAAGGTAATTTGAAAAGTTAGCGAGCTTCACTTTGAATTGACGCATCGTTTAACCCTCGACTCGATACATTATATATAAAGTGATAATTAGTCGGGTACCGATACTTTTGTAGGGTAACATGTCTGACTTGGTTGGCTTTGCTGCTCAAGCTATAAGTTGTAATTCAAGCGCACGACAGGATATTTACCTATTCCGAATTTCGCTTCTACAATTACGATTTAGGATTGATAAACGTTTATAATTTGACGTGTCTGCCACTAGGAGCGCTATCGTTTGAACCCAAGTAATTTTACAATGCTAACTTCCTTTCTGAGGTTGCATTTCACAAGAACAGCTGTGAAATCATCCTCAGCCAAAATAATAATCGTATTACATCGTCTCTATAACTAATCATGTTGTCCCAGTCAACAATTTTGTGTGGTTTGGGACTCACAAATACAATACGGTCACATGCGCTCGCGGACTGTCTCCATCCCCCGTGCAGACTGACCCGCAACAGAGCGATATGCCGACGCCTACTTGCTGTTCGAGTAAAGCTGGGTGGAGTCGCTGTTGCTCGTACGTCATCGACAGTGAACCAAAATGGCAGCTCCATCGCAAGAGCGGCAAAGCCACAGTGGCAAAGTTGTTCCCCCCCAGTCTGGGCGTTAAAAAGTTGGCCTCAAAGTTGAGAAAAGCGTTTCGTTAGTTTGTTACTTCGTGCGTCGCTTGCTTCGTTGTCTGGTGGCCGTCATGCGGTTATGGCTGTGGGCACTTGGCCGGCTTTTCCTCTTTCGTTCATTGTAGCGAGGCTAGTGTTGGTGGTGGTGATGATGATGCTCGTGGAAAGGAGGGAGAGGACATCGTCGTGCCCGCTCTTGCCGCCGCCCCAAAGGGACGCACCACAAAGCCTTTGAAAACTTTTAAAGCCGGTCAGCCAGAGGCTCCAAAAGATTCATGAAGCCATAGAGCGACCGAGGTTCTGTCGATCGTCTCAGGCTTATTCGCCCCCCGTAGCAAGGCAGGAGTTCCATGCGTCCTTCCGTATTTGCCGTACAATGCCAACAACGCTGGTTACAGTGGCTAGAGAGGCCTATGGGACGCATTTAGTGATTTAGCTCTTTTATACGCGCACAGTTATATTACAAATGCTAATCAAGCGGAATAAATTACGTAACGATTGTCGTTCCCTGCTTGAAATTTATCGGCGACCCTCAAACAAAGCAAACTATCACTAAGAGTAGTATTTCTGTGTAACCTTGAATCAAGTATCTTCCGAGTACTACGATATACTACGATGTCCTCGCTTACAGGTACGAAAATTACATACCCTTCCCATATTTAACAGAATTTTTTAGTCTACTCCAACCTTGTCTCCTTAATCTCCGGACAAACATAGACCATATTTATGTAGCATTTTAATTAACGGAGAACAAGATGGTAAACAGCTTAGTTCACAATAAATGAATTAGATCACAGTTACCGAGCTGGAACATTAAAATCTCTATAGAATAAGTCGATCAATTAAAGATCATATTTTTACGTCTTCTTTCAGATAACAGTCATATTCAGTATTTATTGTCACTAAATGTAAAGGCCACTATTATTTGCGGAAGACCAGAGAATAAAATTTTTAGTTATCTTACTACCTAGGAGGCCTAACGAAAGTGTGAAATAAAATCCTGTAAAGCTGCTTAGAGAAGGATGTCATACGTACGAAGAAGTTAGCTGTCATACCATTAGGTTTTGTACGGGCGGTTCCGCCATCAGCGGCATGAGGACGGGAACCTTGAAAAGACTCTAATCCAGGCGCTGTTGACAATGACCATTCGTGTTACTCTATTTCTCGCAAATCTGTACACACTATGCTTTTCGTTTGGGCAAGAAAACTACCAGTAATAAGATGTTTTGACTTTGAAAAATTTAGACTAGGACGCTGAGCCAGGTCTTCTAGAGCGGCAGATTATCCTAGGCAGCTCATAATCTGTTTTGAAGTATGTAGTGTCTCCATAGAAGCGCCTCTATACGAGTAACCCTCAATAGAAATGAATGAGTCTTTGCAGAGCTGGGAACTTGCCTACATATTCTGTTGTTCGCCAGCGACAATGCTTGTAAATCATGTTGAAGTGATTTCATATATACGATAAACATTGATTTATTTTCAATTCGAAATTATCTCATTGAAGATCATTCTGGCAGGGGCCGGATATTAAAGAACCTTTAACTTCTAGTTACTGGAGGCTTTTTAAAAATTCGACAGAAGAATTATCCAAATCACCTAATGCTGTGGCTATTTTTGCTATATTTGACACTACTGGATAAATTTTTTCCTAAAGAAAACCGTATGGTATGTGCTGGCGTATGGGCACTTCGTAGATAGAGGTTCGCTGGTAGCAAACGCTTTGCAGGTAAGGGTTTATTCAGCAGTTTGACCGATTTTAATTAACAGACAATGAACATCCTCGTGAAAACCCTGTTCTCAGTGATTGTGAACAGGAGGGCTGGTGGACAAGCAGGGACCGGCTTCGAGGCATTCGGGGCGGTTCTATTGCATTCATTCATTCATCAAGGACGCGAGGCGACTCGTGAAGATTGAGGATGAAGCATCGAGATCTGAAGTTGAGCCGTTTTAGCACGGAGAACTAAAAGAATTCGTCGAAACGGACGGCCAACACGTAGTAGATGGACTACGCGCGAATTTGACCGATTGGAAGGTGGGAATGCGAGTTCCAATTTGTGTTCGTTCTCCCGATGAACTGTTAAAGGAATGGAAAATGCAGCGCTTCTCGCTGGCTTTGATAAAACTTTTATTAATCTCATATCCTACTCAGTATGCACCTGGAATGGAAAAACCCGAACTCAATTATAACAACCATGGATTTGGTGGTATGTGCATAAATTTGGAAAACCCGCATAGAATTCAATGGGGCATAGCAACAACCGGAAAACAGTAATTTCTCCATAAAAGAATGCTCTGCTTTGAATTTTGCAAATATTCAAACTGAAAATACGGTTTTTTATTGAGACTTCCAGCAGTATCGTGGCAACCCCCCCCCCCCCCACTGATCGTAGTGAAAGAAGATAAGTAATTGCATCTTTTTCAATGGCTATTGTCTATTAATATTTCATCAAAACCAGTACCGAAAATTTTGTTCATTCGATATAATTTCCACCTTTCATTAAACGTATGTTTTGAGCCTACGTGCAGTTTGAACTACTCTCGTCGCTTCACATAAGCAAAAAAAAATATGTGGCATTTCAGAGAATTCTTTTTATTGCAATACTTAGGCTTAGGTCCTTTGTCAAGGCTGTAGTAATCTATGGAGATACAAAGAAGCTGGCCTTGCGTTAAATAATTAAGCGCAGGGCGCTTTTGCAACCTTTGCTCTACCATTCTCTTAAATCCTTAGTAAACGATGGCTTGTCAGTATACTGTTCAATCTCGAAATTACTATCCTTAAAAGACTATCGTTATTATTATTTTTAGTATCATCACTCCTGTTTGTTTCGAAGTTCCGCTCGAGCCGTTTTAAGAACGCGTTGGCCTAAATTTGTTAACTGTATTTATTTAAATCGTGACGATAGATAAAGCAATAATGGCATGTTTATACTTGCCGAAGTTTGGCTGAGAAGACACCTTCACCCTTCGCAAGAAGTGTTACGGATTTACATTAGTACAGTAACTAGTGCAAAAATTAGGCAGATCCAAAGGTCTGAAAATGTCGAAACGTACATGTAAAACATTCGTTCCATATCAATTAAATAATTTAGAAAACGATTAGCTCTCTATGTATATAAATAGCTTAAAATCAATTAGATTCGATTTTACTTAATTATTTTCTCGACGAAACAGTATTTCTGTAACCTTTGAACTTCTCTGAGAACAGTTACAATCCAGTGAAGTTGAGGGTGAGAAATGCGACAGATACTAAACTCATGAGTCTACATACCGAGCGTTTATCGTCCGGTCGTCAAACTATTTTCAAATGTCGCACCGTGAGTTCCCAGACATGTTACAAGTGCACAGATTCCAACACGAGACTCTACGTAGCATAATCTTCATCCCTGATAAAATCTTTCTACAAGTTTTCCTGTATTTAGCTTTTATATTCTTGTATTCAAATGCACCTACCGAACCAGGAATACGGACGTATTCAAATATTTGTATTGTTAATCTATAAGGCGATGATATTTTCTCGACATCTTCAACTAGAGATTTGTGAATCCATCAACGATAGCTGAGGATGGAGGACAGGAAGGTTTTCAGCATAACTAGCGTTCATCAAACAGTATTGTCATTGGCCTTTTCTAAAATCCTCGAATTTCCCCGCAGATTCATCTATTAGAAGCGCGCCTGCACAGGCTATCGCTGTCATCCCGTTGCTGTCATAAGAAAGAATAATAAACGTACCTTATTTAACTAAAGCCTTAGGTTAGCCTCGCAATCCGCTGGCGTTACTGAAAGACGTCAATGAAAACTAGAAACGAGGGCGCCAGGGGAGGGCAGACCCGTTTCGGCTAAACGCGGAAAACTTGGGCACCGACCGTAAATTACCGTCGGCTGGCGTTTACACACCTCTTCCGACCCCCATCAATCCGAGGAGAACAAAATACAACATCCATTCCATCTAACTCGTAACCAACGTAAAATGAACAACCATGGCAGAACGATTCTGGGAACAAAGCAAAGTACACTGTAGCACTACTGCTACTACCAAACGTTCCGTAATGTAACAGCTCGCAATAAAATGTGGGCAGCTGGAATTAGATAGGTGCCACAAAAGCGTCCAAGAAACGCTACGGAAGTCAATGCATGGGCCTACGCCGCAGTTACCGAACGCCGCACGTTTAATCCATTGTGGTAACTACCAGAAGATAGAGTTTCGGAAAGGCAAAGGAAGCGAGCGTTTATTTGTTACCGCGATTTTTCACGACCGGGCTAACGAGTTCTTTAGACAGTCTGTTAGAATGTTAAATGGTAATGTATGTGGTTCGTATTGGATGCATGGCTAATAGAAACCTTAAGCTCTATTGTTGCAATTCACTAGACTGTTCTATTACTTGAGTTGGTTCTAAGACGTTGTCACACAACGTTAACCTTGAAACGAATTCAGCTACATCCATCAAACGAATGCCGATGTACGACGTTCTTGGCAGTGGGAAAACACAGTGGGTTTTGATGAACTGTAGATTGCTGCCGCTGAAATCGTACCTTCGTTTCGTGTAGGTAGTTTCCTATTTAGTCAAACGTGTAATATAGCGTTCGTGGACGACAAAACTTCAACCAGTGACCCTTGGCTTATTCCCCCTTTTGTGCGGATAATGTAACTCACTGGGAAACAGAATTATATGGTATCGATTATATCGATAAGCACAAATATGGCTCTGACGCCGATACGTAGAATATGATGGCCAACATAATTTTCACAATGGCTAGAACCGGCGCGTGCGTAACAGTTTTTTAAATCTCATAGTAACCTGGTACAAGGTATGTAGTTTTTGCGTGTATTTCTGGTAACATTTGAATTTATCGGCCAAAACTAAATGCCAACGAAAAAGCAGAATGTATACACGATGACAGAGAGAAGTGGAGCTTACGGGCGGGCAGCTGACATGAAGAAAAATGAAAAAAACAGTAAACGGGTTTCTTCTGCCTTTTCAACATCAGAAGTAGCGAAACGGCAAGAAATAGAAAGATGAGCGCGCATTGCCGCATGTGGCGAGGCACAAAATGGTGATACAAATGCTGACAATTTTCGGAATCTGCGTGACTCTCTGACGAAGGCCGAATAGAAGGGCGATGTAGGAATGTGCTTCGTTGATGGCACAAAAAGGCAAAAGCGGTCCTTGAAAAAGACGGGGCGGGGAAGGAAAGGGTACAGTATACGCGATAGTACAACGAATGTGTGAATGAAGGAATGGTACTACCCGCGTTCAGGGGTAATCGTTTGGGTCAGGGTGTGTGAGTGTGTGTGTACGCGGATACATGAAGGTAGGTGTGTATGTGTAAAGGTATGGGAAATGTACCCGCGTGCAGCCTGATGGGGAGAGGACTAAACCGGCTAAACGGAGCGTGATTCTGTTCAAACCGTTCGTCGGAAGACGAATGACCGACCCCTAGTTAGGGAAACTAAGAGCTGCTGTTGCTACACTCACTGCTCCATGGCACGGTTATGCCCAGTTCACCAAGAGCTGGAAATCCCATTGGGGGTGACCATGATGAATCGGAGCACAAGTGGGTGGCACTTGTGAAAAGGGGAAATCGTCTGCTACTCTCACTATGGCTTCCCTGATCGACGCTTTGCCATGAACAGGCACGTTCATTTTTCCGCTCCTGAAGGAAATTACCTTTTTTTTTGAAACCCTCGACCACCGGCTTGATTCCAAAACACTTGGTTCAGGTTGAAACGGTTGAAATTGTTTTAATAATCGGTAGTAATATTAGTCTGCCTAAATATCAATATCCATAAATGAAATGGTAACGGCAAAGTCAAATGTTGGACCTATTTTAATTTGTTACATGAAGGAAAAAGCAGTCAAATCTTTGGGTCGCTATTTACTGAAGATTTAGCGATATAATTTTCAATGTATGGTTTATGTTAAATATCTTTCAGTTGTGTAATTCTTAGTATTATTATAAGTTATTACTTAGATTTTCCTTGACGTCAGGGTCGGCAACGTTTATTTTAGGATTTTTTATTACTAGAAAAAAACAGCACTAACCTAATTTGCTCGATAATAGGGATGTGTTCGCGAAAGGAAGGAGCTGCGTCTACCTCCATCAGTTGGTAAAGAAGGTAAGACAGATTAAGTTGTCCATGCACTACGACACTTTAGTAAACGGTCGTGCCGGGTATCAATATTAGTCTAGCGAACGGACGCACGTACTGGATGTCTACGCATATATATATATATATATACATAAGCGCCGCTAAAAACGCATATAGCGCGAACCAGACGCTCCTTCACTAACGATTCCTTTTCTAGAAAGCTCAGACGAAAATACCATTGCTAAGGTAATTTTGCAGACTATAACTTTAACTAGTTTTCCCTTGCTGCGCATACACGGGTTGTTTTAATAAGTTATTGTACAAGTTACGTTTCCGGACACTAGGTCTTACCTGTGGGTATTTGCCGCGGTAGTGTGGAGCGTTTTTTTAAGTAACATATCGGCGAAAGTAACGCCTTTTTATGTGTCTAGCCTGCTTCGGTACTTGTTTTAATACTATTTTGAGTGCACGCGCAAGCTTTAATTGAACATATATACCTTGTTACTTGTCGAATGTATATATATTTATACATATATATATATATATATATGTGCTATACGCTTTAAGGTTGAATTGTGTGTACATTGCTAAGGGGTTATGTTGTGAACTCGTGCAGGGTTATCTTCACCACCTACACTGTGACATCACTTAGCAGCAATTATTACCCGACAGGACGGAATTCGTTTGTATCAGAGGCCATCCAACCTGAAAACAGCAGCAAATGACCATCTTGGATCTTTCCTATTCTGACTGTTAGAGTCTTCTTTATCTTTACATTCTTCTACTCGAAACGCTTGTTTTCTGTTTTTCCTTGCTTATGCTATAGACTTAGGGAAGCTGTCAGCTGCAACAATCCCCTCTTTGTGCGCAAAGGCACGTCTTGTACTTTACTACAATGCCAAATCTTTTTCAAGCGGCCAGTCGCAAAGGCAGGCAAGTCAATGAAGGCTAGCTCGACCACGTTTGAGTGAGGACGCTGTGAGAGAAAAAGGAAAAAGAAAGAGACTGCAAAAAAGGAACATAAGTCATAACGGCCTGTAAAGGACTATACTCACGTCGAGCTCTGGCCAAAATAAACGAAGCAGAAGGTATTATTTCCAGTAGGCTGGTGTCATACGAATTAAACAGAAGGATTCCAGAACCGTTTGAACCGGTTAAAATGAAAACCGGTAAAAAAAGGCCCAGTGCAATGCTTTGTTTGACAATTAAGAAACATGTATAATATGTTAAGTTAGCCTAAGCTTTGTTTGCATACTACAGAACCTGGCATGTGTTTTACTTACGAATTCAAATGTGCCAGGTTAACCTACTATGACGCATTTCGGATGAAACCAAACGGGAAAAACACAAGTAACTAAGTAACTTAGTTATAAAATCATATTAAATTAAAATGCACCAGTTACAGTATAAGTTCAATTTAAAACGTTGGTATTTTTTTATTAAAAGTAATCTCAAATCATGGGATACTCGCAATAGAGTAGGAGTTAAAAACCGTAGGTACCATGAATGGATACAAAATATATAACAAGCCATATGTTTTCGAATGCATCAATCAAGTCACTTGCCTTCAAAACTATTTTTTATTGCCGTTATCAATAACTGATGTTGGACTTCTTCTAATGTTAAGGTTAGGCAGTTAAGTACACTGTGATTTTCGAAGACCTAAATGTACTATAGCATCTGACCACAATTCTGCCTACCCCTTCCCATCATGGAACGATTGCAGTCGTTCGTGCCGATCGGTAAAAGTTAGGTTCCCGTTCGAAAGAAACAATAGCGTGGGAAGATGGAAACCGCTCTAGGTGCGTGAGTTTATTTGCAAGACCTTTAGATTGATGGAGGCACTCAAATGTTCATTAATTTATCATGAATAAGGAAAACGAGCTAGACTTTAAGGAATCAGCCGGAAGTAGCCAATAGCGATTGTCAACTGAGACTTTCAAGCGTGCGATTTGCAGACAGACGTATTCTCGTGAGCGTTGTCGAAAGAAGATGACTGCAGAATGGCTTAAAATTTTGTAATGATTTTGCCGCGCTTTTAAAAGTGTGCAGTTGGGCTTACTTATATTATATTATCATTAGATCACGTTTCTTCCGTCTGTTTTAATCCAAACTGTTTCAACGATACGTACTATTAATTACTGCCGGCTAGTTAGCAATTTCACTAATATTTATCTTCCCATCAAAGCGTTTACAATGGATTACACAGAGGTAGTCGCTTGTTTATTTCCGCTACCTTCATCGTGCAGCTGAAATCTCAATGTACGTTGCAAGCCCCACAGAATAGGATAATGGATTTTTTGATTCAAGCATACTATGATATATGAAGTAAAATGTAGCCGCAGTACGCTGCATATAATAACAAACGTTTGTTCAGATAGCTCGCAGCGGTTGTTCAGGGGGTCTTGAATACGCTGCGTAAAACAAGCAATTAACAGGCTGGCCTGCGAGACTCAGCGTTAAGTGGTTTCCGCGATACGAATTTTCAATTTTTCGATCTTTCTGTTGAGTAACCCTGACCGTATATTATATAATGTTAAATACAGAGGCTAGCACTGCTATTATTACAGACGAGATATTCAAATAAAAGCCGTAGTTATACTCAAGGGTTCGTTTCTGTGAAGACTTTCACTACTTGGTTCTCGGTTCAGCCACACTGTACTAGACTACATACCATGGCAGATTGTCGGTCTTAGAGCAGACACAGGCCAAGCATCTAACAAAATCTTGTTCAATCTATATCCAGGCATAGGCATAATAAAGATGGCACCATTGCGGTGCCTGATGGGATAGGCAAATGCTGTTCTTCATGACATGGGCACCACGGTAAACTCAGTAAATACTAGTATAACTACATGTAATAATCTGACACTTTTTAGAATGCTGTAACACCCCACGTATCGTCGCTCAACTTCAGGACGCGTCTAAGAGGAACAGGTTTCACGAAGTATCTTATCATTATCTTTTATCAAAACAGGGATGACTTCGTTTGATTCCCACTAAAAAAACTGTTATTCGTTTGGTGGAAAATCACCAAAAACAGCTCGGGTATATCATATTCTTAAGTGTCTTATTTTCATCAGAGATGCTGTGCGATACCTTTGCGGATGTGGCCTCAACCCCACACAAGAATGTTTGTAAAATTCTATTTTTGTTCAGGAGATTTAGGCAGATATTCTCTAGCTCATATATGATCAAATTCGTATCACACAAACGTGGCTAAGCAGTGCTTTTTCTTAATAATGTTACATTTAATGTAGTAATTAAATAGTTGTTTGGAGAATTCTCTTAAATTTTTTTTTGCGCTGACCACAAAATTAAAATCTTTTTGGTTGGTGTATTTCTTAAGTTTCTAGTTATACACCTGTCAAAGCATATGCAATATAATTTTTGAAATAAAAAACGTCCCACGGAGGCAGGTTCATCAATGTATTGCTCCTAATTTATGCAGCACAAGGTTCTTAGGCAGGCTTCGCCGCCTATATCTGTTGACGCACATAGAAAGGACCCACAGGTGTTACGTCTGATATTCAACAAGACACATTGCTGCGTGTTCAGGTTTCAACCCAATGGGAAATATAGAGTATAGCCGCGTAGGCTTCAAACCATCGTTGAATGAAGAGATGTCACAGGAACCATTGGGCTTCCTTCAAAGGAGAAGGGGGTACCAACAGCGCAAAAGCGAAGGGCTGTTCGACTCATCGGGAGGAAAAGGTGATAGGATCCGGTGAGGGGTAAGATGAAAACATTATTTGGCACATAATATTTTGGAACATCTATTTGTAAAGGGAGGTCAAGAAAGACACCAAAAAAAAAAATCCACTACTAAATTTTGAATGGTTATAGGAAATGGTCTCAATTGAAGAACAAACAAGGCTAAAAAAAACGCAATATGGCGAAAGTCCTTTTTCGCTCATTTCCGAGTGCTCGCGCTAACAGTGCTCCGGATACGACCATTAAGCTAGGTGGTAAGGTCACACTCGTTCATGTTAACGAACGAAGGCACTGTGCACAGGAACAACAAGCACTTGCAACGTTATTTCAACCCTAAAGCCTAAAGACTTGCAACAGAGTAAAGGTAACTTTGCGCTAATTACTATTTATAGCTATAACTTTCATAATATCATTGTTAATTAGTCGTTTTACTCTACGAAAATATCGGACACTCGTCATATGCGTGTGCGTGAACGGATCATCTGCTTTAATTTATTTCTATGATTTTCAAATTGACAGTCATTTTCTTAACATAAAGAATATACACAAAGAGACTGAAAGATCTCCTCATTACTAACGACTGGTAACATAAATACCGACTAGCCATTAGAACTAATCGGGTTAGGTTAGGTTAGGTTAGGTAAATATGTTACATCCTGTAACTGCACGCTACTTAAGGGTTCCTCCACCTTACGGACGTTTATGTGGAAAAATTTTACCTGTTTACTTGTACATCGGTCCGTCCTATTTACAGAGTCATTTTGGGTGACGCATGTCTCATATTTGTTTCGTACGCCTACAAGTTACTGTATGTATGTATATATATATATATATATATATTAGCAAGACATGCATGTACGTTAGTGAAAAACAATCTAATGCGTCCCGCATCAAACATTACAGTTTCATGAATAGCCAGTTCCATGCCGTTACGATGATATCTCGCTAGGTCGCACTGGAGCAGCTCTCGAAAACAAATTGCACCAAATAGACATCGACCAAGCTGATGGGTGGGCAAACTACAGGTTAAGTAGTTATACAGCCCGCCCCCCTCCGGCATATGGCCTTCGTTGTCTCGCGTATCGTCCTGTGGGGCCCATGCTGAACCATGGGGTGGGGGTCGGAGCCGTTCGCTTCGTTCCTGCGGACGTGAGTTGCGTTGAGAATGATCAACAAACCACGGGACAAGCATACAACAAAAAAGAAATTGAATTTATAATATTATTGACTCTCCCGAATGTGCGCCCTATCCTTGACTATGATAATGCATTTTGCGAAAACGTCCCTGTTAGAATATACACCAACAACGAAATGAAGCTCTACTACTGATACTTTTGGGAGAATAATACCTGAGAGCGTGGCCTATTATAGAAACTCGATGAATCACAAAAAGAAGTAAATATGCCCACTAATCAATATAAGCGAACTTTTTATATTTACCTATTGACTATGGCGTGTAATTTTACAAAATCAGTTCAATAAACAATCTAAATGATATCGTTTGGTTCTATGAACTTTATTTACAAGTCATTTTAAGGAAATGAATGAAAGTGGCTATTTAAGCAAACTTGTGCGAGTTTTCTGTTCGAAGGTTAAGGAAAATTGCATCTCTTTTATTTAGCATTGAGAAAAGTGGCCCAGTGCAGACTTGAAAGCACGCAACCTTTTTAAAATCTTTCCTTTTTTTTATATGAAACCTACAGAAATAACGATGACGGCAATCCACTTTAGAAGAAAATAGGGCAAAGTAAAAAGATTGCTTCTTGGTTGAGATACTAGAGACGCTCGCACCCTAGCTTTTTTTTGTTGCCAAATTTAACCTGTGACTTTATCTTATTGACGTATCGTTATAATTTTTGATATATGCATCTCAAGATAGACACCCTCCAGCGGTAAACATGAACAGATGAAATTTAATTTGATTTGTTTTGTGCTAGTATTTCATAGCATGGCATACCTGCCGATTTTGATTACCATAGAATTGAAACGCTTTAATGGCTATCTTGCGGAAACCAAATCTTCAAACGGCTGCCAGCTCAGAGAGTATGTAACGATAGAATTGGTCCGCAAGGACAAGGAACTACATTATTAGCTGCAAAATGCACCCACCATTAAGAAAGATTCTTTTCACTTAGAGTGGCGATGAGGTCAGTAAAATTGACTAGCCCAGAACTTATCAAATACGAAGAACCACGAGACGAAGCTCCACAAGGAGAAACGGTATCTATTCTGTGTAGCCCAGAGAACAAACGTAAGCAGCTTGAAGATTCTAACTAATATAGTAAATATTGACTGATCAGTCTTTGCTGTAAACTAAAATTGATTTAATGGTTCCCATACTTTCGACTAAAATGATTTATAATAATCTTAACCGAACCTTACTTTTGACTTTATTTGCAGTTCTTCAAGTAAATGAATGGGTAATCGCTGCGTATCAAGAAAACGATTTGCAAGAGCTAGCCAAACGACTTCCTTTACTTGTTGGCCCGTGTCGAGGAAGAATTTGGAAGATAAATCCAGATAAAAGATCGCCGTGATAGCTTCACGTACATATAGAATTATGTAACAATTCCACACAGCACAGTAAGCGACCTGAAGAGAACAGTTAGCTGAGGCAATATCCGCACGAGTGCCTCAACAGCTGTCGAAGATGTAAATGGGGCGTGGGCAGCAAAACAAAAGTTAATAGCGCAATGGTAACAGGGTCACTCCCGAAGTAATCAAATCATCGTCCTATTGTGTATTGCTTTATGAAGCGTCACAGGTAATGAAAAGAGATCACTACAGACGGATGATCAGTTTCCTGAAGGAAGTTCTCTGTATTGAATTAGGTTATAAGCGTAAGTAGTATTCTTCTTTCCCGGGATCGATTCGACGAAGCACGCTAGAATAAAATTTATGTCCCGTTAACGAAAAATCAAGCTCACCGAATATGATGGCTCCCTCCTTTGAAAATTACAAAAGCCTTTTCACAACCGATTCTTAGTTATTCCTTTCACGACACGTTGGGTACGCTGTTCAGCCGTGGTTTCAAAAGCCTACCAGGGTAAAGGGCCTAATACGACCAATCAAAAAGGATTGAACAGGAGGAGGGATTATGACTCCATTTATTGCTTTTCCTATGGCTCGGATTTCTATAGAATAAAAGTATGTTTACACCTATATTTGAACCTAGACAATCTCTCGGTCACTAGGCAAACACGTTACCACTGCACCACCAAAGCGGAGACATAGACTTCCGTTGTTTTGCGAGAGACTGAAAAGAGCGAAATGGTTTAGATGACAATTTTTAATGTACTACTTCTACCCTTTTTTGTCTAAGCATATTATATAACTTTGGCGAAAATACATTGATTCATTATTATTTTCATCAAGTTTAAGTTCTCCCGAGCGTGGCCCTGTTCTACTCGCGAATGGTTGTTCGTTTTATTCACTTGAAACACAACAGCATCTAACTCTGTGTCCTCTTTGATACGGTTAAACTTCATATGATCCCGGTACTCTTTCCGAATTCCTTAAGCCTCAAGACTAATTCAGAACCTTTCAGTTAAGATTTATTTTCCTAAATTATCTTCTGCTCGTTGTTGACTATATACTTATTATGATATAGTTTATGGCTATCGCAAGCGAACCATATCTAGCTACCCATTCCACCCGGACACGGTGATTTTAATTAATTTTCTGAGGTGGAAAAGCCTATTTGGTACTAGTTACTACATAGAGCCATACAGATATTCGACCAAGCCCAAAAATCTCCCTCAGCTGATTTGTTATTTGGTATCGGATGGTATTAAAATTGTCTCTTGTAGATGAACACTGGCTTGATTTTTTGCGTTGTTAACAATGGCTCGTTGAGCTCTTTCAAGTATCTTGTCGCCTCTGACTATTTTTAGCAGAGTTGTCCTATCAACCCAAGCTAACGCTCTGCTGTACATCTCTTTTTTTTCAAAAAAAAAAAAAAAAAGGATACGTGGCATTTTAGACGACGAAACTAAGCGAATAAAGCCAGCATTTGTCGTTGCCGTATCGCGAAGCCACATCTGTTTACGCTTTCTACATAGTCCTTGTAAAAGCCTAATACTGCTCGTAATTTCCCTCAGAAATCGTCGACTGGGGCACGTATACGCTGTGGGCTGGGAAAGTTCTGTATACGTAAAGGCAAGCGTTTTGTTTTACGGTACTTCCCACTTCTGCAGCCTGATAACATGTAAAATGTTCCTCCTTTTTTATATAACGCTATCGGTATTTTTTTGCTTTAATAGCTGTGTGAATTTTTTGTTTGTAAAAGCGAAACAAAAATGTCCGAGAAAGGGTTCTCTCGACCAATTTACTGCCATCTGACATGGTCACAATTGTACTCATCTTCAATGTGCCAGCGTGATAAATATAGAAATTATTTACGTGCAGCAAAATAATTAAATTAGCAAATAATCTATAAGGTTAAGAAACGAAAGTAATAGCTTATTTATCGCTTTGTAGATAGGCACTTCATCTTTTGCTTTTATATTTTTCCGTGGTTTATATATCAATACCGATACTCTGAGTACGTCGGCGACACACCCTCATTTCTGAGGGTCAAAGGCATGAGATCGTATATCTAGGCGCTAACACAATAATATTTATAGCCCTTTGCCATGCCCCCTCTCGTGACATTGGAACTCTGTCCGATATACATAGGCCTCGCGCAATGACTGAGTCGATCTCGAGCGACGCAAGAAGATAGCAAAATATATTTTAGCCAACGACGGCAAACCTGGGAAGAGAACGTGGCAGAGGCCTGGCTCCTATTGAGGCCACCAAAGAGACTGAGGTCTCCAAAGCGATGTAAGCTTACCTCCCTGAAGGCCCAATGCTTTTGTCTCACTGACTATGACCCTCTGTCACGAACCAGCCATCTCTGTCTGCACTCTAAAGTGCACCTGCTACCCGACTCAAAAGGGACGGCTTAGCAACATGAGCTTTTTTCCGGGGGTGCCTTCATATCATTTGACTGCGTGCGAAGAGTCTTTAAGAATTTGACAGCATTGACGTTTAGACCCTTGCCTAGGTCGGTCGGGTCCGCACTAGCAAAGCTGATCTAAATATTGGCATACGTGTTAGCACAGAAATATTTATAACCTTGATGTCTAACTATGTGCGACTGGGTATCAGTATATGCCTTATTGTTATTATTATCTTATTCTCTATTGAAATCCATTATTTAACAAACTTACATAGAGCGGCTAGGGGTTCTTGGCATAAATTGACGTTGAGATAAAATGACACAGTGGCAATGACAGTCGTCTCGCTTAATTGATTATGCCTCACAACGATGGGGTATTTTTAGATGAAGAGTCGTAAGATAAAAGAGTAACAAAAATTCTTCTTCATGCGATAAAATAAAATCCCAATACGTAACCATTGTTATCGTAAATTGCTATAGTTGCCATTTTTTCAACAGCCTACATATTAAACTAAATTAATGTTTGGAAATGAAAAATATGGCTATAAAGTAATGAATTAATAGCTAGCAGGATCATTGAATAGCGTTCTCGTAAAAGTTCGCTTTTCGTTCAAAACGGAACGTGGGATCACGCAACAATAAAGGAAATGGTCAAAGAAAGGAACGGTTTTGAGAGCACTTACAAAAAGCAGACATTTATGTTAGACAACGTTTACGAGCATCGGGCTAGTTAACATTTAACATCCGGCCCGTCAGACTTTCGTCGTCTTCAACAGCCGGCTGGCTTGTGCTGATCGGACGGCTCAGCCTGCCAGATGATGCTGCTGCTGCTGCTGCATAGCCTACCGCTGTTAGAAAGTTCTAGAGAAAAACAAGAACTTTTGAGTGTCGGAAGAAGGCGGCAAGGAACAAGCAGTTGAGTTGAACAGGACGAGTAATCATAGCATGAACCTTGCTCTCAGTTTCTAGTCATATTCATTGGGGTGTAGTTAGAAATATCGAGGCAATGTCTTCCTATAGATGTCATATGTCTCTACCGTATCGTAAGAACGTGTCTGGCTAACTGCGAGACTGGACGTCACGTTTTCGACGCTTTTGGTAATTATTCGTCAGTATTGTATACAAAAATGGATGCTTTTCTCATGGCTCTAGATAAAAAATTTCACACGCACTTTTGCTACGAATAGTATTATGAAACATTCTTCAGATAATTACTTGTTTCCTACATGATGCGTCGTAAAAACATCGCTGCACCCTCCATCACAGCGATAATAATATTAATAGCAATAAAAATGGTACGGCCCAACTAATTTAGAATGGGTTATGCGGGGTCTGATTTAAACCCGCATCTACATCTTATAATCGAACTTTACCAATAAAAAGACGGTAGACGATAACCGTGTCTGGTTTAGGTGCATTTAGAAAGTTGCACTACTATTGACTCATCCTAATCTATTAACGAACATTACTTTTAATACCATACGATAATATCTCACCTACCTCCATACCCAGCTCTTTGTTCTTGCTCCGAAATCATTATTGCTTACTAATGTAGTTTGCAAGTTTCATCAAACGACTTTAGTTACTTTGATACGCAAACAAATCTCCTTTAAGCAAGCGTTTTCCAGTAGATTTACTTTGTAACGACTCCTTTCAAATGACGAAAGTGACAGGCATAATATAGACGTTTTAGCTATCTTCAGATAGTTATAATATATGTCGTTTAGATCTTCCTTC